>NC_142594.1:43016800-43317696 GCF_965207765.1 Zootoca vivipara | reverse complement strand
CGGGTTCAACTGTTTTCTGTTGAATCACCTTCTTCACAGGAAACACAGCTTCATAAAACTCTCTCATGCCCTGTGTTAGTCACCTTTTCCAACAATAAAAATATGGGAAAGCCTCAGCCTCCGCTCTGTTGGCCGCATAGTGAAACCAGGATGAGCCGTCACTTTTTCTTTGATGGGTTTACCAATTCTACAAACCCTTTGAGATGAAGAGATTGTGATTCAGTACCTCATGATCCAGCCCATGTTTTGAAAGTTTCCCAAGATGTAAAGAGCTGAGATTCTTTACATGTTAGAACAGCTGAAATATTGCAGATTTTGTCAGTTCCGTATAAAAATTGTCAACGTGACCTTAAGTGTGTAATCATAACATTGGCCTCCAGTTCCCTTTCATAGCTTGATTTTGTGGCATGTGGTGTGTTTCTTAAAATAAAAAAAATTACCTCCCCAAAACATAGCTGCCACTTATCCCCTGATTTCACATTTTATGAAACTAATTTCTTGTTGGGCCAGCATCTCAAGGATAAAACTTGGGCGTTTTAGTAAAATTTGTATCAGCCCAATGGAGCAATGATACTAAATATGTAAATTAATAAGGGGGTAGATTTGGACATGTTCTTACATGAAGGACCACCTTATCCCATATCACTTTGTGGGATCTGCTCTGTATTCCCCTTCTATCTGGGGGAGGAATTAAGACAGGAGTGGGGATTTTGGTCTGCCCTTATTTCCTCTACCTCTGTGCGGGGAAGTTCCACAAATCCCATGATGTCAGGTGATCCATTTTCACACACATGTTTGAATTTAAACCATGATGGTTGAGGCACCCTATGTGATACTTCGAAGCCCTTGTAGTTCGCTGATTATTTGGACTTCCATACATTACTCTATTCTGATCATTGGGGTTGCATAGAGAGCCCTGCTCAGTGCTTTGGAACCTGATACTCAGTTGACTGCCCTACCATTAGATAGATAGATAGATAGATAGATAGATAGATAGATAGATAGATAGATAGATAGATAGATAGAGTGGTATCTCAACTTACGAAGACGATCTGTTCTGCAACCGTCTTCATAAATCGAGGTTTTCGGTTGTCAAAGCATGCTGTTGGCGCATGCGCGAAGCACGATTTCACGCTTCTGCACATGTGCAGAACGTGCGCGCCAGGCACGCGCGGCAAAAAGACTTCCGGGGTTGTCGACTTCGGAAGTCGGAACCTTCGGAAGTCGAAGCGTTCGGTTGTCTAGGTATGACTGTGTAGATAGATAGATAGATAGATAGATAGATAGATAGATAGATAGATACTTTATTGTCATTGTACATAGAATCATAGAATCATAGAGTTGGAAGAGACCACAAGGGCCATCCAGTCCAACCCCCTGCCAAGCAGGAAACACCATCAAAGCATTCTTGACATATGCCTGTCAAGCCTCTGCTTAAAGACCTCCAAAGAAGAAGACTCCACCACACTCCTTGGTAGCAAATTCCACTGTCGAACAGCTCTTACTGTCAGGAAGTTCTTCCTAATTCTTCAAACTTTCTTGTAGTTTGAATCCATTGCTCCGTGTCCGCTTCTCTGGAGCAACATAGTACAACGAAATTGAATGCCATCCCATAAAAACAAAAACACAATTACAGCCACACAAACAAACTCCCCAAGATCATATTATTTAGTTACTGCATTTAAGATGGTTATAGCTCTTGGATAAAAACTATTTTTAATCTATTTGTTCTTGATTTAATTGTTCTGTATCTCTTTCCCTAAGGCAACAGTGCAAAAAGACTATATCCAGGATGCGATGACTCCTGCAAAATATAATTTGCTTTTTTAAGGCAACGGGAACCGTATAGTTCTTCCAGAGATGGGAAGGGATGACCAATAATCTTTCGGGCTGTGGTTATGACCTTCTGGAGCACTTTCCTATCCATGACATTAGGCAGGCACCTCAGGTGGCAACTGCAGGGAGACATGGAGTGGTGCCCCTAAATTAGCCAGCTGCCTCCTCTTGCAATGGAGGACACCAGCAATGTTCACGTAAAGTTCAGCTTCTCGTTTGGTTCGCCTAGGTATGTGGAATAGAGTTGGGATGGGGTGGCACCACCTACTCCTCCACCTCAGGCAGCAAAATGTCTTGGACTGGCTTTGGTCAACCACCAATGTACCATGCAGCATGACTTGAGATACCTCTGGACTGTTCCAAAACGACCAACTTGACCTGTCAGTATGCCTCCTCCCATGAAAAATACAGATGGTATCTCTGTCTACTATCTATCAGTTTAAATTTCTATCTTTCTTTTCCCTCACCACTGTGATTCCTGCAGCTGGCTGGGTCGACCCTGTAGCCCTGCAGCAACTAACTACAGCAGAGGAACAATATCAGTCCGCTGGGATTTGATTTTGCTATGCAACAGCAAATACGCTGTGAGTTGCATTTCCACATGGAAAGCTAGCAAGTAAATAATAAATAATGCTAGTCTCATACTCTTATCTCCCCCCCCCCCAATACCTAACCTTTTCCATATGTTATGGGGATTTCACAAGGAATAGATGAGTGCTGTCACAGTCTTGACCCAGATACCATCCACAGCTTCTTGATGTGGTGCACTTGTAATGCGGTTATTTTAGCACTGGGCATGTGATTTCATCAAAGTCATTGCATTCTCTGTATGATGCGCAAAGTCAGTTGACTGAGAAGGTGGTGAATTATGATTTGGAGACTTAAAACAAAATAAGACAAGGACAACAGTTTTACCATGTAATTATATATCATTAAAACAACAAGTTGGCAGTTGACATAAGGGGTAAAAAAAATTCTGGAAAAGCACAAAGGTGGCAACACGTTATCAATTAAACACCAGACACATTCCAATCACAAATGTATATGAATATGAATATAATTACAATGTGCTCTAATGGAACCTCTGATTGTTTAGAACAACAAAGGACAATTAATTCATCAATCATTGCTCCAGTTCACCAGTAGTTTCCCTTCTGCAAGACTATGTATATGCTCTGTTTGATAATGGTTGGGGAGTAATTTGAATCAGAAGCCCCACATACTCAGCTTCCTCTGCTGAAAAATAAAGCTGATGGCATTTGGGAGCAAGATCTAACAAGTTCAGGATATCAGTCTGTTTAGCAATTATATATTCTTTTACCAAAAAAACTTACACACACACACACACACACACACACACACACACACACACACACACATGAGAAGCATAGACCTTAAAGCAATCAAATGACCGGGTCAGCATAGTGAATCAGTATATACCAACCTCTCTCCACATAAAAAAGGAACAAGAGTATTTGCGTGAATTATCCCTCCCGTTAGGAACTTACATATTTTTTGTGTTTGTGTCTGTGTGATTTCTTACCTGCCCTTCACTATACATATTTCCAAGGTAGGTTACAACATTACAATAGACAATTGTAAAAATGTTTAAAGCCATTGCAATGATAAAAAACAAGTAAAGGGATTGCAAATGAATCAGAACAGTAAAAATTTAATATGAGAAATGGATCCCACAAATCAATATACCTGGACTGTCAAATGACAAGGTAAAGAGGTGTGTCTTCAGCATATAGTGAAAGTTGTGCTATGAACATGCTAGACACACATCTGCAGGGAGAGAGTTTCACAGTTTAGAGGTTACCATGGAGAAAGCTTTCTTCCAGGCCGCCATTCCTCATACTTTGGAAGGTGGCAGAAAACCAAGACAGCCATCTTTACATATCTTAACACCTGATAAGGTCAACAGGGATGGAGACAGTCTTTCAGATACCTTGGACCAAAGTTGCTTAGGGCTTTGAACACAAATGTGAGCACCTTGAATTGATTCCACAAACAATCTGCTCCCCAGAACAGCTGCTTCATGCAAGTTCTAAATGACACTTCAGACATTAATCTGGTCACTATATTTTGGACCAGTTGCAGTTTCCAAATTGTCTTCAAGGGTAGCCCCATGTAGATTACATCACAACAGTCCAGCCTGGAGGTTACCAGAGCATGGAGAGCAGCGGGCAAGTCAGCTCTGTCCATGAGATGGAGCAACCTAGCTTACAGTTTTTCAAGGAGTACTGTAATAGTCACATTCAAGTGCTCAGGTTACAAATCTACCTCATGCTTTGCTTCCAACGTGTGCACTTCTTAAGCACGGCATTTGAGGACACTTTCTAGGAGAGAAAAGTCTTGCATTCATCTCTGAAGGAGTAGTGTGAGAAAAAGGGAGCTGAGCTGTGTTTGAATCATCCAGTCTTCACATCATGGTTGGTTTGATTTATGGATACTTCCTTGCTGCACCCAGGCTGGGTGAATTCATTCACTACAGATGGGTTTGGTGGCTTTCCCTCCTTCACCGGCATCAAAGTCACCCACTTTGCTTTTAAAACTCCCATTCCCAGAACATTTGGACATGCAATGTGGATGGCATCAACAGTCCCATGTCCATCACGGGTATTGCTCATGCCCAAGGGAGGAGCTCAGATGCCATCAGATGAACTCAGATGAACAGCTTTGTCAGAGGAAGAGAATGTTATGGGAGTGTCAGCAGGAAGACAATGGACAGTTTGTAGCCTAGTGCAGCATGCTAGGTACTGTCTTCTTCTTCGGCGATCACTCGCAGCCGTAGTCGTCCATAAACACGGTTTTAACAATCAGTCCGTAAGTGACTGTGGAGGCCAATTCTGGATCCGCACGTCCTTCCACAGTGGGGACATTGGTTTTCACTGTGTAGGGCAGCCATCCCCAAACTTCGGCCCTCCAGATGTTTTGGCCTACAACTCCCATGATCCCTAGCTAACAGGACCAGTGGTCAGGGATGATGGGAATTGTAGTCCAAAACATCTGGAGGGCCGAAGTTTGGGGGTGCCTGGTGTAGGGTATGTATGTATGTATGTATGTATGTATGTATGTATGTATGTATGTATATACCGTACATGCATGTATAAATCTGCTCCTTCTAATAGCAAACTCAGGTGTACAGTGCCAACAGCAATGGAGACAAAATAGGGTCGCAGAGAAATATGAGGGAGATGTCAAAATACTTGGAGGTACGCAGAAATAAATAGCTTGGAGCTTTGCCAACCCCCACCCCCCACACAATAAAAAAATAACCCAGGAAGGATTGATCCTGCTAAGTAGCTATGGAATGTTGAGTGTCAAGTGGAAAAGAAAATAATAAAATCAGGTGGTAGGAAGTGGAATGATCCCTTTGAGTTCATTGCAGCACATAGCAGGGAAAGCTAAAGTGGTGACCTCCATATGTTGTTGAATATATGTTGTTGAATAACACCAGTGGAGGATGGTCCACTGGAGTGCCCTAGCTACCTCAGTCTGCCCACAGCCAGCCCCCCCCCGTCTGCTTACAGCTACTCTAGGGTTAGGGTTAGCTTCCTCTTCCTTAGACTCAGCGTTGCAGAACCCCAAAAGCCCTAAATGGCCTTGGCCCAGTATACCTGAAGGAGAGGCAGACAGACAATTCCCCAAAATATAGGTATAGAATGAGAAGATACAGTAGAATTGATTGACGGCTGATTTTTAAATCTCCCTAGGAGTTTTTCTAGCTGAAGAGCAGGGTACAAAATTTTTGAATAATGGATCTGAACAGGCTCTCTATACAACAGTTGGATCTCTATATCAGAGTATGTGCAGGTAATCTCAGCTCAACAGGGGTCCTGATGACATATTAGGCACAATAACAAATCCAACCTTGCTCAAGCCAAGCCAACACAGCCTTTCAGCAGCAAAATTTACCAGGCTAGGGTTTAAGCAACTGCAATGGCCATTCACAATCTCATCCTTGGGCCAAACGAGCAGGATGATCCCTTAATTATTTCCCAAACTGGGCAGGCTAAAATCACATTTGTGACATGATCCTTTTGGCACAGAATAGCTCTAATAATCCTTAATTTTCCAGTTCATCTTCCTGTCATACTTACTTACTGCTAAGGATTAGGAGATTAAGAGGAAAGAGAAAATGCTAGGTGGAAGTGAAGAGAAAGAGAAAGAAGACAGGAGAGAGAGGAAAAGGTCAATTTGTAGCAATGTTTCTACATGCTCTCGGCTGTGAAATAGATAATGGAGCTTTCAAAGCTTAAGTGGGGAATTGTTCCAAGCTGTGCCCTTGGAGATGGCTGGGCTTGTGTGAGTTTCCGTGCTCTTGGGCAGCCTGATTCCTACTGCATGTTCACTCAAAGGAAGTGCCAACTCCACATTTTGGGAGGGTGGGAGAGGTGGGGTGGGGAACTGGGCAAAACACCTTCAGTGGGCCTATTCAATTGCCAAATTGGACATTACTAAGCAAAGTCCTACAGTGACGCCCCTTGTGGTGGGTTTTTATGTGTCTGGTGAAGTGGTTTAAGTTCCAAAGGCAGCATCACAAGGCAAAGCATCCATGTACTTGCAAGTTTACCGTGCAGTCCTAGGCATGTTTACTCAGAAGTAAGTTCTGTTGTGTTCAATGGGCCTTTCTCCCAACAAAACAGAGGCATCACATGGAACCTAAGATTGGGGATTCCCAGAGGCGTGTCACATGCATGATGTTATGCGCACAACATCCATTGTGTGCACATTGTCAGGAGGAGGAACATCGTCGGGAGAATGTCTTGCCCAGTGCCATAGAGCTTCAACAGCTGTGGCTCCTCCTCTCTAGCACTCAGGAGGAGCCTGGCTTTGATGCTGTGCTGTGCTCAGTTCGGTCGTTCAGCCTCTTCCACCCCCTCAATATTGGGGGGAGGGGGCTGAGCCCCCTGCTAAGGAATATTGAGGGGGCTGACAACACCTTCCCCCTCTAGAGTTGGTGCTCTGGCAAGATAATATGCATCAGATTGCAGCCTTAAGTTATGACATCAGAAAAGCAAGTTTTCTCTTTGAATTGCATTTGATGACCAAGATTAAGTTTGGCGACATGTGTAGGTGTGCTAAATGCTACCTTGTTAGATTTAATAAACATGTTTTGAGCACCCAGAGCACCCAGATGTTGAGTAGGATATCAACAGAAAGGCAGAAATATGGGTCAAAGAGTGATAAAGTGATAAAGCTTCCAGTTTGCATGCAGAAGTTTCCAGGTTTAATATGCAGTGTTTCCAAGTAGGGCAGGGAATCTCCCCTGCCTGAAACTCTGGGGAGCTTCCCATGTTGCCATGAACAGGTCGTCCACTCATCACTGTTCACCCCGGTGATCCTTGAACCAGTACTGCTCCTCTGTGCATTCAGAATTGGCAACACAATGCGATGGAGTAACTCCCAGCTTGAGAAATGGGGGAAGAAGAGATTTGGGCAGACAGGAGAACATTTTGCAAATCTTCAGTACATAATGTCCCTCTAAAAAATCTGCAGGATGCAGACAAAATGCAGAAGTGTCTTCACAGTGATGACATGCGTCCGTCAGAGGAGCAAAAGGAGCGGGTGGAGTTGGTTGCTGTAATCATAGAATTTAGCAAATACTTCTTCCGGCCCCAAGTGAATAGATTGTTGGGAGATGAGCGAGAGAACGTTCTGCTCTTCACATGCCCATGGCAGCAAAGGGAAGATGAAGAATCATAGGAGGGGGTGTTGTTGGCCATCTTCTCCAACCTCTAGCTTATGAAGGAAAACCAGAGCAACTGATCACTGTCCAACCTCTGCTTGAAGAGGTCCTTCCAATAAGGGTGAGACCACCACCCTTGTAGATAATTGGCTCTACTGTCAAACTGCTCTTGCAGTCAAGAGGTCCCTCACCCCAATGTTCAACCAAGATTTACCCTCATGTAGATTTAACCCAGTTAGGTCATAGTCACACCACAAATTTAAAGCACACGGCTCCCCCCCAAGAATCCTGGGAACTGTAGTTTGCTGTGAGTTTTACATAGTGACATAGGAAAACAGGGAGCTCCTTATATGGAGTCAGACCATTGGTCCATCTAGCTTAGCATCATCTATATGACAGGCAAAGGCTCTCCATGGTTTCAACAGGGGTCTGTCTCATCCATACTAAGAGATGCTGGGGATTGAACCTGGGACCTTTTGCATACAGAGCTACAGCCCTCTCCCTATGAGCAAAGGCAGCTGCCTCACACTGAGTCAGACCATCGGTCCATCCAGCCCAATATTGTTGGCGATGATTGGCAGCAGCTCTCCAGTGTTGCAGTCAGAAGTCTCACCCAAACATATCTGGAGATTGAATCTGAGACCTTTTGTATGCAAAACAGATGCACTACCACTGAAGTAAGGCCCATCCTCTTTGAGGAGTAAATCACAGATCCCATGATTCTTTGTGGGAAGCCAAATGTTTTAAATGTGCTCTAAGTGTATGGAGTGGTTGCAAACCTAGTCCTTCCCTTGGGAGCAGCTGATAAAAGAAGTCTCACTAAAATTACATAAAAGAAATGGCACCAAATGAACCATCCAAGAAAGCCATTGTCCCATTTATTTAAGACATTAATACCCTGACTTTCCACCAGTAACTTCGAGAGAGCCAGGGTTGTTGTTTTTTTTCAGCCAGAACTCACCGGAACTCAGTTCCAGCATCTCTTTTTCTAGAAAAATAGCTCTGGAGGGAGCTAGCAAAAAAACCTGAAAAATATGCCTAAAACAATCCCTCTGAAATTATGCAAAATGAAACCAGAAAGGTAAGGACCTTAGCATGACACGTCAAAATAATTTGACAGAAAACGGAGGCTAGCCAAAAAGGAAAAAAAAAAGCCTCGTTTGGACAAACCATCACATCTTTTTCTGCCTATTTTAACACTATGTAGGAGGTTGTCCCTTTCTCACCCATTAACAAAATGCATCACTTCTCGTCTTCACTCCTATAAATACTGACTTTAACATGAAATGAAAACAATCACCCATCTGCTTGATATCACGACCGCAATCCCAAAATGTCTACTTCAGCCGCCTTCCTCAGCATACAAGACTATCCATAAATGCCTTTGTAGAGCTGCTATGTGAAGTCGTTTTCCATGTGTCAAATAAGAAAACTACGTTTTGAGAGCTCAAACCATTGGCAATCTCTGAACTAAACTCTGGAAAGTATTTTTGTTTTTGTGGAAATTTCCTAGGTGGTCAACAGCACTATGACATTTATTATTATTATTATTATTATTATTATTATTATTGTTATTGTTATTGTTGTTGTTGTTATTATTGTTATTATTATTATTATTATTATTAAAAGGTAAAGGACCCCGGGATGGTTAAGTCCAGTCAAAAGCAACCATGGGGTTGCGGCGCTCATCTCACTTTCAGGCTGAGGGAGCCGGTGTTTGTCCACAGACAGTTTTCCGGGTATTGTGGCCAGCAGGTCTGAACTGCTACTGGCACACAGAGGACCGTGGCGAGTGCCAGAGCGCAAAGAAACATCGTTTACCTCCCCTCCGCAGTGGTACTTATTTATCTACTTGAACTGGCATGGTTTTCGAACTGATAGGTTGGTTGGTTGGTTGTTGTTGTTGTTGTTATTTGCTATTGTCAGCAGGCAAGAGGAAAAGAAAGACAAGGCAGCAGAAGCATAAATCACTTAGGATATCAAACATGCTCAGCTTCCAACAAGCTTCGACAAGCACAATGCAAGTTAAGTATATTGTGTGCCTAATAAAATGATTCTCATGAAACCAGGATTTGAAACTGGGGATGTGGGGGGGGGGAGGTTCAAGGAGAGTAAACAATAGTAACCGTTTTTACAAGGCGGGCTGTAAAGGATTTGGTCTGGAGTTTTGCAATATGGTCAAAAAGCATTTTGAGCTGTGAGCCACACTTGTGAATGAATAGGATGCTGCCTTGGTGGAATTGCTTGGAGCACCTTCTACAGAGCTCCCATCTGATCATAGCTGCCAAGTATCCCGTATCCGCCGGGAAAACCCCTTTTTTCTCACCGTTTCCCGGCGGTCTCCCGTTTGGCAGAGAATCCCGGCATTGTCCCTTAAATTCGATTCTTCCTGGCGGCCATTCTTCTGGTGCCGCTTTGCCCTTCTATGGGCACCAGAAAATGGCGGCGCCGGCGCCGGAAGTCGCTTTTACGTGTTTCCGGTCATGCGCGGAAGCGACTTCCGGCGCTGGCGCCGCCATTTTCTGGTGCCCATAGAAGGGCGAAGCGCCACCGGAAGTTGTGTCACGCAACTTCCGGTCGTGCGCGCGCTGCCGATCCCGGATCTTTACGATCCGGACTTGGCAGCTATGCATCTGATAAGAAGGCAGAGTTCCACCAGATCTATCAAGGGGGTTGCCAGACAACCTGGAAAATAAAAACTGGACCATTCTCCACAAAGGCAATTGGCAAGCATAGCTGCCAAGTTTTCCCTTTTCTCACGAGGAAGCCTATTCAGCATAAGGGAATTTCCCTTAAAAAAGGGATAACTTGGCAGCTATGTTGGCAAGGCTGCTTTTCTTTCCATCCCTCCTCAGCCATTTTTAGATGAGCATGATACTGTTTGCTCGGGGCTCTTACCTCAAATCCGCTAATCATTTACAGGACTCTGCCTCCAAAAAAAGTCCTCTCTCCTTGGCCATTCTCCTCAAGCCGCTTTGAACTCCACCCTCTGACCAGATAACTCTGCCCTTTGAGCTCACCCAGGGATCAGGACTGGGTTAATACCTGAATAGGTATGGCCCTTCATACTTTTGACAAGTCCTCTTCCTTCCTTGCGCAGTCTCTAGAATTAACTGGGAATGGCCTTTTTGCAGTTTCCATCATGTTCTGAGTCTCGATGACCAACCTTCTATATGAATTCCAAGTTGCACATGGAATATTAAGGAGTGGAATATCAATGAGTTCTTGTCAAATGCAAGATTCAAACTGGGGCTTCTTGATTCATAGCTGAGCCACTTCTCTGCATGAGTAAGTGGTTCTTTTCATTCCTGACATATAGGTTTAACACAGTCTTGCAACATGTCCACAAAAAATACTGTTTTGTGAATGCCTGCATGCAACATTCTGATGCTAGTCTTTGTGTCACATGGATGGCATCAAACAAAAATAGAACTGGTTTTGTCTCTCTCTGAAAAAGTTCCCCTGCCTGGTCACTTACAGGAATTATTTATTCACCATAGGTAATATGGCGAGTGGCTATTTACAAGTCTGGTACAGAGCTTCACATTGAAGCTCTCACAGCAGGAGGAAAAAAATGTAGATTTGGTCTGTGTCTTGATTGCAAATTGCTAAACGTTCTGAGCCTTTAATGGACGGGGGAGGGAACAAATTAAATATTGGCACAAATATTGCATACTCTCTTGGGCTCTGCCACCTCCCACCTGACATAAGCCAGGCATGCCGAGTCTCTCCAGAGATTGCAAATGCAGCGTTGCCCATTGCCCTTCTTCTGTGGTCTTTGCGTCCCGTTGCCCCCTTAAATCCACAGTATTTCCAAACAAGGAGTGAAGCAAGGCAGCAGAACATGAGGCATGTTGAAATGCACAGCAGCCTTGACAGATCATTGTTGCATGGTTGCTTTGCAGCAAACATCTTGCGCCATGCTATGCTCTGAGCGGAACGTTATCCTCCAGCTCTGCAAGACAAGGGAGGGTGGAAGAACTGAGAATAGCTCAACTGGGCTTTTTTGCAAGCCTTTATTTAGGATGTGTGGTTGAAGCAATTCCACCATTACTCATAGGAAGCTTGAAAATGCAGCACGCCCAAAGAAAATTGGCAAACGTCTTCAAACCGTAGGCTCAGTCTTATATGTGTGTGTGAAGTATGAAAAAGATCCCATTTCCATAAATGCAACATTGCAATGAAGGGTGGTGCACTGGAGATATTTACAGTACCTCTGGTGGTGCACTGGAGATATTTACAGTTCCAAGTAGCGATGGACAAATTCTTGCCTCCTCCCACACTTGTGCAATATGGAAGGGGTCCAATTAAAACTCATTCATTTGGAGCACATCTAAGCCCTATTCAGTCCTATTTGACTCTTGCATGCATGACATTTAAATAAACGAGTGTTTGCTGTGCCCCTATCATCATCCTTGTTGACTTCCATGAGTTATAGAGGGCTAACTTTGGAAGTGAAGAGCTTGCTCTACCCATGTAGGATGCCTATGTGTTTTAGAACCCTGAAATTCAGGTCTCTAAGAGTGGAGAGTCTATGTGAGCCGAAAAGGCTTCTGCACTGATGTTATTCCAAATCATGTAGGATGGTGGGAATGGCAACTGGTGTTTGTGTCAGGCATGCTTAGCATATCCATCCTTGCTGGCCCCTTATGTGAGAGTTTCAGGCCACATCCACACTATTCATTTAAAGCACTTTTATGCCACTTTAACTGCCGTAGCTTTCCCCATGGAATCCTGGGAACCTTTTAAGGGTGCTGAGAATTGTTAGGGGAGCACTATTCCCCTCACAGAGCTACAAATGTTTTAACAATCAATCCCTCTTCCCATAGAACTCTGGGAAATGGAATTATTATTTGAGGAGAACAGGGGGCTTCCAACAATTATCAACTTCACTTCCCAGGATCCTTTTTTGGGGGGGGAGCCATGACTACTGAAGTGGTATAAGAGTGCTTCAAATGTATTGTGTAGATGTGGCCTTGGGATGCCCTGAATACATATGAAACCTGATTTTAATTTGCTCTTATTCCAAATCATTGAGACTTATAGGTCCACTGGTTTCATTTATTTATTATGTGTGGTCCTCCCTGGAACTGTGCACTTCTACTTCCGTTAAATTATGAGGTGGGGCATATTGAAGAGGGAACCTGAAAACCACCGCAGCAGGGCCTCAACTGCAGCAGCTTGCAGGGATTCTGTATCAGGAGAAGTTTTTCCGTGTTTGATGTTTTATTATGTTTTTTATATGTACTGGAAGCTGCCTAGAGTGGCTGGGGAAGCCCAGCCAGATTGGGGGGGGGATAAATATTAATTATTATTATTATTATTATTATTATTATTATTATTATTATTTTATTATTATTACAGTGGTAACTCAGGTTACAAACGCTTCAGGTTACAGACTCTGCTAACCCAGAAATAGTACCTCAGGTGAAGAACTTTGCTTCAGGATGAGAACAGAAATCGTGCTCCGGCGGTGCGGCGGCAGTGGGAGGCCCCATTAGCTAAAGTGGTTAAGAACAGTTAAGAACAGTTTCAGGTTAAGAACAGACCTCCGGAACGAATTAAGTTCTTAACCAGAGGTACCACTGTATTATTATTATTACAGTGTCTCTTTCCAGTACATCCTCAACTCATTTTCCACCCTCCAAATTTACTGGAAAAAGACCAATCAGAGGGGTGGAAGGAGCCACAAGGGCCATAGGAATCAGTTATGAAGATTCAAGGCCTAGGATTTCCAATAGTGACTCATTCTTCTCCTGGTAGTGGGTGGGGTGGGTGTAGAAGCTAGCCTACCATATATATGTACAAAAGTAAAATCTCAATTCATTGCTCCATCCATTTTTGCTTCTGGCTCCTCCCACCAGTGGTATGTGGCCCTTGGGAGGTTGCCCAAAAAGGAATGAGGCCCTCAAGCTGAGAAAGCTGTTCCCCACACCTGGCCTATAGGAATTGGACCTTCAGTTGTCTAAAGTTATGAAACGGGACTCATAATAGAGGGCCTATAATTGTGAGAAAAGAAACGTACTTCTCTCCCGCATCATTTTCATCGCCTTCTATATACAGATACAGAGTCTGCATGTTCAATGCACTTCACATTTTTTGTTGAGTGACAACTGGGGCACATGGAGCAGACTTATGTATATTGCATCTAAGCAAGTATAAGTGGGTTGGGTGAATTCTCATTTGGCAAAGCTTAGCTCCTAGCCTTGGCCAGGCAAGTCTAGCTAAAGCACTTTTAAGAACCATTGCCATCCCATCCGGAGCCAAGCAAATGCAGTGTTCCCAGTGAATTAGGGGAAACTCTAGATAACGGGAATTGTGTTACCACTTTTAATTCCACTGAAGGAAAACCAAAGAAAGAGACCCAAAAATGCTGATAAGAATTTTTTTTATGTTATTCCAATAAAAAATACATTCATACAGAAATATAACAATCTTGCAAAAAACAATTTCAAATAAAATCTTGTAAAACAATTTTTTTTTACAAAAATCTTACAAAGAGATTCTTTAGATAACAGGGTGCTTCCAAAAAACAAACGAACAAAAAAAGGAAAAAAAAAACAAAGAAAGAAATTTTACGAATAGAAATTCTCTTCTGAAATTTCAAGCAATTTTTTTTTCTCCGCTTTATTGAGGCTCAGTTATCACCTGAACAAAATGTACTTGTTTAAACTTACAAAACTGACAGGCATAATTTGACATATGGCACACAGCCCCCCCATCCCAAAACCGTTTTGATACTTCACAATCAAGAAAAGCTAATGCAAGGGGATTTATTAAATTTCCATGTTTTCCTCCTTGAGCACAGATAAGAGTTATTATGCTTCAGCAGAAAGCATTGCAAATTAGGTAAAAACAACAACCTACCTCTGAAATACCCCCAAACAAATAGAAAAACCTTTCTTAATTGCCTTGTTCCACGTGTGATGATCCTAATAAACATACATTTATAAAGAGACCTCCCATTTTTACTACGGAGTATGCTCCATGTATGAAATGTTTCTCTCACTATAGCTGCAAGAAAGTCCCTCAACCGGGGGGGGGGTAACATGAGAGCCCTACAGATTGTAGATAATATAAACCTTTTTTCCTAGGGCATATTTACTTTTTGTTTTTTTTAAAAGTGCACACTCAAGTATATAAAAATTGAACGCAATACAAAACGGGTAGGCCTGTGTGTTCCTTAGAATTGGATAAATTAGCGTCTAATGTGTTCTAGAGAACTATTTAACCTTCACCACCAGTTCCTGGAAAAGCTGTCCGAAACAGCAAGAAATAGGCTACCACTGTGGTTTGTGGGTAAGTACAGCACTGCTGGGGAAGGCAATTCTGAAACTCACTGGCTTAACTTCTGGGGGACGTCTGCATCTAAGCTCTCTCATAAAAACCATCTTGCACCTTCAGCTGAAATGTAAATACCAAAAGTAACAAAGCAATCATCAATGAGCTCATTCCTAGATCTTCTCGATAAGCTTCTAGACAGAAGCCAAAGGGGTGGAGGGTTTTTGTTGTTGGTGTTTCCTCCTGCTAGAATTATCAATTGCTAAATGTGGCACAGGAGGTGAAGACCCCCCCATTGCCCTCCAGATGCCATGCAACCACAACTCCCATCAGCCCCTGCCAGAATGGTCAACAGTCAGGGATGGTGAGAGTTGTGATTCAATGACATCAGAGTGACCTCTGACATAGTGCTTCCAGTTGATGTAGAAACATCTCACTAAGTGAGCTTGGCCCTCAAGGTGATGTACCTTCGGGACAGATGGAGAGTCAGATGGACACCAGCAGAAAGTTGGTTGGAAGGGACAAGAGGGGCAGTCCTGGGACCTTGCCAAGGTAAAAGGGAAATGGCAGGCTCATTGGTCTGGAGAGAGAGAGAGCCTGATTCAGAAAGCTGCCAAGTTGCATTGAAAGATGCCCAATCCTGCAGGAGCGCTCAGGAAAATGTTCCAATCTGCTCCATTCGCTTCGGGGATTTTTGAGCTCGCAAGTGCGCCCCCCGACACAGAAGCGAATGCAGCCCAGCTTTCTCTTCGCAAGAGTCCTTTGCGCCCATCAGAGCCTCTCTTCAACCACCAGGCCGCTGCCCAAACTCCTTTTAAAGTAGTCTGCAAGCCAATAATACTATTTTTAATGATGTTTTATATGTGTTTAGTGACCACCACTTGTTTGCTTCCTTTACAAAACTTAAGGAAAAGCAGAGGACTTCTTATGGGCTGCGATATTTCACAGGAAAGAACTCAATTCTTTCCTTGAAAAAATATATTATCCATACATACACACACACACACACACACAAACAAACAAACAAACAAACACACAGTGCTTACAAATACTATACAAACAAATATATACACCCAAGAAACTTTCTGCTTGCTTGGTAACTTTTTTTTGTTTTGTTTGGCTTTTTCCATTTTAAAAAAGAGAGAATTTTATTTTAGTATTAACCAAGAGAAAGCTTGATATAAAGAGATGGAACTTGTGCCATTTTAAGCAAATGATTATTTTTGTAATGCTCCTGCACCTTTAAAAAGGGAGGAATTGTAACATTTTGAGGTACATGGGAAAGGGAAGTTCAGGGTGCATGTTCTGTACACATATTATTGGTTGTGCAAGGATGTATAAACAGGGATTTTCAAGGTGGCAAAACTGGTCATATTATTCTATGGGATTTTTTAAAGGAAAAGTGTAATATTGTATTGACATGTCCAAAGATGCTTTTCTACAAGGGGGGAAAAACCCTGAAAATTCAGCCTATGCTTTCCTCCACCTCTTCATAATTTACATTTGATACAGTACAAATGTCAGGTGACAAGAGAGCCTTAATGAAGCACAAATCACCCATACCCCTGTATAAGACCTCTTGCGAGAAGAGATCACTTTTGCATAAGGCACCATTATTAAGGTCAACAGTGCATTAACAGCTAGAAAACCAGAAAGTAAGAGACCTCAAGGCATAAATAAAAGATAAAAGGAACAAAAAAACAAAACCCCAACATAGCTGCATGATAATTTTCTTTTCTTTTCTTAAAAAAATTACAGTTTCTAACCTACAGTGGTTTTATCCACCCAACAGGACAAAAATGTAAATAAAAAAATAAAAATCCAGGATCTGTATGTTATGTAACATTAAACCAATTGCATTGTAGCAGCTTTTTAACTGGAATTGAGAGAGGGGGAGAGAAAACAAAAGAAATACCTGCAAGTCCTGATTAAAGAATGGAAAAGCATATAGTTCCCCAGAACCATGCAATAATCTTTGTATTATAATGAAAAAGTTATAGGTTGTGTTATATTGTAAATACACAGCTTATACAATGGATTACAAATGAGCTCTGTAGCAAGTAAAACAAGCTACTTGACACATTGCACATTTAATAGCTGGACCAGACACCAAAAGCTCCTCTCACACAGGATAGGGGCCCCTCCCTCCATTCTGGTGTCCTGACTCGCCACCCCCTCCCCTCCATCTTCCCCTCCCTCTTTCTTTTTCTTCCTTTTATTTTTTTTTAAAGGTGCAGACACCCCTTTCACCCCGCCCCTTGGAAATGATTGATCGCTCCTTTCTTGCGGCATACTCCTCACATACGCAAATGATTTCACCCGCCCTCCCCCATTTAGCTGACCTTTCCTCTCTCTCTCTCGCTTACGGTTATAAAACAACCACGAGGAACGAAACGGAAGAAAAATTAAACAAATAAACAAAAAAAGGATTCATGTGCCTCAGCATACAGTCGCCCAGTACGATCTTCAATAACATACAGTCGTCCAATCATTAACATTCTCAGTGCACGTGCTCACGGCAGAAGGCGTAGGAGGTTGGGTGCCCGCGTACGAGACCCACAACCGTGCGGTCGCTATGCCGTTTCCTTACATTGACTTGTTTAGCCCTCTGAAGACCTTCCAAGGAAGAGAGGCCCTGGAGGCAACTGGGTTAGGGTGCAAAATGGCATGCTTTGGCTGGAACACGCATCCCTCCTTTCAAGGCTGGTTGACCTCGAAGCCTCTTAGCCCACAGGATTCGACCTCTTCACCCACTCAGAGATGCCTCTTCATGTGCAGGGCCAGGTGGTCGGACCTGGAGAAACACCTGTCAACGGAGAAGAGGAGAACATTTTGAGGACTATAGGTGAGTGAAATCGGGTTAGACCAGGAGGAGTTAGCATGGCTTCTTCCGGATATTCCAATGACATCCAGAGGGCACCACATTGGGGACTGCTGTGGTAGGTTATCAGGCCCTATAGGTCCATCCGAGAAACACAGAATTTGATTGGGGAGACCCAAGTGCAAAGCCCTTTGGAATCCTATTGTACCCCAGTTGCAGTACCCCAGTACTATCATCCGTTGCAACAGAGGCAAATTTACGGCTAACGGACCATACTTAAAAACAAAAGCAACGTGCAGAATTAACTCCACTGCAATCTGTGTGACTTGAACTGGTTTGTGCGACCTTAGGGCATAGAGATAGGTTTGTCAAGTAGGCGGACAGAGTGGTCACTCCGCCACTTGGCCAGAATGCAAAATGCTGTGTCAAAGCAAAGCGTGCAGAATGGCACCACAGTCACGTTCCTGGTCATTCACCAACCGGGCTGACATTCATATCCTGAAAGGAGCTTTGGAATGGCATGCAAGGGCCACAGCAACCCCAAGAGACAAACTAGGCTCATCTAAATCAATCCAAGGGAGCATCCTGCAAGAATCCTAGGCTAAGCTCACAGCACCTGCTAAAATAACTCTTTACGGTCCTCTTCCAATAACTCATTGTGACAGAAGGCTGGTGCAAAAGAGACCCAAACGAAGATTGCTAAGCAGAAGAGCTATTTCTTAGAAGACAAAAACCGTCTTGGAAGTTTTGGAGGAAAGCGAAGGTGACTTGCAGAAAACTAGGAGTTGGGAGAGAGACCACCATGGTGACAAAGTCCACCTCTTTATATTGTGACAGCATTTGCTAGGTGTTTAACTACACTGTGGCAACCCAACCCAACCCAACCCAACCCAACCCTTCCAAGACGTTCATTGAAAGAGGCCCTACAGACTGCTGCTCCTCCTCCTCCTCCTATCAGCTTCTTCCGCTTTGCTCCTGATCTCAGCATTAGAAGTCGCTCTATTATTTAACCTGTATCCGTGCAGACACTATCTAAAATGCATTAACTTCCATCCACTTAATTCTGGGAGTATTTCCACTGGATTTTCAAGTAGGCTGTTCTGAAGTATGTAACCGGAAACATTTTTCCTTTAAGCAGAGACAGAATTGATTCACCTGATCAGAGACTTATTTCTCTCTCTCTCTTTTCACGGTTAGAACTAAAAAAGCTATACTGCTGCTGATCACTGAAGTTGGATGCTTCCTTTGAAAAGCTCCGGTGCAATGGGACAGAGATGATACTTGATGAAACTGCCTGCCCCTTAGTGGCTTCATCAACGGAGGGCTTAAGCCATTGCTTCCCATGGAAGCACCGGGGAGGAGGGAGGTGCAGGGGTTATTAAACGGGAGTGTCCATTCACCTACCTGTCACAGTGACTACATTTAAAAGGCTTGGCACCCGTGTGCTTTCTGAAGTGTCTGGTTAACTCATCACTCCTCGCAAAACGCCACTCACACCCTTCCCACGAGCATCTGTAAGGCTTTTCTCCTGCAAATAAAACATACCAAAGATTATTAACCGTCCGTTTCTCTCTCCAAGCAAAGATGAATATTGATTCATTTGTTTTTAACATAGGAAATAAGGCCACTCAATTTAATTCACAACAGCATGCTAAGTACTTCCGAGAACGCTGATGGAGAATTTAGATGTTTTTGAGCTGACAGCTTTGCTGCAACAGCAAAACATCAAGCGTTGACTGGAAAACATGCCAGTAACGTAAGCCTTGTGCAGCTGCATCCTAGGAATTCTCTGAGTGTTTAGAATACGGGCTTGTAAATTCACCACTAACCTGCCCACCTAGGGCAAATATAAGAACTGCCTCCGAATGCCCAGATTGTTAAAGAAGTTTAATAGAAGTTGGTTCTCTATATCTTTTAGGCTCAAAACAACTGATACAGACCATGCTTGGAAGGCTCCTGCGCTAGTAGCTTTTGGGGACTTCCTAGGTTAAACACAATAGTAGCAAATTATGGGTTGCATGCTCCAAATTATATTCACAGACTAAACCTACTGAAAACAATGGAGTTGAGTTAGATAAGCCTAATTTGCATCCATGGATTTAAAAAGTCTTCTCCAAGTATAACTTAAGCACTTACAACCCAATATATATTGGGTTCACCCATTAGATACATAGGTTAGGCCGATCAATATTGGATGGCAATGAGAAACCTAACCTACGAATTTGGGGCCATTCAAAGGGGAGAACCTGTATTATTAAGCCAGGATGTTTGGGTGCCAGCCTTAATCCTGACAATAGGGGAAAGCAAACACTTTTTGAGGAGCATGTTGCAAGCTCCAAGTCTTAGACCAGGCATCCCCAAACTCGGCCCTCCAGATGTTTTGGGACTATAATTCCCATCATCCCTGACCACTGGTCCTGTTAGCCAGGGATGATGGGAGTTGTAGTCCCAAAACATCTGGAGGGCCAAGTTTGGGGATGCCTGTCTTAGACTCTCCCAAGGTTCCATTCCATGCCTTTCTATCGCTCTAAAAATCTAGCGAATGTGAAAATGTCTGTACCTGAATTGTGAAGATCTAACTGCTTTGCCCACACAACCTTCCCCAAGACTACATGGGTCAAAGTGGGCCAGGGTAGTATGCAGCGAGCAAAGAGGGAAAAACCCCCACAGAATTTCCCAATCCATTGTCATTCAGGTGTTTTGGACTGCCAGGCCCCACTGAGCATGGTCAACCATCAGGGATGATGAAACTTGTTGTCCAAAACACATGGAGAGCAGCAGGTTGGTAAAGGCTAGAGTGGAGAGCAAAACCACCTTCAGCGGCAGATCATAAAAATGCATTCTGGTCCAGAGATTCTGGTTATAAGATTCTATGGCTTAACAGCTGGAATCTCTGCTTCTGCTATTTGTTTGATTTCCACAGAATAACGGGCATATGAGAGGTATGCTCTCCCTCGCTCACCAGGCTGCGGAAACATAGAACAGATCCATCTTTTTTGTATTCCCCTCTTCAAACGGTGAAAAGAACATCTTTGAAGAGGAGACCTCTAAGCTGTTTGTCTCAAGGTGCAGAATCTCGCTCTGCACCTTGAGCTGGAGATTGGCATGCCAGCCAGCGGCTCTGTACATCTAACCACAGTCATCAAGCACTCTAGAATATTAATGTCAAAAAGCAACTACTTTCACTATAAAAAATTTATAGAAACCCTGGAGTGCCTGCCCGCTTCAATTCCTTTCAAGTTAAGCAAGGGAACTGAGTTTTGTTTTGTTTAAATCCAGGTTTCATACTAGTAAAATCCTGTTTGCTTAGTGTTAGCAAAACCACATGATAATGAAACGCTCATAAAGTCCGCCATTGTCTTTATGATCGTAAACATCTCTCTCAAAAGATCATTTTACTTCTGTCAATGCACACACACACATCTAGCTTGAGGCAAGTCCAGCAATTTAAGGGAACTAGTTACTCTTCTGCTATTAAATGAATCAATGAGGAATCTGTCCTTCAGAATCAGGACAAAAACCTCCAATTTCTGAGAAATGTTTCCATTTCCTTTTGCTGTTGCTGAGTTTCAAAGCTAGTTCTCTGTTGTTGTTTTTTGTTTTTGAGGGATTTCCTCCACCTCCTTGGAAAAAAAGATTTAACAAGTGTACATCTTCTCCAGCGCCAGCTAATTACAAAACAGGAACCAGACATGTGCAAGAGGGGGGGAAAAGTTAACTAGCCTCATCCAAGCTTTGCACACAGAAGTTTGCAACTGGCTAATGCAGAACAAAAATGAGGAAGTGATGCCTTGCATTTTGGAAACCTCAGCTGTTATTGCATCATCTGATGGCCCCAAGCTCTTGCTCCAGAAATTGCGTAACATTATGACACTATTAGCATCGAGGGTTTTCCTTACAGTTATCATCAACCAAAGTCAGGCATGAAGCTAAATCCAGACAGGTTGCCTAGGATAAAGGACAACACTTCTGCTGAACTGTAGATCAGAGATGGGGAACCTATGGCCTTCTAGATATTGATGAACTACAACTCCCATCATCTCTGGTCACGTTTCATGCTGGCTGGAGGTGATAGGACATGGGAGTCCAGCAAACATCTGGAGGAACCACATGCTCTCCATGTCTGCCAGTCTTAATAATGGCCTCCTGGTGCATAGTTCTGCTGGCCATGAACAGCAAAGGAAGGGGAAGAGAAAGAGGATGATGCTATCATTGAGAACCAGCCAACAGCTGAAGTGTTAAGCAGAAGTCCTATAGAAACCATTAGCCTGCCACATCTTAGGGCCCAAGCCATGGAAGGTTTGACACACATCCTAGTAAGAGAAAGCTAGCTGCCAGTGCTCTAGGAACAGGAAGCAAATGGAGTCCCCCTTATTACATTTATATCCTGCCTTTCTTCCATGATGGAACTGTAAACAGGGTTCCCAGAAGGCCTCCTGGTCTGGTCACAGACCTTCTCAGCTGCACCAAGGACTCCATATCTTGTGGCTTCAGATCGCAGCCAAGTGGGATGAGACAAGGGGTGCTTGAACACACACATGAACAAGCAACTGAGGCCACCTTAGCATGCCCCAGTTTTGTTTTCTTCCATGGAAAACACAAAGTTACCACTGTTTGGATCGCCCAGTGGAGAAGATCTCACCTGTATGGGTACGCTGATGTGCTTTCAGGTGTGAACTTTTGGTGTAAACCTTTCTGCACCCGTTGAACTGACACCTGTGGATCCGCCGCCTCCCATCCGGAGAGGCATCGCCGTTCACTGGGGCACCCTTTTCTGAAGTCTTTCCACCACTACCAGTACGAATTTTGCCCGGCGAATGCAATTCACCAGGCGCAGAATTCCACGGTTGGGAAGAAGCTTCCTTCCCCAACTCAGGGGAGGAAGGAGGAGTCGACGTGACAGATGAACTCAAGTTTCCTGTACTGGTCAAGCCCAAGACATCACTAATGGGATCAGATGTGAATTTTGTTGTAGGCGAAAGTTCCTCAGAGCTGTCAGAAGATTCACTGCTGATGTCAGAATTCAAGCTGTTAGTCTCTAAACTCTGAGTCTTTACGCTTTCCTCCTTTGGAACACACGTGGCCTTCTGTTCAGATTCCTCCTTTTTCTCACGCGCCAAAATAATTTTGGTCCACAGATCCTCCTGACTGTCAAATTTTATCTCAGAGGCAGATACGTAGCAAGGCTCGCTCTGAAGGTATCGTTCCAGCTCTAAGCATGTCTACAAAAAATAAAAGAACAATAAATTAAAATTAAAAAGTGCAAAGCTATAGAAGCCGTTCTCCAAAAAACATCAACCAAACCATGTGTGTGCAAAAGATGGGGTGTTTATTTCTGGTTGCTAGGCTCCCTTAAAGTAATAGGCCACTCAACCCTCATTTAATGACTGTTACAGTAAACAATGCAGTTCCCAAGAACTGGGCTGGAGTTCAAACACACATAGAAAGACTTCAAATCCACCTACATTTTCCAGCCATTACTCTTATTGTGTGAGCTGAAAAATCATCTCCTAGAAAGGAGATGTTCAATGGGTTGGCTTTAAAGTGACTCTGTTCTCACCCCAACCCCCCAGTTTTAATCAGGCCTTTCTACACTTTGCAGTATCTTATTAACTAAGAGGGCTCCCAAGTGAATTGTGTGATCTCTGCAGAAAGTTGTCAAGCTAGACTTCCACCCAGCTGACAGCTCCAGCGCTCTGAACTCAAGAAACATGTGCGGTTGCGGCAAAGTCATGATCCATATTCAGGGGGAACCCACCAAGCCAGGCCATTTCCTGCAGATGAAAACTCAGCCTAAGGGAGACGTTCAAAGAATGCCACTTCTTCCAAGCACACTGGCATGAGTTTTGTGTAACTTGCAACAATTCTGGTAGAAATGATAGCGGCCTAAGGAATTTAAGTGAACGAAACCTTTCAGAATGATAATGCGATGCTGAGAAGAAGAAAGTTTTAGAAAATGGAATTGCAGGGAAAGCAGTGTAAGAAGGAGAAATACAACTTTTCGAGGTCCTGCTGGGAGCCCCACATTGAAGAATTTTATCTACTGGCCAAGAGCACAACCGTATGAGTCATCTCCCCATTTCTTTCACTCAATGCCAAAAGAGACTTCCTTTTAAAATCCTGAACTTCTGCCAAGAAAGTACACGGTTCAGATAGACATGCAACGGGCCATGTAAAATAAAATGAAAGAAAGTAAGCTACCCTCCCTCCTGCAATAGGAGACAAGCAATCCTCCGAGTGACACAGATGCGTTTCCAAATTCCTAACAAACTAAAGAGAACTTTGGAAGAAATGCAAGCATTTCTCTCTCTCTCTCTCTCTCTCTCTCTCTCTCTCTCTCTCTCTCTCTCTCTCTCTGTGTGTGTGTGTGTGTGTGTGTGTGTGTGTATCAGTACACACTTCATTTCTCCTTCACTATCATCCCCATAATTAAAGATCAGCATGTTAATGGAACTAACAATATAAGGGGGTTGTGTGTGTCTTTATGGGCAAATATCTCAGACTCCATAGTTACCTTATTTAAGCAGGAACATCCCCAGCCCCATAAGCAAAGCTGACTCCAAAAGCAAATGTCACACATTTCACTCTCTTAAGTGCCAACTTAATGGGAGTTTCTGTCACAGCATGTTGCTGATTTTTACACTGCTCCTTGGCCTGTTTAGGCTCTACTCCTAAGCACACTTGCCTGGGAGTAAGGACCACCACTGACCTATGGGACTTGTTTCAGAGTAAACATGCCTAGGTTTTGACTGACCATTCCTCCCCTCTTGTTAACTGAAGGGTGGGCCAAAAAGTGGAAGAGACTGCAAGCTTAATCAATATTTATTGGTTTCCCTATAATTAGGGAACTGATTTGCAGTGCACTTCAAAAATAAAACAAGACACATCATTTATATAAGGAAACAGGAAGGGAATTGACAGAAAGGGGCAGGTTCAAATTTCTTATTCAGGGTGGATTTAAAATTCCCCCATTATGCAAATCAGTCTGAAGGACCGGCCTGAAGCTCCAAAGAAGGTTTTGAAATTATTCAAAAGGCTACAGTGGCATCCATATCTAGCTCTGGGTTAAAATCCCCGAAATGCCTGAAGGAAAAACTATTTAGATCAATTTCAATTACATACTATTGGTGCTGCCTTGGAAAGAAAAAAGAAAGAAAGAAGGGGGGTGGAGTGGGGAATTGGAAATGGGGAATTTCAAAACATGCACAAGGTTTCAACCTTCTTGATAGGTTCTCAGGCTTTACAAACAAAATCTCCAGACTGATTTGATCTGGGTACTCAGCTGGGCTTAGAGAGAGAGAGAGAGAGAGAGAGAGAGAGAGAGAAGGAGCAAATATCACAGCTAGGGGAAGAGGCAAGTAAGTAAACACTCTCTCTTCACTTACACCCCCCCCCCCTCTAAGGAGGGGAAATCCAAGACAATGCAAAAACAATCTTGTTTCCAAGCAAACCAATTACTTGTACTAACAAACAAGCGCCCCCCCCCCCAAAAAGGGAAAAAAACCCCATGTCCATTAAAGGCAACAAGCCTCCCTCCTTTCCTCTGCTAGGAAGACTCACAGCAATTAAAAAAAGGGGGGGAGGGAAAAAACCCAGTAGCATTGTCATATGACTGACAACTCAGAAGGGGGGTGGCAGGTAAGAGAGAGGAAATAATAATAATAATAATAATAATAATAATAATAATAATAATAATAATAATAATAGTAAAATAATGGTTAACATGCAGCAGGGAGTTAAAAGGTTGGCAATTCTGCCAAGGAAAATAGTAGGGGGGGGCCGAGAGATTATTTTTTTAAAAAATCAATTTCCAACCTTTTCTCTCCCTCCCTCCCCAAAAGGCGGGGGGGGGGTGTAAAAAAACACCCGGTGGAAATGAAAAATGAAAGACAGTTTGGATGACAAGACCCAGTTGTAGTGTTTGGATCTGCTTCAAGGCGGGGGAGGGGGGAGAGAGAACTTTGCCAGGAACTAGAGCAAGCAAAATGCAAAACGCAGGACTTGCGGATTTATGCTATTTATTTTTTTGTGGCAACATTTCGCTCCAGCGGTTGTTGCTTACAGCACGCACACACAGGGAGAGAGCGAGAGAGCGAGAGAGCGAGAGAGCGAGAGAGAGGCAGGCAGGCAGGCAGGCAGGCAGGCAGGCAGGCAGGCAGGCAGGCAGGCAGGCAGGCAGGCAGGCAGGCAGGCAGGCAGGCAGGCAGGACAGGCATTCAGAAATACACCAGCCACTGTCCAGAAGCTGTGACAGCGGCGCTCGGCATAAACAAGCACTTCGCCCGGTAGCGAGCAAAAACAAGCATGCACGGCACAAAAAAAGAAAGCAAGCAGATATAACAAACAGTATTGCACAGCAGCCCAAACAAACACACTTGCTTGAAGCAATAATGTTACTATTTAAAAAAAAAAAAAAAGATTCCTGCAGGAAGCCTTCCTAAAAGGCAAGCCTCTAACCTCGTTATCAGTGTTGCTCCGAATTAAAAGCAACGTTTGCCCAGCACAAGCAGATATCCTTCGGTTTACCTGTTGCCAATATTCCTCCAGAGATGGTAAAGCGGAGAAGTAACCAGTGTCGTGGACAATTTGGAGTTCCTGAAAGATGCTACACATTGGAAGCACATCCATGGTTTTTTTTGTTTTTGTTTTCAAGGGGAGGGGGGGAAAGAAGTTGCAACAAATAAACCCTCCACAGGGTCAACGTCCGATTGCAATGTGTCTCGCTTAAAGGAAGAAGAAGAAAAAGCACAGGTATCAACACCGCTACAGATGTTTCTCAGCTGCTACCGCTGCTCCTGTCGTCGGTAGTCGTGATGGCAGGTGATGGCGAGAGAAATACGACCAGCTATTTACAAAGTCCCACTTCCTCCTCCTCCTCCTCCAGAGGGAAAGACGGCCACAAAGAAGAAGACAGGTTTGTTTTTTTCCTCTTTCAAAAATAAAAAATAATTATATATTAAATTCCTCTTCGGTAGTTCAGATGCAAAGGGTTTCTTTTTTTAAAAAAAATATAATAATAAAGGAAAAGTTTCATGCAAAGTTTAATTGCACAGCAATATCAAGGTACGGTATGGATATATATATATACATATATATACTGTATATATTAATATATATATCTCTTGCAGTCTCCAAAATGCAGCTGCTGGTGGTGGCTGGTAATCTTGCTTTCCACTCCTGGGTTTCTCTCCAGAAGATACTTGCTCAGGAGCCTACTCAATATTTGCAAACACTGAGATGACTGCGAATGTAACCCCCAGCAAAACTTCCCTATTCAAAGCTCTCCTTGGCCACAACCTCCTCCTCTTTCTACTCCCCTCCTCCTTCTACTCCCTCCCTCTTTTCGGCTCCCCCCTCCCTCGCGCTCCCAGCTACTCTCGCCCCGCCCCCTTTACTCCTTCTCCTCCACCCCCCTCCCTCCGCCACCTCGTGATCCCATTACGCCGGCTCCGAGCGCTGCCCAATCTCGAACAACAAAACTCGTTACACCGCGTTCCAATGATGTCAGAGGAGCCCAATGGGCGCGCGCGACGCATCCCGGCTCCTCCTGGCGTGACCGAACCTCTCCGTGACGCCGCGCCCGATTGGGCCGATTCGAAATTCGAGCCGCCCTGATTGGCCGGCCGCGCGGCAGGCTATTTTTAGAAGGGTATATAATGCCGGGGAGCCTGTTTTAGAGAAGCGACTCGGAGCGAGAAGGGAAGGCTTTGCTTGTTGTTTGCGGTTGCTAGAGACAGAGAGGGGAGGAGGGGGAGGTTGCAATGCTAAGTGTGGCGTCCGGGGGCGCTGCTGAGCCGCGCAGGAATAACAGAGGAAAGCTGAATCGCTTAGACATTGCAACAAGCTTTTTACCAGGAGAAACTGGGAGGGGGGGGTTGTCATTACACGCGGGTAACGTTTTCTTACGTGCATTGTCTCCCGTGCATTCCCCACAATGCAACAGAATTCTGCTCCTGGCGCTCAGCGGCGCAGTTTGCAGGAGAAATCGATTCGCCTACCCCGAAAAACAAAAATGGTTTCAACTTTTCTGCGTGCTTAGTCGGAGGAAAGTCGCACCGAATTCAAAAGGGTTTTTTTCGATTTGCCAGCAAGCGAAGGCTTGGAGAGAGTAAGCCTCGCTGAATGCGTGGGGACTTGCGCTTAGTGGGGCTGCACTGTAAATGGCTATTTGTTGCAGCGCTGCTTAACTAACGCTGGTTCCTGTCGGGAGATCCTTTGCTACACAACAGCCCCTTACACTGCTTTAGGAAAAAAGGAGATGTAATGGGTGGTGGTGGTGGTTTCTTTAAAAAAAATAAATCTAGTTTTTGCATTTGTCACCCCCAGCTCTGCTGTCTGCCATAACCCTTGTTAATTTCGTTGCTTCAGTTTCCTGGTGGTTTCGTTTAGGAAGTGCTTCCCATGAAAGCATCTGGAAGCATAAAAATGTATATAAACCCATTTTTATATATTTAAAAAAATGATTACACCCCATACAAAAAATGCAGAAATCAGAGATAAATAATGGGATGGGGGGAGTCGTAGTTCAGTAGCGCCTGCCAAGCCAACGGCTTGTACTCCAGCTTTATCTCAATCACCAAATGACTACCCTCCTACAGTGCTCCATTTCTTCAAATGAAGTTGCTGTGGAGCTCATAGTGGTACAAAAGAGATTTCTAGCAAATCAACAATATCATGTTCTCATGTACTTGTCACCAGTTATGGGGTCAGCTGTCTTGTGTTTCATCTCTCCTGCCTCAACTTCTCAATTCTTCAAAAATATGTACTGTACAGCAGATACATTAAACTTTCTAATCCTAACCATGTCTACTCAGAAGAAAGTCCTATTGAGCTCAGTGGCACTTACTCCCATGTAAGTAGGGTTGACATAGTAGGCGAAGAAAGACTCCCACTTACCTGGGAATAAGCCCTGTTGAATTAACCAGGGGTTACTCCTGAGTAGGAGTAAGTAGGTGGCGCTGTGGTTAAACCACAGAGCCTAGGTCAGTGGTCAGAAGGTCGGCGGTTTGAATCCTGAGCTCCCGTTGCTGGGTCCCTGCTCCTGCCAAACTAGCAGTTCAGAAGCACGTCAAAGTGCAAGTAGATAAATAGGTACCACTCCAGCGGGAAGGTAAACGGCGTTTCCGTGCACTGCTCTGGTTTGCCAGAAGCGGCTTTGTCATGCTGGCCACATGACCCAGAAGCTGTACGCCAGCTTCCTCAGCCAGTAAAGTGAGATGAGTGCCACAACCCCAGAGTCGTCTGGGGTTTTACCTTACTCCTGAGTAGACATGACATGGCTTGCTCAAACTACCAGGGGTCTGATTTCCCCCTACTGAAGTGAATCGCCAAAGGTCAGGTCTGGGTAAAAGACCTGGGTCAAAAAAAGATCCTTATGATTTTTTTCACAAGATGCCACCATAATAATAATAATAATAATAATAATAATAATAATAATAATAATAATAAATCATAATAAGCACTGTCATTTGTGAATGGATTTTATACAAATAAATAGTGTGACCACACTTGGAATACTGTGTACAGTTCTAGTTATAATACTTCAAAGAAGATAGTATAGAGCTGGAAATGATGCAGAAAAAGACCCTCAGTGTTTGGTTTAAAAAAGATTTTACACACCACTGTCTCTGAAAAACTTAACTCATTTGCTGAGAGTTTCCTGAGGCACAGCCAAATCAATGGGTTATGCAGCAACATGGTGGATGTTTATAATTTATATCAAGAGACAAACACATGACTGGCAAGTTCCCACAAAATTTCATCTTATTTGACTATGTCCTTTACCCCTTGGTACTTCTGTGGTGCTGGTAATTTCATATCCATGACTACATTGCTATATTGCTAATTTCCCGTGCTGTTTCCATATTTTGAGTCATATTTTATTATTGTTATTATTTCAGAGCTTAAATGGCAAGCCATTGTCCTGGTATATTATACTGGAATTTATGTAAAAGTTAAATCTGATTGATTAATAAAGGGAGGGGGGAAGTTGGAATCATTTCCCAATGAAGGAAGGTTATAGCAGCATTAACCAATCCAGATGTCCTCTTTTACTGAGCATTTATCAGGATTTGTCCCCGTGATGTTATCAGTGCTAATATATGATTCTCCCTTCAATACTGTTTTTGCCTGTTTATACTGTTTTGAGAGTTTCAGAGCGTTTCAGTGATTTCTTATTTGCAATGTTTTTTAAAAAGGAAAAACTATTTGGTTATTGGGGCACGGTAGATCGCTTCCTTTATTGATGAGGCCATCACAGCTATTGCTATCCATGTTTGCTTCAGTTACCAGCTTGCTAAGGACACAACTGGAGTCCTGATCATTTACAGATGGGATGCGGATGATCTTACATCTCATTGCTCCGGTAACTTGTAGATCTGCAGAACTAGCACTTTTACAAGTGCAACATAATGTATGTTCTGCACTTCTGAGAAATCAGACTTTTAGTATGACAGCTCCTATCCTCTGCAACTCTGCCTTTTGATATTAGACAAGCGCCGTGGTTGTAAGTGGTCGCATGCTAAAAACTTTTTTGTTTGGACAGGGTTCGGATTTTAAATTTTATTATGCCCATTTGTTTTGAAGTATTGACTTTTATCTGTATTGCGATAATTTTATCGCATTGTATCCAACGAAGACATTAGCGCAAGGACTTCTGCCTGTGCAACAGTACTTCATCTCCCCACATCACCCCCCAAATCTGTTCTGGTTTTTCCCATGACTCTGGAGCAGATTTGTGGGAGAGGGACATGCAGCGACAGGAGAGGCAGAGAAAGTCCTATTGAGCAGATGGAACTCATTTAGAGTCTAAACCTTGCAGAAAAATGCCTTGATTAAGCAGCATATAAATCTTGTAGAATAAAATACCGGTAATACTGGAAAAGTAGGGCTCTGGATCACTGGGGAAACTTCTTGTATTCTGTGTTCTGTCCTGATGACCATAATGGTTCAGCTGGGGAAGAAAAGGCATCCTTAAGATAAGAAAATACCAATAGCTTGGGGGGGGGGGTGAGGGGAGAGATTTTTTTTCAGTTTACATTTAACAGCAAATTTACCAAATTCTCACTGTTAAAACAGCGTGCGAACTGGAACACAGCCTTCCTTTGAAATCCACCCTTCTCCAGATTTTGCGGTTTAGTTCTCCAACCAAGTGATGTGTATAAAAATGCATAAAGTGTGCATATATTCATGAAAACAACGCACAAAAAATACTTTATGTTAGGGGAAACTGCGCAAAAATTGTGGATGTTAGGGTAAAAATGCAGTGAAATGCTGAGGAATTTTCAGGAAGGCTTTTTTTTTATAAGGTAACTGATGTGCTAACGTGGAGAACCGACCTTAAGACAGTATAAATGAGAAACTGAAATTGACATATTCTCTCATCCCTTGAAAGGAGCATCGCTACTGGCATTGCTGTCCTAGGCCCCCCTTTCTAGTATATGACAGCTTTCCCCCATGCCTCCAATGTCCTTCAGCAATGTTGAGTCCTGGCCAAAATAAATTGGAGAAGAGGGACAGTCTGCTTACATACCCCCAGCTTCAAACCTCTGTGCTCTGAAGATTTGGGAGGTCTATCTCCCTCAAGAGCTAAACTGCTTGCATTCTACAGTGGTGCCAGTCTCCCAGTAATCCCCAAAGGCAAACGACTGGTTGTTATGTGAGTGTATTTGGTTATGGAAATGTCTACCTCTGTCCCACAGCAGCTTGTAACAAAGGTGTTTGCATATCGTCGGTATCATAGTAATTATTACTACTTTGGCTCTTGGTCCTGTAAGTGCCGCCGTCCACACAACAACAAACTGCATGGATGTGTATAAGAAAGCTTTGAAATGCTGGGGCAGGGTTAAAACGTTTGGAAGTAAATGCCACAGCAGACATGGAGTCTATGAAATCCGGTGGGGTAGTTAGGCTCAGAACTGAGAAAGAGAGAGGTGGGTGTTCTGTCTCCCAGGGCTGCGATGTTTTCTCGGTCCCCTGTGATTTGTGCAGCATCATCTGATCCTAAAAAATAAATTGCATCTGGTTTTGATCACATAGATGCTCAAATGGCACCAGGAGTTACCCGAAGACCTGTTTAGCAGAGCTGATTATTCTCCGCTAGAGCCTTTATTGGTGATGATAGATTTGCTCCCATTATTCAGGACTCGCCATGCTTGAGAGGCTGCTCAGCTAGCATTGTTGTGACATAACTCTATTGACAGAAATTTTTATTGGATTTATTCTCGTGCATACTTCCTTGATTCAGCACTATCTGTGGAAGCATGCGCAACATCTGTGCTTAGGAGTGCCTTTTATCATCTTAGATCGCATGCTGTCTCAATAATCCATGTGTTGGTCACAGCCAAGTTAGACTACTGTAAAGCACTGTATTCAGTGCTGCCTTCAAAGATGATGTGGAAACGCCAACTAGGGCACAATGCAGTCCCTTTTGATCCTTTGTGTTTTAATGGCCCATCAGCCAGGCTTTCATGTCAACAAAGGAGACTAGCCTGGCGTAATTATTAGCTTTTGACACTTGCTGATTCCAGGGGAATAGAAGTGTCTAATGCATAACTTAATGCACACCGGTCTGGTGCCAGTTTTTTTTAACACCCTGAGCCATGATTAAATTCTAACACTGGTTCCCAGAATTTAATAGTGTCTAGCACCCACAAACTCCTAATACTAGCTATAACATTTTTCCCCTTTTGGCAAAAGTGGATGAAATTTACAGGTACAAGAACCCCTCAAGAGTGGATGAATCCTACAAAACTGCGGACAGTAAAGCTCAGGAGCTTTTGGTGGGGAAAGTAAAAGAGATTGACTCTCTTCCATAACCCCTTATGTGGGATTATTCTCCACACAGGAAGCTTTTTGAGGAAGCTTTCAGATATGAGGTCCTCTACCCACATTCTGAAGCAGTAAAGCACCAGAAAGATTGTACCGTGCATTTTTTGAGCAAAATCACTTAAATAACACAGATGGAGTCCAGGGATAAAATAAACCTTGATTACTGAGGGCACTGGACCAAAACTGTGTGCAATTTGAGGAGTGTTTTTCAGACTACAGGCCTTGTATTTAGGAGGGGGACAGTAAAACATACGGAGGTAAAAACTCCCTCTGAATTATGCAGCCAATCAGAGCATGTGCTTCTTCACTATGGCACTCTGCACTCTGCTAATCAAGACCTCCACCCTCCTTTGGGATATGCTAGCAGCCTGACACATAATGGCACAAATTTCTGACTAAATCTATGCAGTTACATAATTCTTATACTCTGCTGCCTGGTTCACAAAGGAATTAAAGTTATGCTAATATGCACGGGGTTACTCCGAGTTCCAGGTCTTGCACGCACAGAACTAAACAGTAATTCTGTTGTGGGTGGGGTCACCATGTAAATGGTTATGAATCACGGGAAACTACTGCCCTGAGCAGGCCCAGCCCAAGAGGACAAATGGCTGGTAGTTTAATTCTTTCTTGACAAAGCACAGTCTTGCGGTAGCTCCTAAGGTGCACAGAACACACAAACGCTTTGGCGACTAAATAGCTGCCATCCCCTCCCCAAACTTGTACTCTGAGCTGGAATATTGGAGCAACAGCACAACCACACCTTCACCCAGTCTTGTGTACCTTTGTCTGATGGGGCGCACGCAAGCGACCTGCAGCAACTTCTATGCAGAAGTTGCCACTGGCTGGACAAAGAGGAGTGGTGGGAGGCACCAGCCAGGGACCCCTCGTGGGAAACCCCAGAGGAGGGTGGCTCCGAGCCAGGGGATTGGTTGTGGGACATGGAGGAGAGGTCAGAGGGAGGGGCTGGATGCTGAAGGGGCAACAGGGTTTAGTGAGCAGGGGAGAGCCCATGACAGGGAGCAGTTCAGACCCCGAGGCTGAAGCAGAGGAAGGGGGCTCAAGAGGCTGCTGCAGAACCCAAGGATTCTCCCCCTCCTGCTGCTCCCCTCCTCGCTGGTCTCCAAGAATGTACATAATATTGAGAGCAGAACAGAGTCCAGAGGTGAACAGATGTCGTTTGAGACTGCTTGGAAACATATGGGAGAGGTGAAGCCTTTGAAAGGGTGGAAGGCAGGGACCTCCAGTCCCGACAACTGCTCCACAGGGGCAAGACCTCTGTATGCTGTTTCCTTGAATAAAGAGTTGACTTCACTGACAATGGAGCCCTGCGTCTTTTGTGCTGACTTGAGTCGGGCTCTGGCCCTGACAGCTGCTGTGCCAGTCTCTTTAAGCCCCTCCTGGTCCTGGGGGACAGCAGAGGTGACGGAAGGGAGTCTACTGCCCACCCCCTGGCACCATATTTTTCTCCATTCATGGTGTGTCCTGTCCTTCCTCCTACCTTGGTTCCTTCCCCACATCCTGCACCCATCCCTGTTCTTGTCCTGCTCAGACTATTCCCCTGCCTCTACCCCCCTAGCTCCTGCCTCGTGCGAGGTACAAACCCCATAAATTGCTGTCCCCTTCCCTGGGTCAGCCTCTGGCCCTGCAGCCTTCGCCACCCGTTCCTTGGCACCCTGGTAGTCCCCGATGACTACCAAGATCTAATTTTATATCTATTCAGCGTTGAAGACATTTAATTTACAAGTCCCCAGGAAAACTGCATGGTGTTCTGGTGTTCCTTGACTCTTTCAACAGCTTTATGAATATTTCATAATTGCTAGAAAACAGTATGGCCCCTGATTCATAGGTAGGAAAAGAACTCCACATTTTTACATCATCTTGTATTATGTGGCCTAGAGAAATGTTTTAGAAAAAGAACTCTGTCTGCTTTCTGGAATTCGATGCCTTAGTCCAATTTTACTCGGTTTTCCTCAATACCTCAAAGCACGCAGGTCCACCTATGGACATACATTTAAAGTGTACAAACGAGATGCTACTCACAAGAAGGTGTTTGGGGAGATACGTTTTGCACTGCGTACTGTTCCAGTTTTAGTATGAAACCTAACACTTCAGCAGAATACATGCATCCAGCCATGAATTTCTGCAAAATGTCAGGTCCTAAGGCAGGAATGTGAATATTGGGGCCTTTATCAGAACTTTGCTGGATGTTTGAAACTTTCAGGCGTCCTTTAAGGCAGGAGTGGTGAGCCTGTGGTTCTCAAGTGTCAGGAGTAGGTCTGTACTAAAATACCCAGTATCAGTGAAGTTAACTCTTTAGTCAAAGAAACCAAAACAGTGCAGGCCTAGCGTTCACAGCAACCATTCCCAGTAGCTCTTGCCCCAATGAGGCATTGTGAGGACCGAAGGTCCTTGCCTTCCCACCACTCTATGGCTTCCATGGTTTATTTTAAAGTTATTATGACTTTTTATATAGGATCTCATTGTTACTATTAATGTTTGATGTTTTATTATTATTATTGTGTGTGTTGGAACTCGTCCAGAGTGGCTGGGGCAACCTAGCCAGATGGGTGGGGTATAAATAGAACATTGTTGTTGTTGTTGTTGTTGTTGTTGTTATCATTATTATTATTATTATTATTATTCCCCAGTTCCTCCCCCAGTAGCCTAAGACTCCATAGTCTTGTCTCTTTTTCCTTTTCCCTGTACATTTTTCTGTGTATTCTGGGCTTACCTTCCAAGTTCCGGACTCCAGAATCCGGAACCGGCAGCCATTTGACACCGGAGGTTGTATCGACGTAACTTCTGATGTCGCTTTGCCCTTCTATGGGCACCAAAAATGGCCGCCGCCGGTTTTGAAAGTCGCTTGTACGCATGTCAGGAAGTGCACCGACGCAACTTCCGGTGTCAGCGGCGGCCATTTTTGGTGCCCATAGAAGGGCAAATCGGAAAGAAACAAAATGGCTGCCGGCAGGAGAAAATAACGGAGAAAAACGGGAGACGAAGTGATACGGGGGACCACCGGGAAAAGGTAAGTAAAAAGGGGGTTTTCCCGGGGAAAACGGGGTACTTGGCAGCTATGATTCTGGGAGACCTGGGTAGGAGGTGAGCTGGTTGCAGCAGGAGGGGAAAACTCCCTGGATTCTTCAGCAGTATGTCTCATCTCTGTTTTCCTGGCTCCCCTTCTTCCCTGCCTCTGAGACTGGACTGCTCTCTGCTCCAGCTTCTTCCTGTTCACTAAAAGGTGTTGCCTCTTCAGCTTCCAACACCACCTCCTCCCAGTCTGCTCCCTCTGACCACTCATCACCATCCCACCACCAATCCCCTGGCTCTGAGCCTTCTTCCCCTGGGGGTTCTCCAGCTGGTGCCTCCCACCATTCCTCAACATCCAGCCAGTCCATGATATTAAGTTGCCACTGAACTACAACTCCCATCTTCCCAGATACTGGTTGGGGCTAAGAGTCTGTGTCCAAAAACATTATAGGCTTTATGATGCAACGGACCAACACAGGTTGTTGTGGTGCATTTGTTAGGACTTTGACTTGGGACGAAATGGGGCTTTGATCGTTGCTCCGGGTCAACAGGGTTATTATCCCTTGCTTCTGTGGAAGTTAAGCACTGGAGATTGCTAGGCGGAGACGTGTATTATCTTAAAATAATTTGCCTGAAACAATCCACTGAAAGGAGGGCAAAGGCTTGAACGCACATGTCCCGAAACACCCTCGCCCAGAGTTCATTCTGGCAATCCTGCAAGGCAGAGAGAGTATGGAAGGTGAAGAGAACTGATTTGACATGTGGGCAGATAAACGGTGATATGCTCTACTTGTCTGAGACAAGAGGGGAAAGTCCGTGAATTGAGATGATGGCGGTGACCAGGTTCACTCTGCGAAGAATGTTGATGACGTACTGCTGAGTCCTTCCTGTCAATGACGCCGGTGAGACAATGGGATGATTGGCTGGGAGCAGTTGTGAAATCGTCAATACTGGGAAGCAGTCCAGGCAAGACGGGACAGGGAAGTCAAGGAGAGTCTCAGGAAATGGCAGCGATTAATGCACCAACAGCCCTGTTGTAAAACCCATGCAATCCCTCCTGTCACTCAGGCTCATCTTTCCGTTTTGCATTTGATGGACTCAGCGGTGTCGATCCATGCAATTTAAGAACATGAGAAGAGCCCTGTTGGATCAAACCAAAGGGTTATCTGGTCTAATAATAATAATAATAATAATAATAATAATAATAATAATAATAATTTATTTATACCCTGCCACTCTGGGCGGCTTCCAACAGAAGTAGTAAAATTTATTAAACATTAAAAGCTTCCCTAAACAGGGCTGCCTTCAGATGTCCTCTAAAAGTCTGCTAGTTGTTTTTCTCTTTGACATCTGGTGGGAGGGCGTCCCACAGGGCAGGTGCCACTACCGAGAAGGCCCTCTGCCTGGTTCCCTGTAACTTGGCTTCTCGTAGCGAGGGAACCTCCAGAAGGCCCTCGGCACTGGACCTCAGTGTCCGGGCAGAGCGATGGAGGTGGAGACGCTCCTTCAGGTATACCCAGGAAGCTGCTGTATATTCGAATCAGCCCATTGGTTCGCCTGGCTCAGTATGGCCCATGCTGATTGGCAGTGGCTATTGTGGGTGGGAAATGCCGGGATTGAAGCTGAGACCTTCTGCATGTAAAGGAGATACTCTCCCTATAGCAGCCAATCACATGCCTCAGGAAAACCAACAAGCCGGAAGGCAATAGCCCTGCCCCGCTGTTGCTCTCATGCTGCCTCTGGTCCTGAATGCAGGGAGTGGGCTCCCTTGCCTCAGAGGTCCTTAGCAGGAACTGTTGCCGAGCAACTGCCAATCATGGGCAGAGAGCCAGCTGCCCCTTGCCTTAGAGGTCACCGATGGGCTTTCCTGCCTACCAAGGGCTGGCACTAAGGAAGACCAAGGATAGGGGTATGCAATGCCACCTGAATATCTCTACCACCGTAAAGATACCATGTTCTTCCTGTTCCTGATGCTGTGACTAAGATTTTCCTTGCGAGAATATTTTCTAAGCCACTTATATTTCTCTCAGGAGAAATATAAGCATGCTGAAATAATAGAATAATAAAAGTGTGCAGCTTGAGTCATCATGCCCACAGTGAAGGTTTTCTAATTCATGCTAATAGAACGAGCAGCATTACTGGGGAGGTTTGTTTTGGCATCCATATGTCCGGACTTCCCTGGATATTACCGGGATTTCAAAGGGAGAATTGACTTCGGGGGGGGGGAGCTCAGCAACTTTCGGGGTGTCCTGGTTTTTACTTTTTGAAATAAGGTTTGTGGAAATGCTCTGTGTATATCCAGCAGGACCCTATATTTATTTTAGTTTTAAAAGCAGTTTTGGGGCTTAATTTTTTTGGAGTGGGGGGAACCCCAATGTTGTGTGTGTGTGTAATCATACACACAGAAAATATAAAACAGCAATGAAAAGTAAAGCAGGGGTATGTAAATAATACAGGTAGTGAGGTTGTGAAAGAGATATTTGCCTTGAGAGTCCGCATATTAGAGGGTCAGCTTTGTTTTAGTTTATAGGTTCAAAGCACTGCTCAGCCATAAAGCTTTACTGGGCAACTTTGTGGGCCAGTTTCTGTCTTTCGGTCTAGCCTACCTTACAGGGTTGTTGTGGGGATAAAATTGGATGGAAGAGTAAGAACCATGTATGCTACTCTGATGTCCTTGGGAGATACAAGTGTAAGGTTCAAGAGAGCAGTCTTATGCATGTCCGCTCAGAAGTAACCAGGAACATAAGAAACCGTCTCCTGTCGGTACTGAAACCCCACTGTCATCAATGGGGCTTATTACTAAAATAGGACAGCATTGTAGCCTAAATGCATCAATCTTTGAAGACTGGGGATTTGAGGGAATTGTCTAACCTCTGGAGCAACTGATCAATGGATTGCAGACCAACACTCCTTTCCTTCTTGAGAGTTTTTTCTGCCGCCACACTTTTCAGTCGGGATGGCGTGATTCTTACCTGCTACTGTCAAAAAACCTTCTGTGAGCAAAGGCGAAGCTGTCCGTTTCCTCGCCCATAGCTGTCACCTGCCTTCGTCAGATGTAGGTCTTCCCCGAATCCTTTCTTTCTTTGAAGAAAATCTGTCAAAGGCTTGATTGGCAGGTGGAGATCCACAGCCGGCATTTATCGAGCTGGGTGCATCTACGTCCTACGCACAAACAATGCTTCAGGAGATATTACTGTTTTCAAGAGCTGCACAATTAGTTTGATACTTTGTATTGGTGAAGTTGAGTTTTTCCCTCTCTCCCTCTGTGCGTGCATAAAACCATCATTTGACCTTAATTTTGAGAGGGATGATAGAGAAATAAATATGATTCGTTGAACGATGAATAGTGTGCCGTGTTACTTGTGCTTAAGGAGCCGGGGGGGGGGGGTGTTGGTGGAATATATGTTTACCAGCTGATGTTTTTCTGTTTCCATCTGATGGAATTTGCTGTAGCTCAGTCACACGTCTGTCCTTAAAGATTGTCGAATGCTTTGGAAGAAAGCACATGCACACTGAAGCACGCTGTTCTGAGATGATTCCATTTATATGGATTTGCTGGTCTGCTTCTTTTTTTGTGTGTGTGTCTACATTATTTTTATAGCCGGGAACATTTTTTCAGGCAAACAAGATCTTTGTTTTTAAGGATGTCCCTACCCCTCTTGCACATTTTGTGCCTGAGAACACAATCCGTCAACGTTACCAGTGAAATTATCTGATCCAAAACATTTCACATAGGAAAGGGAGGCCGGTTGCCAAGTCAGCAGACACGGCTCCCACGCAGGAGTAATTTTACACCTGTGAGGTGTGTCAGTTCATCGATGCAAATGGGTAAATGCTTCCATTGTCCAGACTGGGACAGAATGTTTTTCTGAAGATTATTAATTGCTTATAACTTGGGGGACGGGAAGTGATCGTCAGCCCTGATCTCATTAACTGAATCAACAAATCTGTAAGGAGGCAGGGACTACTATTCACCAACGGAGGGCCCATTATTGTATTTTTTTTGGCAGGAAGTGTGTGTGTTTGCCTGTGGTTTCCTTGATGGTGGAGCCTTCATCACCACAATGTACTGTTGCTGCTGTTTATAACTGCCTGTGCCCTTTGCCCTAAGATTCCAGGGCAGCTTACAACATTAAAACACTAAAAGCAGTTTAAAGCCACTTAAAACCACAAATTAGCCAAAATGTATAGAACAAAAAATGAATGTTGGAAATGTAATGAAAAGGAAGGTACATGTGTGGTGGACATGTAAAGAGGTAAAAGCTTTCTGGGAAAGGATATATAATGAGTTAAAGAAAATGTTTAAAAACACCTTTCTTAAAAAACAGAAGCTTTTAGATTGGGTATAGTGGGTAGAGAGATACTGAGACAAGATAAAAAAAATGTTCTTGTATGCAACAACTGCGGCAATAATTTTGTTAGCTCAAAGATGGAAACAACAGGAAGAGTGGCAGATGAAAATGATCGACTTTGCAGAACTGGTGAAACTGACAGGAAGAGTCCAAAACAAGCAAAACAAGCAAGACCAAGCATTCCAAAAGGACTGGAACAAATTTATACAGTATTATATTTGAAAGACAACTGTAAGCAATTAACATCATTAGCAGGGTTATCTGGAGATCTGTAAGAAGAAATTGCTACCCATTCAGGTTGAGTAATATAATATTTTAGGTAATGACATAACAAGGATAGGAAGTGAAGCAAAATGTAAAGATGTAGAGTTTAATTTTGTAAACCATCAGATGGGAGGGAGGAAAGTCGTCTGGCTCAGTCGAGATAAAGAGATAAAATAAGAGGGAACAATGTTACATAATGTGATTATATGTAAACCCAATAAAAATCATGTATAACTCCTGCCCCCACTACCGGTAAAAACAGTTTAAAGCAACTTAAAATCACAAAAGGTGGGTCCTAAATATATGCAAATATATGCCAGGGCAAAGAGGTGCCTCTTCAGCATTTCAGGAAGCTAGGAAATGAAAATAACAGACACAGCCCTGTGAGGAGGCAGTTCCACAGCTTAGGGGGCCACCACTGAGAATGCCCTTTTCCAGGCCACCATCTCTGGAGCCTCTGAAGACAGAGCAACTACCGGTACCAAGCAGGCCCCATCTGCCGATCTCGGCACCCAAGAGATCTGTTGTTCCCAAATGCAGCAGCTTTGTTTCTCCTCTTGGAGTAAATGCATTTATGATAGAAAATGAAAGGGTGCACTTGACTTGAGAATGCCACGGAAGTGCGGACACACTCAATTTGGAGTGTCTGAGGCAAGGGGGGGGGAGCTGGCGAGTTTTCTCTTCCCTGCAATAGCACCTCAATTTACAGCCAGTTCTCTTTGTTCTGCGGAACTTAATGGGAGCCGCTGAGAACAAATAAGCATTAGGAATAAGAATCTACCGGGCACCCTGCTCGGAGATTGGGGCACGTGCACCAATATGGTTAGGACTCACGGGAATATTACAGGATTTTTTAAATGGATTTTAAAACCCTCTAACGCAGCAGAACAGACCCTTAGCGAAAAGTCTCCAAACATGGATGTTGTTTTCAAGCAAGGACCTGCAAAAAGAGTGACATGTTTGTTTATCATTTTATTAGAAACTGTTGTTTTTATTAAAAACATTAAAAACAAAAAAAATAATGCTGTGTGTAAACTGGGCCTTGGTCCCTCTCCATCTCACTCTTTTCCATCTGAGGTCAGATTCTAACCCTGCAGACCACAAATATGCTGCCTCTTTAAATAACACTATGAGGGTGGGTTTAAAAATGTAAGTTTTTAAAAATAACTATTAGCATGGCCTGAAGGCATCAGCCTGAGGCCTGAGTCTAATTAGGGCCTAGTTCAGCCTTCTCCAACCTGTCACCTTCCCTGTTTATTTTATTTACATTGCTTATAATGCTTATAACCTGCCATTGCTAACATGAGCCCAGAGCAAAGACCAGCGGACAATAAAATAATATTTCATTTAAATACAACTAGTACAAAAACAGACATTATACTAACAATGTAACTACTACTATCAGCATAGCAAGGAGCTCCACTTTAACAAAATGCTTTAGTGAACAGTCACGTTTTTACCTGCTGTTGAAACTTCATTAGCATTGGCTCTGATCACACTCGGAGTCAAGGTGACACTATTGAGAACGCCTTCTCACAAGTCGCCAAAGACTGCATCTTGGAGACCTTTGGCACTGCAAGAAGAGCATCATGCCCTGATGACCTCAAAGTACAGGCAGGTGCATAAAGAAGCAGGTGGTCTTTTAGGTCTGTGGATCCCAAGTAGGGATGGATGCAGTGCTGTCTTAAGCATATGCGGCGCCGGGGTGCAAATATCCGCCCGGCGCATCTCCCCCTAGGTTGCCCAGTCCCAGGTGCGCAGGAGGGTGGAGATGGCCTGACGCCTGAGCGTCTCGCTGGCTCGGTCATTCCCCAACTCGCAGTGCAGAGCTGCCTGCAGCAGAAGAACCTGCCGCGGCACTCTGACCAATGGCCAGACTCTTCCCTGGACTCAACTCTCGGGCCCCGGACTCTCGGCCTGGCGCCCCTGAGAGCGCAGCGCCGGGGTGCCCCGCACCCCTAGCGCCTATGGATAAGATAGCCCTGGATGGATGGAAGGATCTGTCAATGTTGGTTCTCTCCATTTCTCTTTTTTCCACTCTTAAATTTTTGTTTTGTTTTGCATATTTCTGCAGCATGCTATGATTTTTCTTTTTAAAAACACTCATGAAAGTTATTCATCATTTTAGTGCAGTTAGACACATTTTTGTATGCAGTTTTGACAAATGTACATATTTCTGCAAGCCATTTCCCCCGATATAATGCATTGCTAATGCTATTTTCACTAACACGTTCATTTTTTATGGACACATTTACCTAATATATGCATTTTTGTAATTATTGGTGGGTTGGACAACTGAACTGCACAATTCAGATAAGTACAAATTTCAGATTGCAGGTAAATACAAATTTAAATGGCTAGGTTTCGGTTTGTGTATTCCTTGTGAAAATCCAAATTGGATAAAATCAGCTTTGAGCATGAACCGAATTGAATTTCTGCCTGAACCCCAAGCTTTCTTTGACTTTATAGGTCAAAACAAGGACTTTAAACCTGGTTCAGCGAATGGGCAGTCAGTGCAGAACTTTCAGTACTGGTGTTATTGTCTTTTATTTATTTGCTTGTTCATTTATATGGTTTTTAAAATTAGATTTTGAATATTTATATTCAGAAAGAAACAAGAAAAACAAAAGAAAAACAGAAAGATCATTGTATGTCTGTGTGTATATGGGGAGGGGAAAGGCAAATCCAGCTATTGGCAGCTCCATGTAGAATGAATTGTAATAATCCAGGCATGAGATTGCTAACACAATGAACCATGGGAGCCAGGCTATCCCTGTCCATAAATGGTCATAGCTGGTCACCCAGCTGGAGTTGAGGGAAGGCTCTCCTAGTATTGGATGTCTCTTGGACCTTCATCTACAAAGAGGGTTCAAACCTTCTCCTGAAGGGGAAATACAACCGCGAGGGAATTCCTGAACGAGACAACCAGCCGCCCACAAAGCCTCCATCTTATTAGGATCCAACTTTAGCTTTTTGGCTCTCATCCAGCTCGTTGCATTCCAACACCTGCATCAGCTTTCCTGACTCAGATGCTACAGAGAAACAGAGTCGTTGCAAGGCTGATGGGGAAAATCCGACACAGAGCGACCAAGTCTTCCAGAGAGAATGGAGTAAATTTATTCAGTACAATAGACAGTTGTTGTAGACATGTAAAGATACTGGCAGGACAGAGATAAATCATGCAGCGTTTTATTGAAAGAAATTTTCTTTTCTTTTTTTTTTTTTTTTAAAAATATTTTTATTAATTTTCCAATTAAAACCAATTATATCACATTCAATATTTCAAATTATACACATATATATATCAATCAAACCGAATGTTATGCCAAATCATCTAAATAATTTATTTTTGGGTTCCCATGCTTCAAGAAATTGGGAATTCCTCGCAACTGTCCACTGCCGTCTTATTTCTAAAGTTCAAATCGTCCTCCAAGCTCATAATATTCCAAATCTTCCCCTTACAGTCACATAGGTGTTTTCCACTTTCATCCGATTGTTCCAGCTGCTGAGATAAATATCAAACGAAGTTTCACAGATGTTCTTTCTCCTGTGTGAGTTAATCAGTCCAGCCTCCCCATAAATCTTCTTAGTGGAGCTCCCTGTTGCGACGAAGTAGCAGCGCCATCTTGAAAGGCTCAAATCACTTTCATTTTCTCTCATAGCCATGAAGATTTACGATTTATTTATCTTTATAGAATTTACAGCTTTTTCAGGCAGGAGACCCAAACATCCAACCATGAACTCTTAGTAAATTAATGGATCTCCTTGCCCTATAGCTGAACTTAGCTTCAGGTCGCTGCTCCAATTTAAAGTGCGTCACAGCTCATAAATCCTCCGAACGCGTCCAGAGCTCCTTCCGTCTGACTAGGGGGGGGCTTTTCTCATCGGCAACTTCACATCTTTAAGAAATATGCTCAGTAACAACAGCTATAAAGTTCAACTCACACAGTCTTTTGCTTCTCTTTCACTCCAAACAAGCCAGGACATCGCGTCCGGGAAGGTACGAGGCAACAATATGAAGAAAAAATAAAAACTTGCTTCCCTTATCGCTCCGTCCCCATCAATCCTTCTTCCAGATGCCGTACATTCTTTGACTCCTCTCACTCAGCAGCTTAAAATTCTCAGCAGTAAACAGCGCTTCTTCCCCTCCTTCTGAAGTATGTCCATAGATTTAAGCCTAATTATCTTCTTTAACCATGGAAATCCCCGCCATGCAGATTAGCGTCCGGGAGTCCTGGCCGTCGTAAGTGCTCAGCCCAAGCTCCCCCCACTCCAAAAACAGTCGGAGTGGGTCTGGGGGCATCGCGGGCCAGCGGCCCCTCTCCGTAACCCCCGGAGAGGGTAGGGGGTTGCCATTTACTCCCCTAGCAACCGCCAAATTCCTTACGAAGGTCAGAGAGATGGAAAACAGGTCCGCCATTCCTGCAGGCGGAAACCGGAACCCCTATTGAAAGAAATTTTCTACTTGTGCTTTATGTCTAGATTAAGTAAGGAGAAATGTAGAATTGAGATGGTATAAATGTGTGGAGTTAAGATGTGTGTTTATAAAAAACCAGAAGACGGAACGGAGGGAAGTCGAGTGGCTCGGTGGAGCTAAAAATGTATAAATGTATAACAATATGCTGTTATAATGTTAAAAATGGAAAATATATTAAAAAGAGAGAAACAGAGTTGTTCGTCACCGGTGTACTGTTGACAGTTCACTCCAAATCTAATGGCCGCCATTTTGGACTACAACTCAGCTCTGGGGACAGCAGTGTAAAGTCAGGAAAAGCTGTACTAAAAGGAAGGCTTCCTATGATCTCAAGGGATGCCACTCAACCTATGAAATGAGGAATGGAAATGCAATCATTCAATCAAAGCTTTGGGACACACAAAATTCATGTTTCCAGGATTTAGTTAGTTAGTTAGTTAAAAAAGAAGCCCTTTCTATGATTATTTGTATTTTAAAATATGAAGTGTTTCACAAGGGATGAGGAATTTGTGGCTGTCAAGACGCTGGACTGAATGGGGGATGGGGGATTCTCATCACCCCTGAAAGCTGGCCATGCTTTCTGGGACTAATGGAAGTTATAGTTCAGGTGGGGGGGGGGCAAAGGATCCCCACACCCGTTTTAGGTCATAATAACCTGAAAACGTTGCAATATATTAAAACAAAGTCGTAAAACTGCTTCCCCTCCCCATACCTCTAGAATGCTACTAAGTACAATTTCTCTCTTGCTGAGATCGTTTCAGAGAAACATAAAAAGGGGAATTGTCAACTCCATAAGACAATAACCAGCTTTTGAGCATTTTTCTAGGCCCTGTGGAGCAATGTGGGAGAAGATCTTTATACAGTTGCCTCAGTCAGCAGTTGCTTCTGTTCTAAGATAAGAAGGAACTAGTCAACACAACTGCATTCGTATCACATGAGAATGAGATGGTTTGTTTTAGCAGCAAGAACCTAAGCTATTTTAATAAAGTTATAAATATTCCACATGTTCTATTTGGGTTCTCTGTACAAATACAGAATCTGACATGGAAAAATACCATCCTTCTGAGTTTCGTTTTGTGCCTGTTTTTGAGACTTCATGCTTGCCTTTGGAGATCTGTTCCTTTCCTGACCACCCTACCCTAAATTAGATGATTGTGATAATGCCTAATGTCCATTATGAGCATATATTTCAAGTCTTTCGTCACATAATTTGGAATTTAAAGTTGCACTTAGCCCTGAACATCTATCTAGTGGTAGTGTCAGGAGGAAACACCATTAAGAGACAAAGCCTGAAGCATCATGCAAAGCACTCATGTGCTATACTACCATGAGGCAGTTGGGTTTTTTTTTACCACAGTGAAGGTGCATAGCTGTGAGTGGATAGCACCTCATGCTGTCGGCACAGGCAACGACATCACTGACTACATGTCAGAACCGGGGATGAAAAGCCAGCTGGCTCGGCCCCAGCCGGAGTGTCTCCCTTCTTAGCCTTGCTGCTGCGGAGATCCATCAGTCATCCTCCGAGATGCATCTGCGACTCAAGCTGCTGTGCCTGCAAGAGCACACATTTCTCAGCAGAGTAAACACACAACAGATCAGGCTCAAGGCGTGGATACTGTACTAAACTACGCATTTATTCTACAAAAATCAGGACAAAGAAAAACATGGCCTCTCTCCTTGTCGTTCTTCTCGGAGGGAGAGAAAACAAAAGCAATACAGAGCGGATGTTCTGCTCAAGGGACTCTAGCAATCTGTGCTGGAATGTAAACAGACATGTGACATGTAACAACCCCACATATCTGCAGCAAAGGGTGTAATGGAATTTCCAACACTACATTGCCATCATAGGAACACAGACAGCTGCCTCATGTCAAAATCAGACCATTGGCCTATTTAGTTCAGCATTCTCCACACTGAATGGTGGGAGTTTCTCACAGCGGTACTAAGAATAATGTTGGGGATTCAACGTGGGACCTGATGCTCTACCACCAAACAAAGTTCCTTCCCCAATCTGCATCCATGTGCCGTCATAGCAGCCTCACTATTTATGGCACCGTCTCCTAATAGAGCTCTTTGGTAAGAATGTAGGGTCCATCTACTATGGTGGCCAGTGGCAGATATATTTGGCTGCCACCAAACTGCCACATGGACGGCCACTGGCAATGCTGGGGAACAGGAATGCCCTTCCAAATGAAATCTGTTCATGCCAATTCCCCCCCCCCAAAGTCTCAGATTCAGTATTGCTATGTATTTTTAATGGCAAATCTCCTGCCACTGAGTAGCAGAATAGTTCATGCCAACATTGAAAATGTGAACGTCTTCCATCCATGTATCTCCATGCCTCTTGAATTCCCACCTGACACAGAGCCATTTAAATCAGGGATGAGGAATCTGGCCTTTCGGCATTGTTGGACACCGGACTTTAATCACATCCAACTATTGGTGGTTGGAACTGATGGGAGATGAAATCAAGCAACATCTGGAAGGTGACAGGTTCCCTATCCCCAATTTAAAGTGAACAGGAACTTTGTCAGATACAGAGAATAACTGGTTCATTTTAGGTACACATATTCATATATTGGCTTCTTAAAGTAGAGAACAAATAGAAGCCCTTTTATAGACATATCTACAGATCTTCTCAAATTTTTAGCTCTACTGCACAGAACACTGGTTGCTATTTTGATTTGCAAAAATTTCTGCACTGCTAACATTAGGGGGGAAATATACATGACAGTGAAAAACATCAAATCAACAGTAAAATGCATCACAAATCAGATTAATAAATCTACATTTCTGGATCGCCTCTTAGTGAAGACCAGAGCTTTAAGCAGATACCTGAATGCTAGTGCTAGAGGCCTGATGTTCATGGGGAGCACATTCCAAAGGGCAGTTGCCACCATACTAAAAGTCCCGATCACAATGGACACTATGCAGCATTTGGGACCATGCAGAACTATGACTGTATTTCCTGATGATCAACGTGATTGAGCAGGGATGTACGGTACAAGGGGAGGTATTCCCAGAGATAATCTGGTCCAAAGTTGTTTATATGCCAATGGCAAGACCCTTAAACTTGTCCTGATAACATATTGGCAGCCTGTGCAGCCCTTTTGGCATAGGTGTGGTGAGCTAGTTGAGGGTTATATCATTCCTGCCATGTTTCCTGATATCCTTGGTCCACCATCCATCCTTGAAACATTCCTTCAGAGCATCCCCCCACCCTGTACTAAGCTTTCAATGAACACCCTCTGCTGTATTCGATTTCCTCATTGACAAGGGGCTATTCATTCCATTAGACTAAGTAGGTCAGATATTACATAGGTCTGGTGTTTTATTGCCACAATGAGTACACCACACATCACGATGTTCCCTCTTGTTTTCACTGTGATCTCAGTGGGTATGTTATGATCTGTTATACACCAAGGGCTTTTAGTACCAAAAGCTGTAACATAATCACTCTATTAAAGTAGCAGTTTAGCTGCAATTTCAAGAAGATAGTAGTGCCGCTCCTTCAGCTTCTTTCAAATCAACATTCCCTATAGGAGAATTGTGCAAATCTGTTATGTTTTGGCGACACTAATGTATTCTATATCCTTCAAAATGGTGCATCTATGCACGGCAGGTGGATTCAAGTCCAGGCAGTCCATTCGTCCAAGATGATGAGAGAGCCAAGGGGAGGAACCCACCAGTCAGCCAGTCAATTTTTCTAAAACACACATGCCATGGAATCTTAAAAAAGAGAAGTGTACTTTGTCAACTATCAGATACAGACAATGAATCTGCTAGAATCCATGCTACACAACAGATCCATGCATCATTGCCGCAATGTGAGTAATTCATAGTGAGACTCAAAAGGTCTTCTCAGTTTTGCTCCAGTTGGTGTCACTGACCATGAGACCTACGTTCTACCTCCACCATTGGTGGTAATATGCTTCTGAATGGCAGTTTCCGGAAACTGCAGGAGGGGAGATGGCAGGCACTCCCACACTTCCAAAAAATTAGGCCACACCCACACCCTATATTGAAAGCACTATCATTCCATTTTAAACTGTCATGACTTCCCCTAAAGTACCCTGGATGCTGTCGTTCATAGATACACAGGTCAGTCGGTAGAGCGTGAGACTCTTAATCTCAGGGTCGTGGGTTCGAGCCCTACACTGGGAAAAGGATTCCTGCATTAGGAGACAGCCAAACCAAAAGTTCAAAAAGGAGTGGGAAATTTATAAAGACTATTTAAAAAACCCAGTGTCCTCAAAACCTGGGCATGCTTTGATTCATTTTCGCAAATTGCAATATAGATTATAAGTATAGTATTCAGATAGCAGAAGAAATGGGGAAATGATCAAAGAAGCAGTTTAGCAAATAGATAAGACAGACCCGCTTTGAGGAAGACTGAAGTCTATTGAGAAAGATAAGTAACTGGGAATTAAGAACATGGTGCCATAATTTATCTTGTAAAAACTTTGGGATTTATGGATGGATGGATGTTTTCCCTTTTGTTATTATTTTATTACTTTTGTTAATTTTTGTTACAGGTAGGTAGCCGTGTTGGTCTGGATCGAAGTAAAATAAAAAAATTCCTTCAGTAGCACCTTAAAGACCAACTAAGTTTTTATTTTGGTATGAGCTTTCGTGTGCATGCACACTTCTTCAGATACAGTGAAATGGAAGTTTCCAGGCACTTATGTAGAGAAGGGGTGGGGAGGGGTGGGGAGGGGGAGGGGGGATCACTCAGAAGGGTGGTGGAAATGGGTGATTGACTGACTGATAGCTGTTGATGACCGCAAACGACTGCAAATGGTTTTGCATGAAAAAGCAAGGGTTGAGATGGCTGAAGATCGCTTATCATGTATAATGAGATAAGAACCCGATATCTCTGTTCAAACCAGGTCCCTCCATGGTTTTGAGCTTGGTGATAAGTTGCAATTCAGCAACTTCTCTTTCCAGTCTATTTCTGAAATTCTTTTGTAGTAAGACAGCTACTTTGAGATCTTGTATAGAATGTCCTGGGAGATTGAAGTGTTCTCCTACTGGTTTTTCTGTCTTCTGGTTCCTGATGTCAGATTTATGTCCATTTATCCTTTGGCGTAGGGTTTGGCCTGTTTGTCCAATATAGAGAGCTGAAGGGCACTGTTGGCATTTGATGGCATACACAATGTTAGAGGATGAGCAATTAAATAGTCCTGAGATGGTATGTTGGATGTTGTTGGGGCCAGTAATGGTGTTGTCTGGGTGTATGTGGCAGCAAAGTTGGCATCTGGGTTTATTGCAGGCTCTGGTACCAGTGTCCATGTTAAGTCTGGTGGTTGTATTATTGTGGGTGAGGAGTTGTTTAAGATTGGGTGGCTGTCTGTAGGCAATGAAAGGTCTTCCTCCCAGAGCTTGAGAAAGGGAGTGGTCATTGTCCAGGAGAGGCTGTAGATCTCTGATGATGCGTTGTACTGTTTTAGCTTGGGAGCTGTATGTGATGACTAGTGGTGTTCTGTTATTTTCTTTTTTGGGTCTGTCTTGCAGCAGGTTCTCTCTAGGTATCTGTCTGGCTCTGTTGATCTGTTGTTTAACTTCATCAGGTGGATATTTTAGTTCTAAAAAGGTTTGCTGTAGATCTCTTAGGTGAGATTCTCTGTCTGTAGAGTTGGAACAGATGCGGTTGTAACGTAAGGCCTGGCTGTATACGATGGATTGTTTGGTATGTTTGGGATGGTAGCTAGAAGCATGTAGATATGTTTGTCGGTCAGTTGGTTTTCTGTATAAGGTGGTGTCTATACGTCCATCCTGTATTTTTATAGTAGTGTCCAAAAAATGTATTTCTTGCATAGATTGGTTCATTGTTAGGTTGATGGTGGGGTGAAAGTCACTGAATGTCTGGTGGAAGGTTTCCAGGGTCTGTTGTCCATGTGTCCAGATAATAAAAATATTGTCAATGTATCGCAGGTACAGGAGAGGTTTGAGTGGGTAGGAGTTAAGGAAACGTTGTTCTAAATCTGCCATGAAGATGTTGGCATACTGTGGGGCCATGCGGGTGCCCATGGCTGTGCCGCTGATCTGGAAGAACAGGTCATCACCAAATTTGAAGTGGTTGTGGGTAAGGACAAAGTGGCAGAGTTTGGTAGCAAAGTCCGCTGTGGTTTTATCTGAAATGGTGTTCCTTATGGCTTGTAAACCATCATTGTGTGGGATGTTGGTATATAGAGATTCCACATCCATAGTGGCTAGTATAGTATTGTTAGGAAGATTGTTCAAATATTGTATTTTCCTCAGAAAATCTGTGGTGTCACGTACGTAGCTGGGAGCACTGATAGCATATGGTTTCAGAACAGAGTCCATATAGCCGGAAACTCCCACTGTAATGGTGCCAATACCTGAGATGATGGGGCGTCCTGGGTTTCCTGGTTTGTGTATTTTGGGTAGAAGATAGAAAGTTCCTGGCCGAGGTTCCGCTGGTGTGTTTGTGAGGATCTGTTCTTGGATGTGTAGGGGTAGCTCCTTAATAATCTTGTTCAGTTCTTTTGTGTATGCTTGTGTGGGGTCTGAGTCCAATTTCATGTAAAAGGCAGTATTGGAAAGTTGTTTGTGGGCCTCTTGGATGTAATCAGTTTTGTTCATGATGACGACAGCTCCACCCTTGTCTGCCTCTTTAATTATAATGTCTGGGTTGTTCCTGAGATTTTCTATGGCTCTCCTTTCAGCATGGTTTAGATTTTGTTGTAAGCGATGGTGTTTTCTGGTCACATCCGTTTGGATTCTGTGGCGGAAGCATTCGATGTACAGATCTAGTGTGGTATTGCGTCCATCAGGAGGGGTCCATGTGGAGTCCCTTTTTGTGTAACTTCTTTTCGGTGGTAGTTGGTGGTCAATGTTCTGTTCATTGATGCGTTTGGAGGGTGATGGTTGTTCCCCAGTAAGTTGAGAGGTGTTGTGTTGTGGGGATGTAGTTTGTTCTACTTTGTCTTGTTCTTGTGTGTGATGAAAATACTCCTTCAGGCGTAAATGGCGGAAAAATGCTTCCAGGTCCCCGCAGAACTGAATCATGTGTTGGGATTTGGCAGGGCAGAATGATAGTCCCCGTGAAAGGACGGATTCCTCAGCTGGGCTGAGTGTTTGCTGTGAAAGATTGACAATGTTGTTGATCTTGTTTTGATTGGTGGCCTGTAGGTTGGAAAGGTTGCAGAGTTTTTTATTTTTCTGGTTCTTCAGTAACTCCAGTTGAGAGTGGTAAATGGTTTGTTTTTCCTTGTGGAACTTCTGTTTTTCCTTGTGGAACTTCACCAAGCTCAAAACCATGGAGGGACCTGGTTTGAACAGAGATATCGGGTTCTTATCTCATTATACATGATAAGCGATCTTCAGCCATCTCAACCCTTGCTTTTTCATGCAAAACCATTTGCAGTCGTTTGCGGTCATCAACAGCTATCAGTCAGTCAATCACCCATTTCCACCACCCTTCTGAGTGATCCCCCCTCCCCATCCCCACCCCTCCCCACCCCTTCTCTACATAAGTGCCTGGAAACTTCCATTTCACTGTATCTGAAGAAGTGTGCATGCACACGAAAGCTCATACCAAAATAAAAACTTAGTTGGTCTTTAAGGTGCTACTGAAGTTAATTTTTGTGTTTGTTTGTCAAGTAAGAAAACTAATAAAAAGCATTTTAAAAAATCCTGCATTGCAGGGGATTGGACTAGATGACCGCCATGGTACCTTCCAACTACAATTCTAGGGTGCTGAGTATTGTTAGGAGACCCCTATCCTGCCCAGAGCTATGTTTCCCAGACTTCCTGGGGTGAGGGACTGACTATTTAACCGCCACAGGAATTGTAGCTATGTGAGGAGAACAGGGGGCCTTCTAACAACTCTTAGCTCCCTTAACAAACTACAGCTCCAAGGATTCTTTTTTTGGGGGGGGGGGAGCCACTGTTTAAAGTGGTATCACAGTGCTTTAAACGTATGCTGTGACTGTGGCCTTGGTCTCCCAGCTCCGAGTCCCACACTCTAACCACTAGGCAACACTGCATCTCAGGGATACAGTAGGAGCGGGGAGTTACTAACATGTAGTTATGACATAAGGGGGATGGGGTTCCTCCAGTTTTATAATAAGCTCAGTGACAGATCTCCATGTGACCGTTTTAAAATAACACCCGATCCAGTGACAGCTGAGAGAGAGAGAGAGAGAGAGTGCTGCTTGAAAGGAAATGGCCGTTGTTGCTCAAATATTGACATCATCCTCATATTATTATCAGGGCAAATTATCCAGTGACTATGCACACACACTCCTGTTTATTCATCTTTGCCACCACGGTGATGAAGATGGCAAGGAGTAAACAACAACAACTGGCTGAGAGGACTTTTCCCATGCTGGGACAGGGTGGGAATCGAGGGGTTTTTGTGTTGCCTGTGGCCACGGAATTTTTATAATTCTCCTTGAAGGCAACAGCTTCCCGCATTCCCTGAATTAAACAGCTGCGCTTATCAAGGAAGGGTAACTTTGCTGGTATTCCCCTGCCTTCTCCAGCATGGAATCCGTTTAAAAATAGTTTTATTTTCCCTCAACGAAACCTGTTGCCTCATGAAACAGCAGTGTGTGTGTGTGTGTGGTCAGGAGGAAAAAATGACCACCTCATGTTGCTGAATACAGTATCTGATCTCTCGTTGCCAAGGCTGAGTCATTTCCTGTCACAATAACAAGACTGTAATCTGCAGAAAAAGAAGAGGGAGCGAAAAAAAGCCCTCCGAGCCAGTCTACGTTTTCTCTTTGCCTTCCCCAACCTGGTGCCCTCCAGACATTTTGGACTGGAAGTTCCATCAGCCAGCCCCAGCCCGCTGGGAGTTGTAGTCCAAACCGTCTGGTGAGCGCGCAAGTTAGCGAAGGCTGGTTTTATCTGATTTAGCTTGAAAGAGCTTACATTGTGCAGATTGTCAGAAGGCTTAGTTTTCAAACAGAACTGTTCTTTTTTGGGGGGGGGGGTGGATTTTATAGGCAACTGCTGAAGCAACCCTTCCCCAGGATCTGAGATGAGAGTTTTAGGCAGTGCTCTTTTTTTTCCTTAAAAAATGTTTAGGGGTACATTACTCTCGTTTTCCTACTCATATTGAAATTCTGCCCCTCAATGAGGCCAAACTTAGATTCACAAAATGTTTAGGCGTCCCCCCAGAAAAAAAAAACACCATTGGTTTTAGGTCTCAGGGCTGCCTCTCTCTCTGCTCTGTAAGCTCATATGCCAGTATCCTTTATTTTTTTAAATTTGTGTTTTTTCAGTGGTGAGATACAGCACTTTTTGAAAGTAAGGAGTTTGCGTGTGTGTTTAAAAAAAATCTGAACACAGTTTCAGAATATTGTTGGAGAAGACTAAAGCAATGCTTTGCTTTTTTTATAACGTTGTAGCTGAGTCACCAATTAATTGAGCTTCATGGCCAAGTGGGGATTTGAACCCTGGTCTCCCATGGTAGCTAAATGAATCCTCCAGATTCATTGGGAGTCTGCCCCTGAATGCCCATTTGATATACCACCTTCATGACCTGACTGCGGAGGGAAAGATGCTGTGCTAAACAGGTCTTTGGTCTGGTCCAGAAAGTTTCTTCTTGTGTTTTTGTGGCTAATAATGGGGAAATGAGTTTGGTTAGAGAGGGAGGGATAGGGCTAAATGAGGGCCAGTAACTGCAAGAGGTTCCCGGGCCTTTTCTGCTAACTCCACACTGACCGCTTGGCAGGGAAATGAAAGGAAAACCCCAAGTAATCCTGCTCCCTCTTCTCACCAGCTCTTGCTTCATGCTGAATAAAATTCCAAGGCATCAGCTGTTTCTCAAAAGGAAAACACAGCGGCTGCACTTTCCTCTCCCTCTAATTGTCATACATGATCCCTACACTGAAGAAATAAAATAATCCACACTCAGTGCTGCAATTTCATCAAGGGAGCATCACAGCATAGTGTTAGAAGTGGAAATCCTTCGGATTTGGTGTCGTGTACTGAACAATGAACTGTTTCAGGAAGAAACAAAAATGTGTACTGGGTCAACATGCTTCTCCCAAAGCACTTTTGGGTGGTCCACGGATTCCTACAACTTTGTGGCCTCCAAAGAAGAAATCCTAAATGCTAGCCACCACAGAGAGCCCCTGGGTGAACTTTCATGTTCCAGATTTCAACCCAGGAAATGTAAATGCCATCCAAGACATTTGGGATTACTTTGCTTTGAGTTCCACTTCCTAAAAAATAAATAATTTTTGCCTGCCTTCAATGTTTCCTGAACAAACAAACAATGGCCATGCAGCTCATTAAAGGTGCTGAGATATAATCCCTAAATGGATTTGGACCAGAATACTTGAAGGACCCAGGTGGCGCTGTGGTTAAACCACTGAGCCTAGGGCTTGCTGATCAGAAGGTCGGCGGTTCGAATCCCCGTGATGGGGTGAGCTCCCATTGCTTGGTCCCAGCTCCTGCCAACCTAGCAGTTCGAAAGCACGCCAAAATGCAAGTAGATAAATAGGAACCGCTACAGCGGGAAGGTAAACGGCGTTTCCATGTGCTGCTCTGGTTTGCCAGAAGCGGCTTTGTCATGCTGGCCACATGACCTGGAAGCTATACGCCGCCTCCCTCGGCCAATAATGCGAGATGAGCGCGCAACCCCAGAGTCGGTCACGACTGGACCTAATGGTCAGGGGTCCCCTTTACCCCTTTACCTTTACTTGAAGGACAGCCTTCTTCCACTTGACCTGCCTGCCCACTCTCTTCATCAAATGAGTCTTTGATTCATGCCTAGCTGCCATCTGATAGGATGGGATGTGAGGAAGGGCTCCTCTGCAATAGCACACAAGCTGTAAAATCTATCCCTTGAGAAGCCCAATTGGCTGCCTCGTAATAGGCATTTAGAGAGGATGTGAAAAAAATATTGTTACACAGTATCTTCAGTTATCCTCCGTCCAGTGTGAATTTTTGTTTAAGACTGGTTTCACATAGGCCTGCAGATGTTCACATTAATTATATAAATTTACACCTGATTATTTACTGGGCTAAGCCACACCCACCGTGACTTACAATCCAGTGACGGTTATGCATGTGAGAATAGACTGCCATGCTTTTCGAAAGAGCCAGTTGCTTGATGCTGTTATTTAAGTGGAAAAGAACCAAGCAACAAACACGTGTGCACGATCCAGAGCTTTATGTCCCGTAGGTGAATGTGTGAACGGAGCCCACTGAAAAGTATTGTGTTTGAGGGGATGTAGAGGTTCTAAATGCAATGTCAAGCCTGAGATCGCTTGTTCACCCATGTAGTCATCACTTGATGGTGCACTCATCAAGTGATAAATATCCCTGTGTGAACCAAGGATTGAATTGCAAGGACATGCTAGATGTTGGCTGGATTGTCCTCCTAGAAAGCTTGTCCGGGGTCTCAGGCTGTAGCCTTTCCATCAGGGCCGGCCCTACAGCCAGGCTGGGTGGTGCAGGGCAGCACGGCGCCGGCCCGCCAGGGGGGTGATGTGTAGCTGCGCCCGCCTGCCGCTGGCCACTCCGCCGCACAGCAGCGCCCGCCCGCCGCACTGGGAAACAGGGCGGGGGGCGCCGGCGGGATCCGTCGCACAACGGCGCCAGAGGTGCTTAAGACGGCCCTGCTTTCCATCACCTGTTTGCACATTCTTTTAATGGGAGATGTGAAAAATGCAAAACATGTGCCTTCCTGCCACTAATCTGTGGGTTCTCCCTGGTCCCTGGTCTGATGACCCCCCAACCACCCCACATTAGGAGAAACTATCTTAGCATTTATCTCTTATGCAATTAACCAGCATACCACAAGGCACAACTGGCCCTTTTATGGTATTCCACATTTGCCATGTCATACTAGTGCCACACCAAAGGTTTATCATCATTTCCCAAACTTGGGTCTCCAGCTGTTTTTGAAATACAATTCCCAACATCCACTGGTCCTGCTAGCTAGGGATGATGGGAGTTGTAGTCCAAAAACTGCTGGAAACCCAAGTTTGGGGAACCCTGGTTTACATGGACATTTTATGAAGAAACTCAATCAATTCTTCTTCTTCTTCTTCTTCTTCTTCTTCTTCTTCTTCTTCTTCTTCTTCTTCTTCTTCTTCTTCTTCTTCTTCCTTGTGCATGTCAGCACCACTGTGGTTGTCAGCTCTGGCAAACGGAGGGGCTGTTTTGCATCTTAAAGCCACTGATTACACAGCTTAGGTAAAGAAAGCCACCTCTACAGGGAGTATTTGGGTTTCTGTCATTAAGAAGTTGTAAATAGGCAGCCTGCTTTATAAGCAGCTGCGGAGACCCCTGCCTGAAATCGATGGCTGTGTGGAATCCTCCATGTACTCTTCCATTATTTCTGGAAAGGGATGGAAAAATACTGTCAGTTGTTTCACTCACCCCACGCTGAAGCAAAACAAATGTTGCTCGTAAACTTGCATAGGTAGTTTTCCAGGCTGTTTAAATGCAAATACCTTGTACTTGCTCCAGACCCCTTCTAGCCTGCAGCGCTATTTCACAGGCAGGCGGGGGTAGGACAGGACTAACGCTGCTGTCGAAAGATACATTTATTTGCTCATGAACTTCCACTCCCTGCCACCTTGAACGCTTTGCTACGGTCAGAGTATTCATTACATATAACCAGGTTTTTCTTCCCCTCTCTGTTACCTCCATTACCATCCGTGTATCTGGGAATACAATTGCGTCTCAAATTTCATCAGGTATTTAATAAAAGTCAGAAATGCATGCATTTTCCCAAAGGTTGCACATCGTTTGCACATTGACTTTTTATGGGCCTGCCTCTTGGGGAACATCTTGCGGCATAATTCTCATCTCTGATACAAAGGGAAGCACCCAGGACCACTAGGCACAAAGTCACAGGCTTTATTGTTACCAAATCATGCTGCAAGACACTGTGTAGAAAGCCGCAGACGTCATCATTGCTGAAGCAAGAAGCAGGCTAGCCACAGAGAATGACAGGGCTAGTCCAACCCAATAGGTGAGGGGTAGCCAACGTGGTGTCCAGATGTCATTGGACTACAACTCACATCCTCACTGGTCATGCTGGCTGGTGCTGATGGGAGTTACGGACCAATAACATCTGGAGGGCATCATCATTTACTAAATTCCTATACCAGATGTGAGGGACAGAAGCTATAGACAGCCCCCTCCCATCTTAAACACGAGCTCTTCGCCCAGTGCAAGTTGGAGTGGGGAGGGGGATGCTTCGAGCGGTGAATCAGGAAGCAGAAGCCAGGGCTCAGGCAGGATAGCTGAGCCACGGCGCCGCTTGGGAAAGGAAGGGGGAAGCAGGGAAACCGCGGGACGAAGACCGATCCCAGCGATCCCGGAATTGCGTAAGAAGCGCCGGGGGCGGAGATTTAGTATCCCCAGCCTACTTTGCTGGAGAAAGACGCGGGAATCTCCATTCGGAGGTTCTGCACCGGACTGACAACATGTACTGACAACATGTATATAGCACTGCTTAAACACTGTAAATAGACTGCACTAATAAAAGGATAAAATGCAGAGCTGTGAGGAGTCGTTACTCTAGAGTAGCCACCACCGCCACTGTGACACCACCCTTCATCCAAAGATCACAGGGAATTTTATTGCCTGTGCAGTAAGTGATACAGGAAGCCGCCTATGGCATCAGAAGTCAAGAAGCACAAGCAAAAGTTCACCAGGTTGGGTGGAGATGCTACCTTACCTTCCTGGCAGGTGAGCCACTGTTACTTATTGGGATGGAGAATGCTGATGTAGTGGGGAAGTCAGCACAATGCAAATGCACTGGCAGAGGCAATTGGACTCTCCTGCCAATGTGTTTGCACCAACCTCATCTTTCCACTTCTGCTTCCAGGTAAGCAACACAGTCCTACCACTCTGGAAGCTAGTGTAAGAGTTCGGCACCACCCACAAAACCACTTTTTGACGCCAGGTTACTCTGGAAGAACTTGGAAAGGGGGAGTTCCCACACTTATGACTCATGAGGCAGCAGGATCCAAGGGAAGGGAAGAGATGTGTCCCGCCAACAGCGACTTCCCAGCTCCAACCCCCTTCTGTTGGGCCATTTTTAATTATTTGTTTATAATATTTCTATCCTAACTTTCAATTTATATATCATATAATCACAGAGTTGGAAGAGACCACAAGGGCCATCCAGTCCAACCCTCTGCCAAGCAGGAAAGACCATCAAAATATTCTTGACATATGGCTGTCAAGCCTCTGCTTAAATCAAGTTTGTGATCTACCAAGACTCCTAGATCCTTTTCACATGTACTGCTTTCAAGCCAGGTGTCTCCCATTCTGTATTTGTGCCTTTTTTTTTTTTTTTAGCCCAAGTGTAGTACTTTACATTTCTCCCTGTTAAAATTCATCTTGTTTGCTTTGGCCCAGTTGTCTAATCTGTTAAGGTCATTTTGAAGTGTGATCATGTCCTCTGGGGTATTAGCCACCCCTCCCAATTTGGTGTCGTCTGCAAACTTGATCAGGATGCCCTCAAGCCCATCATCCAAGTCATTGATGAAGATGTTGAATAAGACAAGACAGAACACTGTGGCACCCCACTAGTCACTTCTCAAGGCAGCTTACAGAGTTCAGGGGGTAGGGGACACAGAATTCATTAAAACAACAACAAATAACAATTTATGGCTCAGGAAAAGTGGACTGAGCCACTTTGGATGCAACAGCAAACTAGAGTTCAGCATTCTACAAGCGAGCCTCAGAGACACCTGCCTTCGCAATCCCCATGCTCTGATTTTCTCCCCAAAATACTCTTCCATGACAGACTTCCATGACAGTAAGTCCATACATTTCACAAAGGCATAATTTGTCTGCAAGCCAGAAATCAGAAGCCACAATCAGAACATGGTTTCCGCTGGGGTTTGCTCACAAACTGGCTTGCACAAACCATCGTTTTGCCTGGTTCAGGTGTAAAATGGCTTGTCAAGGAACTCAGGAACTATGAGAAAGACAGAGATAAGTATTTGGGAGTACTGTAGTATGCAAGCCTGAGGGTTCACTCATGGAACCCCCAACTGTGGTTTGGCTCTCCACCCAAACCCGCTCAATACAGTGGTACCTCTGGATATGAATGCTTCTGGTTGTGCATGCTTTGGGTTACGACAGGGGTCCCCAAACTTACCCGGCTTCTGGCTGGTGCCCGCTGCGCCAATTGCGTGGAGGGTGGGGGAGCACGCATCCATACGCATGTCCACACACTATTTCCGGCGTACATCCGGATTGGAGGAGCACTGGAAATAGCTTGCGTGCATGCACACAGGCCTCCTCCGACCATAGCTGCCAAGTTTTCCCTTTTCTCGCGAGGAAGCCTATTCAGCATAAGGGAAAATCCCTGTAAAAAAGGGATAACTTGGCAGCTATGCCTCCGACCCGGAAGTGCGCCAGAAATGACGCTTGCGCGGAAGTGGGCAGCCGCACCACACCGCTAAGAGCAGGTGGTGGCAGGGGTTGCCGGGGGCCGCATAAAAGAGCCTCGAGGGCCGCATCTGGCCCGCTGGCCTTAGTTTGGGGAAGCCTGGGTTACGAGCTCCACTAACCCAGAAGTAGTTGCTCCCAGTTGCGAATTTAGCCCCAGGATGCGAGCGGCAGATGCCATTAGCGAATGCGCGCCTCAGGATACGAATAGTTTCAACTTAAGAATGGATATCCGGAACAAATTAAGTTTGTAACCAGAGGTACCACTGTATAGCTTGAGTTGACCTCGATTACATTTACAGTATCTCCCTCTCCCTCTTTCTTAATCATATGAGCCAAGAGTGAAACTGCAATGTAAGACCTTTGGCACTCAAACCGTCTGACTTTAGTTCAGGGAACGGTGAGTACTTAGTTATAGGGAGTGGGAAGATGATGTCACGGCAAAGATATTGCTTTTGCTTCTGAAAGGAGTCGATTTGTTTCAAAGTTATCCAGTGTATTTTCAAGCCTGGAAAAGGAGGTGGAGGGGGGGGGAGGATTGGAGGGGGGTGAAGGGGAAACTCCTTTTCCACAGATTGTGGAACGGAGACAGTTTCGCTCTCATTCTCATCTCCCCCTCCACAATTTTCCTCCTTCTCTTATTTGCACCGCCACAATCTAGGACTTTTGTACTAATTAAAATGCAAACAAAAGGCATTCATCTGTTCCTAGTAGGCAAGGGGGTGCATGAAACACACTTCAGCACTCAGAGGAGTGGGTAGAAACATATTAAGCATACTTGGGAGCATTAAATTGATGCCAGAAAGCACGGGGGAGAGTTGACAAGCAAATGGGAAAGATGCATTAGAAGGAGGGAGCTTTTGAGGACAATGTACCGTATTCACTTCAAAACATACAGGCTTCCACCTAGGAATAAGAGACATTCCAGATTATGATTATGATTTCTTTTCCTTTTATTTTTCACAGGGTGATTCGTGCTTTATATTTTCAATTCCAGCAGAGTAACTAAGGTTGAATGCAACCTGGACAGGGTTGCAAAACGAGGCCTCAACATTCATGCCATATTTGGGCAGCTGTTCGTGTTCAGTGTCGTAATGTTTTCTTTTCAGTACAGAATGAAGGATTCGGCATATTTTCAAGACGGCAAGCGATAAGGATATTTGCTCGCTCGGAGGCTCAGTAAGGGTGGCAGGCCAGACAGAGGAGCACCGTTCACAGCTCTCATTGGCCCCCTGTGCCTGCAGCCTAACACAGCAAACCACATTCAGTCATTAAATGTTGCTGGTGCTGGAGGAGGAAATTGGAGGCAAGGCAGCAGCAGCCAGCAGCAAGGAATTGTGTGCTCGGATTGGCTAGATTTCATACACGATGAGCTCATGGTCAAAGATGGTTCCGACAGACAGATCTCATAACAGAGAATGGATTACGCCAACCGTCGCTTTGTAACCGCAGCCAATGCCTGGGGACTCTCCCTATATATAATCTCATTTGACTGCATGTATGTACGTCATACACTGAAAGAGTCTAGTTGGGAGAGTTGCCAGATGACAGCAGACATCCTGCAATAAAACCTCGTACAGCAATGCCCATTAGTTTTGTAAAGTTTCACCTTGGTCTATTCACCTTGAGAATATCCATAAAAGGGTGGCTTATTATAATTTTCCTTTTCAATGTGCCAGACTGAGATTCTGTCAACCAGCTTGTGCACATGAAGTGACCGCTTCAAAATGATACCCTTATCCCCCCCCCATCCCATGTTTCTTTCTAGGACTTCTGTATCTGTAAGAGCTAACTCTTGCCAACTCTCTTCTTCTTCTCCACAGGCAGCAATCCAGAGCGGAAGAGAATCAGGGAGGAAGGACCTGAGCCTTTCCCCTTCCTGTTTCTTGGCTCAAATTACACAAGCATGGTGTAGTGGTTAGGGCGTTGGACTGCGACCTGGCAGATCAGGGTTCAAATCCCCAGCTCAGCCACAGAGCTCCCTGGCTGACCTTGGGCTCAGTCACAGCCTCTCAGACCAACCTACCTCCCTGGGTTGTTGTGAAGAAAGCACAGAGAGCAGAGAGGAATGTATACCACCTTGAGCTCTTCAGAGTGCAAGTTTTTTAAATTACATTAATAATAATAATAATTTATTATTTATACCCCACCCATTTGGCTGGGTTTCCCCAGCCACTCTGGGCGGCTTCCAACATAATATTAAAACACAACAGTCTATTAAACATTAAACGCTTCCCTAAACAAATATCTATCCAAAGATCTCAGGGTGGTTCACAAGATAAAAACAGAAGCACATAATAAATAGATAAGACAAAAATAAAATAATAACCCCCATTCCCACAAACACATTGAAAAGGTTGTAGTAACGTATAGGCCCAAGCCCTCATTGAAGAGGAATGTTTTTGTCTGGCGCCTAAAGGTGTGTAATGGTTACATGTGGCAACCAGCTTCCTTGTTTGAATGAAGCTGGATCTTGGAAGATTCAGGACAGAGAGAAAGGAAGGACTACTTCACGCAGCACATAGTTAAACTATAGAACTCGCTCCCACAGGAGAAAGGGAGGGTCACCAACTTGGAGAGCTTGGAAAGAAGATTGGGCAAATTCCTGGAAGGAGGAGGAGGCTTTCAATGGCTGCTAGCCATGATGTGGTCTGCCTCCACAGTCAGAGACACTGGTGGCTGGAAACCACAGGAGGGTAGACTGCTCTTCTGCTTGAGGGTTTCCCACAGGCATCTTGTCAGTCACCGTGAGAAGAGGACACTGAGCTAAATGGACCATTGGCCAGATCCCGAAGTGTAAGGATTTTGCTTGTGCAATGGAACCTAACCTGCTCTCTTCCCCCCACGCCAGGCATATACAGTGCCGGATTTATGCATAAGCTAAACAAGCTATAGCTTAGGGTCCCATTTTCTTGCCCCCCCCCCCAAACAATTTAAAGGGGAAAAAACCTGGATGTGCATTTCCAAAATATAAGATAAAAAACAAAAAAATAAACAAAACCTACATACAGCAACAGTGTTTTGTGTTGTGTAGGCTCCTATGATGTAAGTAACGGGCCCTGCCTGCCAGCCTGCTCCCTAAAACATCACTGGTTTGCCCATTTCTATATATAGGGTGCCTAGATTCTGCATGTGCAAATGGCTTTAGGTACTTGAGGGCCGATTCTAAAAGGTCTTATTTGAGAAACGACTTTGCCCCTGTGGAGATGGTAGCATAGAATCAGGGGCACATGTCCTCCTGTAATGTTCCCTGTATAAAGACTTGAGGAACGAGATCATTACTCCACTCCTTCTAACCATTCCAGGGCGTTCATCCATGGCCAGAATGCATTTCCTTCTATTAGACCTAAATGACCAGACAACAGCTAAGGTTCCTAGCTTCATGGATGGGGCAATTAGAACAAGGGCCACCAACCCAGGACTCTAATTTGTGCTTTTAACAAATCTAATTTGTGCTTTTAGCAAATCTTTTATTGTACACAGTGTATTGTTTTATTCTTGCTATGGCCTTTGGCTAACGTTTATTATTATTATTATTATTATTAGATACCTATTAGGTCCATAAATTACCATATAGCATATATTCAACACAAAAAAAACAGTGACAATTTGTTGTTAACAAAGGACAGCTGGACATATAAAGGGTAGCATTACCTTCAGTAGCTTAGGGCCTCATCAAACCTAAATCCGGCCCTGGGTATATACGTACATGGAAATTGTCACAGTGCGGTTCTTGACAGGCCCATAGTCTGACTCAGTGTATTCTTTGAAGTGCCAGACACAGGCATGCAGCCTATGGGGATGGACCACCTAGACACATGAATGCCTGGGGTCTGCTGAGCATGAAGTAGCCGGAGGAATGTGCAAAGCCAGTCGATTTGCAATGTGCAACTTTTGTCATCTTATTTTTCATCTTATTTTTCTTACAGAAGTCACTCCGAATGCAGATGGCCGAGTCTTGTGATTCCCCCCCTCTGTGTCTCATGATTTTGATGGTTTATCTTGCAGCTCAAAAATAAAGAAATCACAAGATGCATGATAGCATCATGAGAAGTCTGGAGCCGTTCCCCTGCAAATGCACACACTGTTATAACCGAGTGTCCTAATCATACCAGGCCATTACACGTAAGTTTGAGTTTTGCATTCCCTGTACAGACAATTGCGCAGAATGTGCATTTGCGGAAGGAAGCAGTTGCAATATTGAGTGTGAGATTAAAAGCACGGCCCCATTCCCGATTTAATTGGGGAATTGCCCTATGTATGAGTAATGTGTGAACTGGGATTAAGAAACAAGGAAACAAACTGCAACTATGTGGAATGAGGAAGAAAATCCTAGAGTTGAATGCATTCAAAATGTTGCAAAGCTATTATTTAATATTTAATAATCATTTCTTTTCTTCCTATGTGCAATAATGTACCCTCCAACATTTCTCCAGTTAAATTAGGGGGGAGTCCTATATAATAATAATAATAATAATAATAATAATAATAATAATAATAATAATACCCTGCCCATCTGACTGGGTTGCCTCAGCCACTCTGGGTGGCTTCCAACATATATAAAACCATAATAAAACATAAAACATTTTTTTAAAAAATAATAATAATCCGTATGCAGGGCTGCCTTCAGGTGTCTTCTAAACGTTGTATAGTTACTTATCTCCTTGGCTCGGGGCTTGCATAACTCCACACCCTCCAATATTTCCCCAATGAAAATAGGGACGTTGAAAGGAAAAGCTGGACATTCTGGGATCAAATCAGAAAGCAGGACGGCTTCTGTCAATCCGGCACTGTCCCTGGAAAATAGGGACACTTGGAGGGTCTGCAATAATTGGGCTTCAATCGATCACAAATTTATCTTGTTGTTTGTCATCATAAAGGTCAGGGTGGAAGGAACTAAAATAAAATAAATTGAAATAAAAGAAAAATGGGGGGGGAGGAAAAAAATTAAATAAAAATGTATACAGCAGCATGAGGACTACGCTAGCATGGGGAACCACTATAGGGTGACGGTAGCCCCAATCAGCATCTCCAACCAAATATACAGAGCCATGGTTTGCATATAGCAATGGCAGGATCAATTTCTCATTTGCATCTCCAGGTGAGGCAGTCCAGCAGATGTCTGGCCTTGGTAATAGAGTGGATGTGGGCCCATAAACTGCCGCTTAATCGATATAAGACTGAGGTGCTGTTAGTGGGCAGTTCCCTTGACTAGATGGCTGGGCTGCAACCTGCTTTGGATAGGGTTTCACTCTCTCAGAAAGCCCGAGGTGCATAGTTTGGGGAAAAGATGGTCTGAACACAAAACACCAATTCTGCATGGCTGCATTTGCTAGCCATTAGCTTCCAGGCCAAATTCAAAGTGCAGGTTTTGACCTATAAGGCCTGATGTGTCTCAGGAACCTGGCGCCTAAAGGTTTGCATCTCCCCGCGTGATCCAACCTGGACCTTGCATTCCTCATCTGAGGCCTTCTCTGTTGCCCACTCTGAGGGATGCAGATCAGGTGGCAACATAAGGACAGGCCTTTTCAGTGGTGGCTCCCTGGTTGTGGAATGCTCTCTCCCCAGGGCGGCTCACCTGGCACCTTCACTCTCTGTTTCTAGGGACCAGGTAAAAACATTTATAGTCACCCAGGCTTTGGGAGTTTAATGTCTGCATATTTCAGTAGGGTGGGGTTAAATTGGATTGGCTCTTTTATACATTATTGTACATATTTCAGCTTGTGCTCATTCTTGTTTTTGTAATTTTAGATTCAGGTAGGTAGCCGTGTTGGTCTGACGCAGTCGAAATAAATAAATAAATAAATAAATAATTTTCCAGTAGCACCTTAGAGACCAACTAAGTTTGTTCTGGGTATAAGCTTTCGTGTGCATGCACACTTCTTCAGATACCTTCAGATTCCTTTTTCAGATACCCTTGTTTTTGTAAGTTGCCTTGAGTTCCTTTTTAAAAAAAATGACTAATAGATATTAATGATAAAAACAATCTGTTAAATGTTGATTCTCTCAGTTTCTCGTTCTTCCAATATTCTCTACATCTCTGTGGCAGTTTTCATTAATTTTCTATAACAAATCTCCAAATTTCTGCTTACAAACACATCTTCCCTAGCATACTTTTTTTTTGCAAGCAATCCCCCCCAAAAAATGTAATGCATTTTTGTACGTTGCTCTCACTAATATTTATGCACAGTTCCCCCTTATACTTGCATTTTTAAAAACGTTGGTTGGTTGGAGAACTGCATTGCATAATTTAAATACAGTGGTACCTTGGGTTAAGAACTTAATTCATTCTGGAGGTCCGTTCTTAACCTGAAACTGTTCTTAACCTGAGGCACCACTTTAGCTCATGGGGCCTCCCACTGCTGCCGCGCCACCGCCGCACGATTTCCGTTCTCATCCTGAAGCAAAGTTCTTAACCCGAGGTACTATTTCTGGGTTAGCGGAGTCTGTAACCTGAAGCGTCTGTAACCTGAGGTACCACTGTAAATGCTAATTCTGAATGACAGCTGTGTTTCGGTTGCTGTAGTGTTTCAGCAACTGCATGTATGTCTTTAAACGCCAGCTGAATCAACCTTGGAGTCCAACCTGCTGCCTAGTTCTTGACCTTGCTCTCCTCCACAGCATATCCCGTAAGATATTACAGTACTCAGCAATGTCTTCGCTGCTTTCTCCCCCCTCCTGCCCCCCACAAAAGAGCCTCTTTGTCCACCGGACAAACTGATCTCAATCCAAGTCATTTAGTAAATTAACATAATCTGAGTAATAGCAGCCATGGATGTGCCTAAGACAGAGTCACCGGTGATGTCATTCCAGGATGTGTTCCACAGGGCTCACCTGTTTGTCAGGTTTAGTCAGCGCTGAAGTTAAACTGTAAGCTCCACGTCCGGTAAAGGACCTGAGAGCAATGAGCAAAAGGTGAAATTGCCAGGAGCAGTTTCTGGGAAATGGCTGCACGGTCCATAGTGCCAACCATATTGCACATTTATTATATTTATGTAGGGGGTGGGCAGTGATGACACAGCAGCAGGATAAATCACCACTGACATTTACAGGCAGGGAAAGTGGATAGTTGCAGCTAGGATAAATTTATGGGGCAAATGTGCATTGCAAAAGGAGGGTGGTGGCAGAATAGGGCACCGGAGCACTGCCTCCTTGGGAAGGACTACCACCTCATTGGTAGAACGCATGCAGAATTTCATGGGTTCAAGCCCTGGAACCTGTAATTATGAAGGTCAGGTCGGAAGGGGGTGATGGGAAAGAGACCTGAGACCAGGGCTGTTGTCAGTCAGAGTAGACAATATAGTCTGCTTTCCAAGTTTCTTAGAAGAGAGCAGGCTCATTCCTTTTGGCAACCCAGGATTCTATACTAATTTATCCCCTTAATACAAGGTTTCTACCGGTAGTTCTCATGGTGACAGAACTAAGCATGGGCATGACGATGTTGACAGAGGCAATGGGCTCGTTGCAACCTACTGGGATCATATCCCAAACGGACCTACGGGAAGTTTTCAGTAGATGTTTAGCTGTTAAAGACGAAGGCACCTGCTGAATTTCCATTGGCAGACTAAACAAAATTAAAAAAAATTCCTTCCAGTAGCACCTTAGAGACCAACAAAGTTTGTTATTGGTATGAGCTTTTGTGTGCATGCACACTTCTTCAGAGGTTTTGCATGGCCTCTAATGATATTTAGGTCAGGGATGGAGACGCTCTAGCCCAGGCACCCCCAAACTTCGGCTATCCAGATGTTTTGGACTACAGTTCCCATCATCCCTGACCACTGGTCCTGTTAGCTAGGGATCATGGGAGTTGTAGGCCAAAACATCTGGAGGGTCGCAGTTTGGGGATGCCTGCTCTAGCCCCTTCCAGATATTGGATGTTGGCAGCAGTGGAGGAAGCCGCTTGGGCGCCCAGGGGCGAGGCATGCTGCCCATAGGGGCAGGGCGCACTACGGGCCCTCCAGAGTCTGCCTGCCTCCTCACACTCAGCCGCCCTACAGCGGTGGGGGGGGGGCAGCGGGCAGACCGTTTGGGCAGCGTGGAGCCTGCGTGCACCAAAGCCAGGAGAGATGCGTGGCTCGGGCACACTGCAGGCCCCGTGGTGAGTGCTGGCTGGCATTTTGTCACCCCCCTCAGTGTTGACGCCCGGGGCGAACCGCATCCCCCTTCCTCCGCCCCTGGATGTTGGGCTCCAAGTCCCGCCCCCTCTAGCCATTGGCCAGGCTGCCAGGGGCTGATGGGAGCCTGAGCCCAACAATATCTGAAGCAGCATCAATTACTTCCTCCAGCCTCAAAGGCATCTGAATATATAGACTCTGATGCTGATGATATAATTTTCCTCTTGTTCCGGCCGGCACTGAGACATGTTTCATTTGCGGCCTGATTAGATCATGATGTGATGAGACGCTGTGTACACCATGGCTATGCATTTCGATTAGTCATTTAGCTCTAACTGGAACTGTTATCCATCTTTATAACTCCAAATTTAAGCTGGGTATATTATATAATAACACAGGCATTTCAAGGCTCTGAACAGAAGCAGGACGGGCCAGGGTCAAAGGTAATAGGGAGTGGGCAAGAAATTCTTCCTTTTTGTGAGGCTCTGAAACGTACAGGAGGTATCACCTGATCTGGGTGAAGCAGGCCCATAGATCCATGCTGTTGTTCTCATCAGGGCCAATAATACTTCAAAAAAGTATTATTAGGCACAGTGCAATTTCTGAGCGGCAAGGAGCACAAGGGGTGTCTGCTTTGTACAGGGTGCGGTTTTATTGGAAGGAAGGTCAATGGAGACCACGGTGTCTTTAGGATATACAGTCTCTAAGATATACAGCCATAGGATGGAGGGGCTCACAGCACTTATACCCCAACAGGTCTTGCTTCTTCATTAGGGTTCCAGGGAAGCTCCAAGCTACTTCTCTTGGGTCCAGCATAGAGTCTCACCAGCTTCCAGCATCAGTCAAAACTCACGACACCAAAACTCTGGCTTTTGTTCATCTACCTTAGAAGGTAATGTCTCTTCCAACCAGATGAGTGTGGGGAGTGCCGCCATTTGTCCCTATGGCATCAGGGCAACCTCTTTCTGAAGTACAGGACAGTACTCAGCTAGCCAGCTAAGGCCATTACCTTAACAAATGAATGGGTCTAGGCAGTTTCCTCTTATTCTAACTCCACATATCAATGGTTATCATCCAGACTAACTGTCCAAACCCAAAACACCAACTTTAAAAGGGGGGGGGGACCATATTACTACATTTATTCATTTATTGAAATACAGACTTGACAGAAACTTTGCAAGGTAGTTTCTGTGCAAAATTACAAAAAGGACAATTAAAAATGTCAATAAAAACATCGACAAATGATGGTTGGTTGGTGAAAAGACATTTGCATTGCAAAGGCCTGGCTAAATGATATAGTTTTTAACAGGCATCTTAAAGACGGCAGGGATGATTCCTGCTGAACATTTGCTGGCAAGGAGTTCCACAGGACAGGGTCTGCCAGGCTAAAGGCTCAACCCCCCTAGTAAAGGCCAATTGAACCTCAGGGGTGTGGGGAGCCCAAATAATTGCCCCATTGGAAGATCTCACTGGTTGAGGTGGAGCATAAGAGTTGAGGCAATGCTCACTTAAACTTCTTGGTTGCATTGCCTTTTAAGGGGTGGGGGTGGGGCGGACTCCTGTATAGTGGTACCTTGGTTCTCAATCCCTTCTGGAAGTCGGTTCCAAAACCAAAGCATTCCAAAACCAAGGCATGCTTTCCGATAGAAAGTAAAGCAAAATGGATTAATCCATTCCAGACTTTTAAAAACAACTGCTCCCATCAGCCCATCACCCATTCCCACCCACCCCCACCACCCTCTGTATATATATATATATAAGGGTCTGACACTTCTGTTTCCAGTGTATCTGAAGAAGTGTGCATGCACACGAAAGCTCATACCAAAATAAAAACTTAGTTGGTCTTTAAGGTGCTACTGAAGGAATTTTTTTATTTTGCTAAAACAGCAATTTAACATGAATTTTACTATGTAACGAGACCATTGACCCATAAAATGAATGCAATAATCAATGTACTGTACTATAAAATAAATAAGACAGTATTCTAGATGATAATAATACTAGCTGGACTGGATGAATCCCAAGCCAGAATTAAGATTGCCAGAAGAAATATCAACAACCTCAGATATGCTGATGACGCAACCTTGATGGCAGAAAGTGAGGAGGAATTAAATAACCTTTTAATGAGGGTAAAAGAGGAGAGCGCAAAATATGGTCTGAAGCTCAACATAAAAAAACCCTAAGACAGGCATCCCCAAACTGCGACTCTCCAGATGTTTTGGCCTACAACTCCCATGATCCCTAGCTAACAGGACCAGTGGTTGAGGAAGATGGGATTTGTAGTCCAAAACATCTGGAGGGCCGAAGTTTGGGGATGCCTGCCCTAAGATGATAGTCATTGTTTGGATGGATGGGCTTTTATCCATTCCTGCAGTCACACAATCAATCAATCAGGAGGTGAACTGGGTTCCACACAGTCACAAAAACAAATTAACTGAAAAAGCCTCAAAAACAAAAACACAAAATAAATAGCAAAAGCAAAAGTGTCAAACTTAATCCATTCTGGAAGTCCGTTTGACTTCCAAAATGTTCAAAAACCAAGTTGCAGCTTCTGATGGGTGCAGGTGTCCTGGAAACAATAGCTGACAGCTGCATTGGACGTTCGGCTTCCGAAAAGCGTTCGAAAAACAGAACACTTACTTCCGGGTTTTCGGCGATTGAGAACCAAGGCGTTTGATTACCAAGGTGTTTGAGAACCAAGGTACCACTGTATCTTTAACAGCATCTAGATCTGCTTCTGTGTGCATCCATAGGTAAAGCTTTTCGTGCTTTGGAGATATAACTTTATTCCCTGCAAATATCAGCAGATCAAGCAATTGTTAAAGGGAAAATGTGGCAACCAGGAGGAACCAGGATTAACTAAACCAGGAGCAACAGTGTGGCTTGCCTTCTGTGATGTCAGTATTTGGCCTAAACTAGACTTCTTTGGGTCTGAGAAGCACACTCTATCAGATCTCTGAAGCCTACACATGAGCTCTCTGGCTTCACGTAGACCCTGTTTGATAAACCCTTAAGCAACTGATGGGTAAACATTCCTTTGGTTTCCAAAACTGGCTTATCCACTGGGTAAATAGGCCACATGCTTGTGAGTAGATTGGCACAGCCTAAGGATGCACTTCAAACGTTTGGCAGGGAGAAGAGCTGTTCCTGTTGTCACAGGCCTGTTGCCCTTCAGGTGAGGTCACCCTTGAACCATATTTGGGGTTCTCTTTTAAAGTTGCAGCCTTGGGGCTCTTCTGCTCAGAAAGGTGACCACCACTATCCTATGCAAACCTATGAGTGAGTCTATTGAACTTACTTCTGAGAAAGTGAAGGCATTCCTCCTCTTCGTCCTCTTTTTGAAGGAGCATCTCCACCCCCACCGTTCAGCCCGGACACTGAGGTCCAGCTCCGAGGGCCTTCTGGCGGTTTCCTCACTGCGAGAAGTGAAGCTACAGGGAAGCAGGCACAGGGCCTTCTTGGCAGTGGCGCCCACCCTGTGGAACACCCTCCCATCAGATGTCAAGGAAATAAACAACTATCCAACATTTAGAAGACATCTGAAGGCAGCTCTGCTTAGGGAAGTTTTTAATGTTTGATGTTTTATCGTGTTTTTAATATTCTGTTGGGAGCTGCCCAGAGTGGCTGGGGAAGTCCAGCCAGAAGGGAGGTGTGTAAATAAAAAATTATTATTCTTATATCTTCTTCTTCTTCTTCTTCTTCTTCTTCTTCTTCTTCTTCTTCTTCTTCTTCTTCTTCTTCTTCTTCTTCTTCTTCTTCACCTTCTATACTACCAGCTCAAGGTGATTTACATAAAATAATTAAAAACAGTTGAAAACACACACCAAAAAACCCCAAATACCATAGCTGCCAAGTTATCCCTTTTTTAAAGGGATTTTCCCTTATGCTGAATAGGCTTCCTCGCGAGAAAAGGGAAAACTTGGCAGCTATGCCAAATACATTTAAAATAAAACTAAAATCCTAACAAGTGGGCACTTGTGGTAAAGACTCACTATTGAGGCAACCTGGCCTTCAATTTTATTTATTTTTAAAGTGGTTTTTTTTCTGGCCACCTCTGAAAATAATCATTTAACAAAATCAATATTTTTCGTAAAATAAAAAAATTCCTTCAGTAGCACCTTAAAGACCAACTAAGTTTTTATTTTGGTATGAGCTTTCGTGTGCATGCACACTTCTTCAGATATTTTTCGTGTCTTTCTCTGTCTATGACAGCTTTGCCCATTGCTCAAGCCTTTAAAAATAGCCACTTCTCGAGTCCTGTAAATAGTCAGGAGTTCAATCCCCCGAGGGGGTAAAAATATTTTGTCTGTTGACGTTTCTCTGGATCACTGCTGGCTTTCTGCTTTGCCTTGGTGACCTCAGCCAAACCTGAAATTGCCAGCTTTTAAAGAATAGGAACTTGTCTCAAACTTCATCTGGCTCTGGGAGCTTCAGAAACATAAATAAATACGAAGAGAAAGAGAAATTGAATGGTTAACCAGCAGATGTTTCCTACAGGAGATATAAACAGGGGAGGGAGGGAGAAAAAGAGAAAGACCTGGGATTTCCTTTAACACCTGCAAACTCACTTGACAGGTTTGCCAAGCAGGATGCCCAGACGGGATACCCCCTTTTCCCCCCCGAAGGATTGTTTGTGCAGTGATATTATTTTATTTCCTGAGCCGCTTGACTCAACCTGATAAGATGTTCTCTTTATAATGACATCGCCAATTGGCGCACAAATAACACAGGCCTGGGAGCTGCTCCTCCTCCTTCACAAAACTGTTTTGGTGCTTGGCCTTTTTGTGAGGGGGAGGATAATGGTTGGTTACTTTAATTTGGGCTGGAATGTTTAAAACTTTGCGTACCAGGTTCCAGGAAGAATGAAAAAACAGCAACAACTCAAAAATGCTGGTGCCATCTTAAAGCAGATTTTGAAAGCCTGTTTTGCTGTACATAATGTACACTGCTATTTTGAAATATCAGCAGACCCTCCAAGTGTCCCTGTTTTCCAGGTACGTTCCTGATTTAGAGAAGACACCCCGGTTTCTGATTTGATCCTGGAATGTCTCACTATTCCTTAGGATGTCCATATTTTCATTGGAAAAAATGTTGGAGGGTATAGATTCCTGAGCTGTCTGAAAGCAATCCTGTATAAGGAAGTTTTTTCAATGTTTAATGTTTTATTATGTTTTTATATATGTTGGAAGCTGCCCAGAGTGGCTGGGGCAACCCAGTAAGATGTGTGGAGTATAAATAGTAAAATTATCATTATGAAATGTGACGTCCCTATTTTCATCGGAGAAATGTTGGAGGGTATGTATCAGGCATTTTAGAAATGGTTTAAACAAATATATATAAATATGTAAATACAATTCTGTATATAAAAACAATTAAAATAGTTCCATTTATAAACATAATTTCATATGTAAAAAACAGTTTCAAATCCAGTACAGATACATCATCATCATCATTATTATTTGCTTCTCCCTTGTAAATGGTTTTTGATAGGTCACACAATTTGTTGAAGCAAAGGGAATACGCTACTTTTATATATATATATATATATAAGAGCAATGATGGCTTTCTCAAATACTTCATTTCCTGGAGTATTTTAGCAAAGGTTTCTTGAAAAAAGTGACATTCACCTAACATTTTCACCTTCATCAAAACTATTATCTCCCGTTTTGAAGTCAAAAGACAGCTGAGAATAAAGGCTAGAGTTCACATTTGTTTGTTTTTCAAATGTTTCATCACTTAACCGTCAAATGCTTTCAAACTGATGAGATGATGTGGCAGGAATGGAAATCCACATCAATAACGAACTTTCTCCTTCTCTTTTGGAGAAAAACTTAAGAGCGACTTCACCTCCCTTCCCCCAGGTTGTGTGTGATTTTTTTTTAAAGCACCCTTGTTTTCAAAGTTGTGGATGTGCAATGGATTCCAGGAAGTTGTTGAGTTTGGTTCCTGCGGAAGGACTGATCTGCACATGTAAGCAGCTGCTGGCCCCCTTTCCTGCTTGGCTATGGGCCTTGTTTGACGAGATGGAATGCGAGGCATTTTTATTTTGCTCAGGTTCCCTTGGCCCTGCAAGAGCAGCACCTCTACCTTCTGAGCCCCAGATCTCCTTTATCAGAGCCATTCATGTATTATCTATGAAATGGATTAGGTCGTTTAGCTGGCTGCATGTCTCTGCGCTTGTGTGTTAAAGATCAGGCTGACCTTATGGCCTTGTGATCTTCAAAGGAGCCCCTGCCGTTCAGCTGAATCTGATATGGCACCATTGTGTGAGGAATAACTGGGGCAGAAGTCCTGGATGCAGCTGTGGAGGCAAGGCCACGATCAAAGGGCAAGCCAACCACTCACGGACTTCTTTTCCTGGTGGCTCCCCTTCCTCAGTACAAAGTGAGGTTGCTAGATGAGTAAGAAAGCACATAAGACAGATCTCTGAAATCGGTAGGTGTGACGTATCATAGTGGTGGGTTCATATAGTAACCACCACACGTTACTATAGAATCATAAGAGCCGGGAGGGATCTAGGGCAGGCATAGGCAAACTCGGCCCTCCAGATGTTTTGAGACTACAATTCCCATCATCCCTGTTAGCTAGGGATGATAGGAATTGTAGTCCCAAAACTTCTGGAGGGCCGAGTTTGCCTATGCCTGATCTAGGGATCTAGTCAAAAACCTTGCAATGAAGGTTTTAAAAAACGATATGAAGAATGTTGAAAATAGACTGAAACGATAAGGAATGTTATACCGCGCAACCAAACACATGAATATAAAAACAGCAGAAGAAAGTAGTGTGGAAGTCGATCATTGGAATTTTTTGTAACCTTAGGTTTGAACTTTAAGAGTTGTTTGTTGTTATTATTACTATACTAAGTTGAATTTTTATTTGAGAATTATAGAGAATTTGTAAAGATAATGAATGTAATGAGCCTAAATGTTTGATAACGGAATATGTGGTATGTGAAAACTAATAAAAATTATTTTTTTTAAAAAAAACCTTGCAATGCAGGAATCACACAGCTAAAGAATCCCTGGCAGATGAGCATCCAAACTCAGTTTAAAAACCTTCAATGAAAGGAGTCCGTTCCACTGTCGAACAGCTCTTACTGCCTGAAAGTTATTCCCAATATTCAGTTGGAATCTGCTTTCTTGTACTTTGGATTGGGCCCTAGCCTATAATACGCAGTTTATGTTGGTTAAATAGGTCCTTCCTACCTGTGCAAACAGGTAAGGGGGGAACCCCCCCAACTTCTCTTTTTAATATTCTCTGCAGACAGAGGCACATATGTGTGTGAAGTACAGTAGAACCAGCCGCCTGAGTTATGAATCCTCACCCCAGCTAAACGCTGCAACGATAAATACATTTTCACCACAGGCAATAAAATACTGTATCATTAGTAAAGCAAAGTGCAGAAATATTATCCCCCTTCCATCTCATTTATAACCTAAATTCTGCACAATTCCACCCTTATAATTTAGTGCCGCACATTAAACACTTCTCATACAATGCAATTCCCCTCTGGCCCCTGCAATCTCGAGCTACTGTGGCTTCGAGGAGTGATGAACTGGGGAAATGGAAACTGATTTTCAAGGATGAAATAATGGACTAATTCAGTTAGTAACAGTTTCCGAAGAAAGGCATCAGAGAGAGGCAGAAGTAAATGGGGAACTAACAGGAGGTGAACTCTCCAGGTGCTCCCTGAGAAGTGTGGTTCAGCCTCTAAAGTAGCAAATGCTCAACAACAGACAGTGTTTTCCAGCCTGCAAACCCACTTGACATTAAGCTAGTCTCCCCAGTAACTATGCATATGCAGCATATTTTGAGATGTTCAGAGCAGATGTCTCCACCCTCCCAATTATAATTATAATTGAGAGAGCCAGTATGGTGGAGGGGTTAGAGCAGGCATCCCCAAACTCTGCCCTCCAGATGTTTTTAAACTACAATTCCCATCTTCCCCGACCACTGGTCCTGTTAGCTAGGGATCATGGGGGTTGTAGGCCAAAACATCTGGAGGGCCGCAGTTTGGGGATGACTGGGTTAGAGTGTTAAGACCAGGGAGACCAGGGTTCATAATCCCCTCTGAAGCTCACCTGGTAGAATTGGTCCAGTCAGGGGCGTAGCCAGGATCAAAATTAGGGGAGCAAGGGGCGGGGTCAAGGCACTGGGGAGGGGCCACAGTGGGGCAAGGAAAGCCATGGTCAGTCAGGGGCGAGGGAGCGTCAGGATTGGCCTGAAATCGGGCTGCTCCGACCCCCTCCTCCCCCTCCACAACCGGCAGGGGCGAGGGGGCACCAGGATCAGCCCGAAATCGGGCTGCTCTGACCCCCTCCTCCCCCTCCCCGATCGCCGGGGCGGGTGGAGGGAAAGCTGGCTTTCCCTCCACCTGCCCCACAGCCAGCAAGGGAGAAGGGAGACGTCCCTTCTAGCCAGCTGGCTGTGGGGCGGGTGGAGGGAAAGCCCCAGAGCCGCGCAAAGCGTTTGGCTGGCTTTCCCTCCACCCGCCCCACAGCCAGCTGGCTAGAAGGGACGTCTCCCTTCTCCCTGGCTGGCTGTGGGGCGGGCGGAGGGAAAGCCAGCCAAACGCTTTGCCTGCAAACCCAAACGCTTTGCCTGCAAACCCTCTGGGGCTTTCCCTCCACCCGCCCCACAGCCAGCCAGGGAGAAGGGAGACGGCACCGGGCGGCGGCGGGCAGCGGGGCAGGCTGGCCAGCGGCCCTGCTTCTAGGGGGCAACTTCCCCCTCCTGCCCCCCTGCCTACGCCCATGGGTGCAGTCACTGTCCCTCAGCAGAACCCACCTCATGTGGTTCTTGAGAGGAAGAAATGGAGGAAAGGTGGGATATAAATGTCCTTTAAAAAAAAAAAGTTTTCTAGAGCTGTTCTAGAAACCCCATGTGATATTTGCCCACTATAGTCCTAGTTCGAACACTCTGCATCACAGATGTGGAATAAGAGTTTCACATGGAAGTTCGTCTTCTCCTTTACCTCCCCCTCACCCACAAGATACTTCATCCTCAAAACTAAAATAAAATGAATCCTTTAACTTGGGCTTTTCTGCTTCCTGTCCTGCCTTGCCTGTTGTCTCTGTGGGTCGCCCCCTGCCCTGGCGAATAACTACAATGGATGTCATTGGCTCCCATTATGCTGTATTTGGTGTATTGTTGGGTGATTGGACAAGGACAAACACATTAAAAGAACATCCGTGCTTAGGAACTGGAGTCAGCAGAGCTAATGAGCTTGGCGTTGCAAAGCCCCTATCCATTAACTTTAACTAATCTACCTGGTAAAAGTCCAAAGATGAAGTCATCTGTAATTGTGAAAGCTATGGGGAGGAAAGTTCCTCCAGACAATTGTTGAATGAAATGATGTAAACCAGTATGACGAAGCCCCATACCAGGTGGTATTCCCCCCCCCCCGGTCCCCATGGTCAAATTCCAAGAAGAATTCTTTGCAGTCTACAATTCTGATGTTGTGTCACACTTTGCCTTGAAACAAGGCCCTGAGTGAGGGATGCCCGATTATGCAGAGATAAGTTTCTCAACAAGGGTTTAATTGCCAGCAAGGCAGATTTGTCAAAACCATTGTAAAATGCAATTATTATTCATGAACTGAAAATCCCTTCTTTCATTTTACTCTTTCTCTGTAATATTAATTTGTCTGGGAAACATTTCAGAAAACCTTCTCTCTCTCTCTCTCTCTCTCTCTCTCTCTCTCTCTCTCTCTCTCTCTCTCTCTCTCTCTCTCTCTCTCTCTCTCTCTGTTGCTGGGCAAGAGAGAGATTCCTTATAAATCTATAGCCCCCTCCATCATTTCATGCCAAAGGACAGCATGTACAGAAATGCCCCCCCCCTTTGTTGAAATTTATGGAGATGTTTTTGTAGGCTGGGCAAGGGCATAGCAAGACTCTCAGGAGATCACTGGATTGGCTTCATTCTCTATGTGAGTCAAAAAGAGAGTAAGATGAGTGTATAAGGTTATGCGTGGTATGAAGAAAATGGACAGAAAAATGTGTTTCTCCCTTTCTCATAATTGGGGATGTCAGAGAATTCTGTCACAAATGGAAATGGGAGTGGAAATTCTTGCAATTCACATGCTTGTTGGGGTTCAGCGATATGAGCAAATATGAGCAGAAGTCGCTATCGCTATTTTTTAGTCCGCAAAAAGTATGTAAATAATTAGGTTACATTTTGCATTGTGTTTGATGTTTCTTTCTTTCTTTCATTCTTTCATTCTTTCTTTCATTCTTTCTTTCTTTCTTTTTATGTAATTTTTTATTAAACAAATTTAGCAAGACAAGTTATCAATCAATATAATCAATTACATTTTCTCATTTTTATTCCCTCCCCTCCCTCCCTCCCTCCCTCCCTCCCTCCCTCCCTCCCTCCCTCTGCCACATCTTCGAGACTTCCCTCAGCTTCCCTCTCTGATTTGTTAATACATATTATTTTCTGCATGTTATAATATGCATTTGTACATATCATTACTTTATCTGCCATGTGTTCTACCAATAAATTTGCAAGTGTTTATTCAAAACCTGCCAATGAGTCCAAGCCCTTTTGTTGTCTTTTTAAGTAATTTGTGAAAAGTTCCCATGCATTGCATTTATTTGATGTTTCCCTTCCATGGAAATGCATTGAATGTTAGTAGATATCAAAAGGAACAATGTAGGTTTTAGCAGAAGCTGAAACGTAGCCTAGCAGAAACGCTGTGACGAACACAGAATGGGATAGAAATTGCTGCCTTCTTACATCCCTACTCATCATACTACAACTTGGGGACACCTAATGGAGTGGAATGGTGGAAGATTCAGCACAGACCAAAGAAAGTACTTCTTCAGGTACTGCACACTTAAATGTGGAATTTGCTACCACAAGATGCAGTGATAGCCACTGATTTGGACAACATTAAAAGCTATGAGTGGCTGCTAGTTACAATGACCATGTTCTACCTCCACTAGGAAATGCTTCAGTGAGTTCTGTTGCTTAACATCCAGGACCATATGTGGAAGAGACGGGTGGTTCAGATGAAGATGACTTACTAGATTTGGTTGCTGCAGAACTTGAGGAGGAACTCGCCTCGGACAGATTGTTTAGCAGGAAACGTGATTCACATTTACTAACTACATTAATGTGACCTTTATTTAGCAGGAGCCCATTTTCTACCCATGCGAGTCCAGTCACCTTCAATACCAAATTCACTGGAGTTTCATCTTTTGCCATTGCAATTTATGGGCTGGAAGAAGGGGAAAAAAGCATCGGCATTTGTTGATTACTATAGTCAGAGGGGGCTAATATTGCCTCTTTTGTGCATAATCTGTCAGATACAAAAGAACAGGCTTTAATTTAGCACCCTATTGATTTGTAATGAGTTACAACTATGTGATCAGAAGGGCAATGTGTTTGTAGCCACTTAGCCTATAAATGTAGCTCCATTTGTATGGTTATTGGTAGGGAAGTGGGGGGGGGAGTCCAAATTAAATTAGAATTTGATCGTTGTTGCCTCTAATCCAGCTCTAGCTCCTTCTGTTTTGAAAAGTTTAGAGATTTTTTTTTCTCCTTCCTGGAAAAATCTGACACAAAGGAGAGTAATGCAAGAGAAAGGGCAAGCTTATCACTAATTCAATGTACGGTACTTTGGTGGGACTATTGGTATGTTTCCTCTAATAATGAAATATGTGGCATGGTTCTGTGGGCTACGCAGATTGTTAAGTACAGTGATTTAATTTACTCAAATTGGCAATGCTTAAATGCATTATTGTGTGTTTAATTCTGGGGTGTTCCCCAGAAGCTCTTGTGTGATTGGTTAACTTTAGTCACGTGACATATCTTATTACATTCTCCATTTTGTTTTGTATGTGAGTGACTTGACTGCATTGGCTGCCTCTTCATGAACATTGAAGAAGAGACAGTGTTAGATAACTCTCTCTCTAAATGCAATACAGGAGGGGAGTGCTATTGTTTCTGTGGGGATGTATGTGACAGAAAGAAGTACAGAAGTTGATGTTCTCTCAAAGGAGCAGTAAGGAGAAGTCTGCTGGAAGGAGAAAGTGGAAACCTCTTAGAAGGAACTGCGTGGTCTAGCTGGGTAATGCACAGAAGACTGTGTAAAAATACTGGAAAGAAAGACATAGCTTGTTTGAATGTTTAAGGAAGAAGCTGTAATCTTCAACTAAGAAAAAACAAGCCCATGCTTGGATAAGCATGTGAATGGAAACACTTTGCATATATTCTTCTTTAGCTACATGTTCTGCAAGCAAAAGCTTCTGAATATTTCAACTAATGTTTGGACATTGTTTTAAGTTCAAGAAAAGACTCTGTATTGCACATGATTTGGCTTCCTAGCTGCAATTCAGCTGCTCTGCTAACACAGATGACTCCTAGCTAGAGTTCAAGAGGAATCAAGAAGCAGAGCAGGGCAAAGCCCAGCTTTCAGGAAGGCAAGGAAAGAGTTCAGGATCCGGACAGCACCTTGAACAGCTCCACAAGGACCTCATAGTGGGGACTTATAGGGAAAGACGCAAACGTTGCTTCAGCAATTGCAAACTAAGCCATAAATATTGTAGAGCTGCCTCTGGGTGGCTGGCTCAACTTCCAGTGAGAGAAGTGTCTTTAGTTAAAGCTGTGCTCTTCAACCTGGGCTCCCCAGATGTTGTTAGACTGCAATTCCTATCAGCCCCAGCTAGCAGTTCCCAGAGTGGTTTAGGAATCCATTCTTTTTGCCAGGGAACTTAGGGAATTGCAGCTCTCTGGTGAGAATAGGGGTCTCCTGGCAATTCTCGGCACCTTTAACAATATGAAGTTCCCAGGATTCCCTGGGGGAAGCCACAACTATTTAAAGTGGTACGATGCTGCTTTAAATGTAACATGCCAATGGGGCCTCATTGACTGAATGGGAATGAGCCTCTCCCTTAGAAGAGAGACACTGTAGAGCTTAAGGAGGGAAGCTGTTGTTACAGCAGAAAATGCAAAGGAAGAGGCCATTTGCATCTGTGGTCAGTCCATAGCATGAGAGAATAGAATGATTTAGAGATTCTAACCTCAGGGGAAATAGAACATGAACGGAGGAAAACAGTATATCAGCATCTTTCAGACACGATTAAGGAGGATCTTCCCCGGAAAGACTCAAAGTGATGGTTTCAACCTTCATTTAACTAACGGATACATTGCAGAGTCCCAAGAGGATTGCTGCAGAGGGAGAAACAAGACAAGGGAGGAATTGAATCGATACAGGACAAGAAGTTACTCTACTGGAGCCACTGTAAAGGCTGGACGTACCTGCAGTCAGTCAGATGGTATCATCCTAAAGTCATCTGCCTTGGCCTTATTCTTGCAGGTCGGTGATGCTGTGTTAATCCACAGGCGGACAAAGAAGACAAGTTTAAAGAATGCATTTGTCTTTTTGATTTCTTTTTTTGTTTTAACTCAGATGTGTGGATCACAGTTTGGCTGGTTTGATCACTCAGAAAGCGGAGTTGACTTCACGGCTGAATTGGAGCCTTCTGCTCCATGTATCTCCCAATCATGTCATGTAATATTTCCCTGTAATTACCGGAAACGTCACTTGCGGTACTGACAGCGACGACGAGCAAAGGAATTGCAAATGGCATTGTGCTGGTGTCACAGTGGAAGGGGGGATGATTAATTATGGAGCAGGATAAATTAACTCTCATATCAAACATGTGAGAGGCAGTAGATGTGGTTAGTGTTTTCCTTTTATTTCCTTCTGGGGAGGAAATTGGAGACAATTGTGCTGGATGATAATGAGCAGAAATGGCCTTCTTGACAAAGGGGGTATTTAATCCCACCTTAATGTCTATAGATAGTTAACATGCCTATTTTAAAGGGATGCCCAAATATCTGCATACACTTCCCAAAACTTCCCAATATCTGCATACACTACCCTCCAAATGGGGACACTTGGAGGGTATGGAAATGTGGCCTTTGACTGAAACGCATTCCCCTCTCCTGATATAGGGGACCTGTTTGTTCTGCTATTATGTATTTATATTTATGCTTTGAATCTGTTGTAAGTTGCTTGAAGACCTTCAGCTAACAAGCAACTAACGTGCCATAATAGTCATATAGAGGACAGTCCTCTGTGGGGTAGGACACATGGCCACTCTAACAGCAGAGTTCTCTCATGTGGTCCTTTAAACTGCAGATGCCAGGGAATGAATGTGTTTCACCTTTTGTATGCAAATCACTTCGCTAAAGTCTCTCCCTGCCACCAGCCAAATGCACGAAATGTTTCTTGCTTACCGAGAAGGGTAAAGATGGCCTCCTTCCCAGAAACTGTGCAGATAACATATTCAAATTTGCTTCCTTGCATGTCAATTTGCCAGCCAGCACGCACATCGCAAGGCATCAATGATTCAATATGTAGCCCATCAATTTTGGGTTGTTGCTCTGTCTATACAGCAGTGTTCTCATTTACCAAAAAAGAGAAAAAGTGTAAAAGTAAATGGCCTCATATTAAGAACATATACACTTTAAGAAGGCCCCTGCCCACTGCTTTGATCACAGCTAGCATTTCAGATATTGGACTACAACTCCCATCATCCCTGACCATTGTCCAAACATCTGAAAGGCACCACATTGACTACTCTTGTTTCAGACTTGAGACATGACTTGATATTCTTGATGCATGACTGAAAAGCTCCCCACTCTTCTTTTGTACATTGTTAGACTTCTTTTTAGCATTTCTCTAATCCAGTGGGTTTCAAACGTTCGACCTTCAAGGAATTTGTTCTGCTTTCCCACAGGAACCTGTGCAAGATCTGCTACTTTCTGGAGCCATGTACACCAAGTGTGGGCTCTAGGCCAGTTCCTTAGGCCCTCTTGAACAGAGAGGGTGATCTTGGAAATATATACCTTGCACTCTCGTGATGCTGTGCATTTCATGGAAAGGTCATCCTTGGAAGCAAAGCTCCCCTTCAAGGAAGCTTGCCCAACATTGTGGATCTTGAGAAACCCCATGAACTTTTCAACAAATAAATTAAAATACAGTGACCAAAACATGGTTCCTTGAAACACATACAGTGGAACCTCGGTTTATGAACACCTCGGTTTATGAATTTTCGGTTTATGAACACCGTGGACCCATCTGGAACGGATTAATTCATTTTCCATTACTTTCAATGGGAAAGTTCGCTTCAGTTTATGAATGCTTCAGTTTATGAACAGACTTCCGGAACCAATTACACCCATGCTTCAGTTTATGAACGCTTCAGTTTAAGTACTCCGCGGACCCGTCTGGAACGGATTAATCCACTTTCCATTACTTTCAATGGGAAAGTTCGCTTCAGTTTATGAACGCTTCAGTTTAAGTACTCTGCGGACCGTCTGGAACGGATTAATCCACTTTCCATTACTTTCAATGGAAAAGTTCGCTTCAGTTTATGAACGCTTCAGTTTATGAACAGACTTCCGGAACCAATTGTGTTCATAAACCGAGGTACCACTGTATTGGAAACCACTGCTGTAATCCCAAAAATTGTTTATTGAGACATCTCCACTCATGCCTCCACCACCTCCAGTCTGGCATATTGTGTGTGTGTGTGTGTGTGTGTGTGTGTGTGTGTGTGTGTGTGTTTGTGTGTGGATTGCTCTGCTCTTTATTAGTTAATAGCATTTCTACCCCACCTTTCTGAGGTCAAGTTAAAGTACATGGTTCTCCTCCATGTTTGTTTCCTACGCCAGGTTAGCCTGAGAGATGGTGACTGGCCCAAGGTCACCCAATGAGCTTTGTAATGGAGTGAATTTTGGAACCCTGTCCTCTCAGGGCCTAGTTCACCACTCCAACCATTGCACCGCACTGCCTCACCTTCTTTGATTCTCTTCCTTATTCTGGTGCATTCCTTTGGTGTGCCATTTGTAATGTGGCATTCCAGTCTTTCTGGCATTCGCGCCTTCTTTCTCCTTCCTCCCTCCCCTTTAATATATATACACAAGCTTTCGGCCCTTTCCTGGTTGTTGACACAACGTGTAAATTATTCATCTCTCACGCTTCATGTAGTGAATTCGAGGATTTCTTTAAATAATTAAAAACACAGACAAATGCTTATTAACCCCAGAAACAGTTGGCGGTGCTCAACTATAATGTGGAGCTAAAATGCATTTCAGTCCTTATAGAGGGTTATTTTAAAAGGGAGGTTGAGGGGAATTGTTTTTCCAGATGTGTATTTTTATTTTGTATTTATATGCTGTGAAATGCCCTGAGATCTACAGATGAAGGGCGGTATACAAAAGTAATTTAATAACAACAACGCAAACAAAAATCTACCCAATAATCTCATTCTAGAGTAAGGACAAGAGCCAATGAGGAAGCTGCAAACTCACATTTTCAAAAAAATGCAGCTGATGTGCAAATGTGTCACTTGGTGTAGCAATAAAGTAATTTTAGGCTCCTGACCTAATGACACATACCATGCAAACTCTTTAGACTGGGGCTGGGGAAACCATTTCAGCCTGAGGACCACATACCATTCACGACAACTTTCCAGGGGCCACATACTAGCGATGAATTGAGCCAATGACAAAAGTAGGCGGAGCAAAACATGTAAATGTTACCATTGTGCAGTAGGCTAGATTCCTTACACTCACGCTTCCCCCTCTAAGCTTCATCCAGGCAGGCAAGAAGCATTCTCAGTGTTCAAGGAAACGTTGCATGGTGGGATGGGCCTGTTATTCCAAAATAGATCCCCTCAGAGGATACGCACGAGAAACAGGGCACTTACAAAAATCAAATGATTTGTTTTTCTTCTCATTAAGAAAATAAAACACTTGTGATCATATGGCTTTTGCACCTCTTGACCATGTTCACTAATAACTCCTGGTAGATCTGTGCATCTGATACAGACCAGGTGGTCCAAAACCTTTATTTCCTGCCCTAATGTAGTAGCTATGATTTCTTATTAATCACTGACCCTTGATTTTATCTTGTTCAAATATGACTCAGCTGTCTCAGTGGTGCTTTAACAAGGTTTGCCCTCAAGGCCAAGGATGACTCAGGGTCCCATCACATCAGTGAAATCAAGGTGGGACAATATATACTTAGAAGTGGAGATATTAGTCATTAGCCTGGCATGCAATGTCACACTTCAGTTGGGCTTCCAAAGTCCATATGGGAAGCCATGAGCAGACAAGTGTTTAGAATAGCCTCCCTCACCCTAGTACCCTCCCGATGTTTAGAACTGCAATTCCCCTGAGCCTTAGCTAGCACAGCTGACCTTAGCTATGTTGCTTGGGGCCGATGACTGATGTTGTCTAGAACACCTGGAGATCATCAGGTACAACATCCGTTTTCTATGCAGAAGGTCCCAGGTTCAATCTCTGGCATCTCCTAAGACTTCTGTCCAAAACTCTGGATTGCCGCCGCCGCCAGTTGAGCTAGAAAGACTAGTGGCATGACTTGACAAAAGGTAACTTCCTGTGTTCCTCTGTTGTTCCTAGATTCCATAACAAGACTAAACAATCAATCGAAAAGCCAAATAAAGAAATGGAACACGACAGAAATGAAAGAGATTATGATGACAGTAAAAAGAAACAAGTTCCAGCAACACACATGTAACACAGCAGCTTGCAACATTGAGTGAGCCAATATGTGTCAGCCTCAATTCCCCACCTTTAAAATAGGTACAGTTGTTTCTTGCCTTATAAGGAATGTGTCGGGTGATGGAAACAGCATTCATTTTGGGCTTTTGGAGGCAGGGATGTAAACAAGGCATCGGAAAGGAAACAAACCTAGAGATAGATATTGCAAAACGGACTACTGGAAATCCCCAGAGCTTGCCTGCTCTTTCCCTCGCTACTGCCATTTATTTCTGATGTGCCTTACAACATGCATGTCGCTATGAAAATAGAATGGCATCTCGGCATCCATTCATGCAACTGGATCATGTTTCGGCAGTTGCTCTATTTTAAGAAGTTCCAAAGAGGTTAGCGTAGATATTCAAACCTTCTAGGTTCTTGGATTTACATGACTTCAAAAACCTTTGACCTAGATGAGAAAACTCTGCGTTGAAGCACATAGCTGAAATAGCACCTTCCCTTGATGGTCCTTTTGAAACCCATTTAAACGCAGAACAGATTACAGTTGTAGGAGTCCTAAAATATTTGGTCAATCTGAAAAGTTTTCCACCAGGAAATGTCCCTCACTCCCCCACCACTAGGGATGGGGAAGAAATGCCTTTCAGTTTGCATTTAGAGGTGCAACATGAGAACTGAGACACAGCCATCCTTCGAAACTTGGAAAATGAATTTTGTGGTGCAGTTGTCCCCCAAATGCATACATTGGGGTAAAATGTGCAAATTTATTTTGCATATACTAGTGGAAATAACATTAAAGTGAATGCTGAACCTATAAACCCACCAAATGAGGAGCTTTGGCTCCATCTTTATGTTCACACTGTGCATGATGGAAAGAATGAAAGAAACCCCCAAGAATTCCTTCACTTTCCTGACTCTCTCAATTACTGCACATGGAGGCAATAGCTACTAATCTCACTTTTGTAGCAAGCAGCCCCTCCCCAAACACACACACACACCCCATTTCTCCTAACTTCTGGATGTGCGCCAAATACATTAGAGCAAAAATTGGAGCTATTCTCTTCTCTGCCAATGTTCTCACAGTGGGGAATAATAGTTTATAATTTCCCCCGGAAGATAGGGTGGGGGGAACCCGCCAGTCTCATGGAAGCTCAAAAGACCTGTAGGATCCAAATCACACCTTCTCTGAGTTCTTTTATTCCAGCATTTGCATTTAAATGTAAACAACCCTGATTTCCCCACCCCCACACCGTATTAAACATTTAGAAGAGGTTGTTTTACACGGTGCTCACTTCTGAAATAGCTGCAGCTAATGCCTTCATATATTACTGACTCGTTCATATTGTGCGTCCTCAAAAGGGGTGGGGGGTGGGGAGAGAGAGAAGTGTGAGAACAAGCCAAGCTGTCTTAATTATTCACTTTCCCTAACAGAGAACCATTAGAGAACAAAATAAAAGCTTGCCTCATGCAGTTTGTTTTAGTTGTTGGGAATTTATTCGGCTTCCCTTAAGAAGCTTTTAAAGATGATGAACCGCCAGTTACTGGAGGAAGAAAGAGAGAGGGAAATCTATGTGCTGGAACATCTTGAGTAACAGTGATCACAGTTTCCCTGGTTCTGGAAGGTATGATGAGGCATAGAATCAGAGAACTGTAGGGCTGGACGGGACCCCAAGGGTCATCAAGTCCAACCCCTGGCAAAGCAGAGGTCCTATCCTCTGGGGTAGGAGAAACCAAGCCCTTGAGATATTTGAAGATGGTGGCGCTGTGGGTTAAACCACTGAGCCTAGGGCTTGCCGATCAGAAGGTCGGCGGTTTGAATCCCCGCAACGGGATGAGTTCCCGTTGCTCGGTCCCAGCTCCTGCCAACCTCGCAGTTCAAAAGCACGTCAAAGTGCAAGTAGATAAATAGGTACCGCTACAGCAGGAAGGTAAACGGCATTTCTGTGTGCTGCTCTTGTTCACCAGAAGAGGCTTAGTCGTGTTGGCCACATGACCTGGAAGCTGTACGCCAGCTCCCTTGGCCAGCACCGCAACCTCAGAGTCGGTCACGACTGGACCTAATAGTCAGGGGTCCCTTTACCTTTAGCATACATACATAGCTCCCTCAAGCATTCATCATAAGGCTTGGTTTCCAGACCCCTGATCATCTTGGTTGCCCTCTTCTGCACACATGATAACTTCCCAATATCCTTCTTAAACTGTGGTGCCCAGAACTGGACACAGGACTCCAAGTGTGGTCTGACCAAGGCAGAATAGAGCAGGACTATTACTTGATCTACTTCTGTCTATGCAGTCTAGATTGTATTAGCTTTTCTTTCTTCTTTTTTTTGGCAGCTGCTGCATCACACCATTGACACACGTTAAGTTCATGGTCTACTAAGACCTTGTAGATCTTTCTCACATGTCAAGCAAGGTGTCGTCGTCCCCATCCTATATTTGTGCATCTAGTTATTCCTGCCTAACTGTACAACCCTACATTTGTCCCATCAGGACATGTGATGGATCTACCAAAGCAAAGCTGGCAGGGGAGGATACTCAGTAGTCAATTTCATTGATGTATTTATATAGATCAAGGTGTTTGAAATCTTTCCTATCTTCACCTTGCTGCTTTTCTCATAGATCAGGGATGTAGAACCTCGGGCTCGAGGGTCAAATGTAACCTTTGAAGTTTCTCTATCTAGCCCATCTTGGTACTTCTTCTTGAAATAATAACAGTGTTGTTGTTGTTGTTGATGATGATGATGATAATTCTGTGAGCTCCTTGGGGGAAGCACGGAGTCTCTAAAAACAGGCAACATGAATGAGGCTTGGCATAAAATACAACCTTCATCACCAGAGTGTCTCAACACTTTATACAGTGATCTCAAGCCTTCCTCTGTTTTCACAGACCCATTTGACCTTAGGGCAGGTGGTCTGCAAATTACTATTACAGAATTCGGAATTAATTCCCCAGGCTTGTCTGGTTTGAGGTGCTTGCCCAAAGGCTTACTTAGTTACTCAATCATTTGCGACTGTTAGTGCCTAATTTTTAGTTTCTGCGTTTTGCTAGTCAACCAGTTCATAGGAATCTAGAGTTGGAAGGGACCACCAGGGTCATCTAGCTCAAACTCAGGACCCTGAGATTAAGCTCTACTGACTTAGCTATGCCTGTGGGAAGCCCCAAAGCAAGGCTTTCCCCAGTTAACTCAAGGACTTTCCAATACACATCCTCAGTTGGGAAAAATAGGGGAGGGATTCAGCCCCTTCCCACCATTTCTTGCCTAGAGACTGCAATGTCCCCTGCAACTTTTTAGATGTCTGACAGATCCCTATGAAATATAGTTTATCCCTATGAAATATAGCTTTCAATAGTAATGGGATGCACTTTATTACCTCCTGTTGTAGACCTGTGTCTAGGAGGGCTTACTTAATAAGTAATAAAAAAAACACTATTAAAGTTTGCTTCCTGTTCTCTTGAGGCACCAATCCAGTGAGTGCATCATTTCATCTTCCACGGAGTAACTCAAAGGAAGATGAAATGTAACAAGTGGCTCATTAAGGACAAAAAGATTGGATCTATGTTAATATGCAAATTTTAATCCATTAGGACTGTGCTCATACACCAATCCATCAATTAACTTGTCTGTCTCTGTATTGTTCATTATTTGAAAACTGCTTTTAATCACTTTGAAGTGCATTAATTAATAGAATACTTAGTTAAGAGAGGGAAAAAAAATGAAATTTAGCATTCCCTAGAGCTTCCAGAGGCAAATATTTAATCTTCAAGTATAATTCCGTGATTAAGCTATATCATATATTTGACAGGGGTTTTACCAAAGTCTCACACTATAAAATTTTATTTCATATAGAATCCTTCATATAAGGCTTTAACCTAGAGGAGTTTTTCAAGACGAAAGAAGCAGAATTCTAAAATTGCAATAAATGAAGACAGGAAGTAAGAGGAATATAAAAAGAACCTATTCATATGAATCAATGTTCATCTCTTTTTCATTTGTAGGTGAATTAATGCCTTAGAACTCATGACTGAAAAGATAAGTTTCATTAAATTTTGAACTGTGAAGAATGCAGACGTAGTGCAGAAATGGAAAAAATAATTAAATCCGCTTAAAAAACTGTTTAATTATGAAAATACAAAACAAGCTATAGTCACCGACATTTTATGCTTTGTGAGTTTTCTTATATTGTCTTGCTGATTAATAATTTAATGCTTGATTGTAATTGGTGGGGTGGCTTTGTTTTATTATTGCAGATATTTTGTTATTATCCCATAACGTTATATGTGAAACAAATGTTTGGATTTTTTTAAAAAAAACTGTTTAATTTTAGGTATATTTTGAATTGCTATAGGATGCCAATGATTTTTGTTGTATGTTTGGTCCACACATTTCTATAGGTTGTCAACAGGAATGCAGAAGGGAGGTATGCAATTTTAAAAAAACCCAACTACAGTCATACCTCGGTTTAAGTACACTCCGGTTTGAGTACTTTCAATTTCAGTACTCCACGGACCCGTCTGGAATGGATTAATCCACTTTCCATTACTTTCAATGGGAAAGTTTGCTTCAGGTTAAGTATGCTTAAGTTTAAGTACTCCGCGGACCGTCTGGAACGGACTAATCCACTTTCCATTACTTTCAATGGGAAAGTTTGCTTCAGGTTAAGTACGCTTCAGTTTAAGTACTCCACGGACCCGTCTGGAATGGATTAATCCACTTTCCATTACTTTCAATGGGAAAGTTTGCTTCAGGTTAAGTACGCTTCAGTTTAAGTACTCCGCGGACCCTTCTGGAACGGATTAATCCACTTTCCATTACTTTCAATGGGAAAGTTCGCTTCAGGTTAAGTACAGACTTCCAGAACCAATTGTGTACTTAAACCAAGGTACCACTGTACACACACACAAACAGAGATCAGGGGTAGACAATGTGTTGCGCTACTAGCATTTTGGACTACAACTCCTATTAGTATTGAGCCAGCAGGGCCAATGGTCAGGTATGATGGGAGCATAGGCCCCAATTCCTAGTGGCTGAGGTGACTTCAGTCCCACAATATATTTTATAAAGAGGCCCAGCCTTCACCCCCCCAAAAATGAGGGGGCCAAAGGCAGAGCTGAGAGAGGCACAGCTTCAGTGACAGGCTCCTCCTTAATCAAAGGTTTAAGCAACACAGCATCATTTTCTTCCTCAGATATGGAGAGCAGTGATGACTTTTGGACCCATTTCACCAAGATGAAAATACTTGATACTTTACCTTTTCTTGCCAGCATGGGCTTTATTATCCTTAGCCCATTAAAGAGACTGCTAATTTCCCCTTCCCAGTATAAATGAAGGGGAAAATGAAAGTTCCCTGGTGCGGTTGGATCAACCAGCCATCGCCAAGGTAATTTGTGCTTACTGAGACATCGAGCGGTGTGTCGGTGGGTTTTGTTTTTGTTTTAGATTGGGGGGGGGGTCCTTGCATTCGCAGCTCTTCTTTAAATATAGTTCATCTCAGTGAAATCCAGACAAGCTATGCACTCTCTCCATTAATGCCACACATGCACACAGACAGACAGACGTACCTCCTTGTTAAGATTCTGACTCACAATGTTCAATCATAGCTACTGTTTGTTCATCTCTAACAGGAACTCCTCAAACATTTACTGTCGCAGAGGGAAGAAACTGAGACACTCAAGGAATGTTCTGGAGCTGAGAATGTGTCAGTACCAACCCCCACCCCATCCCCTACCCTATTACCATACATACGAGCCTCTGGGTATCTTTTTATTAGCTGTTTTGCTCTGGGATAGCTTTTGGCAATTGGAATACAGGGGTTGTGATGTTATCTATCTGGAGATTTAAAGGAGCTTATGCGGATAAATGGGCATTGAAACTAGATATAAACACAGCTGGTAAGTTCAGCTTACGTTCTGTGAAGCGCAGATATGGCAACGGCATTGAAATCCCTTCCAAGGCTGATCTGACTTCATCTGCAGGACTTTGGGTTTCTAGTTAGCTGTCCTTAATTTGGATAAATATTTTGTTATTTCATGATGAGGAAGAATAACGTGAGCCACGCCAAGTTGGAACCCTCTGACAATTTGATATAGCATGGCTGCCAAACTGCTAATGGAGTCAAAAACAGGAAGCAACACCCACCTCATATTGTCTTCATGTTTCAGGCATGCTTAGCACAAATATTAATCGCTGAGCCAAAAAGAGAGAGAAAGGGGTAGCATGGAATCTGGCCATGAGAGAATAGCTGCTTGAATTTATTGAGTGGCATCACCTATAGCTGTCTGGGAAGGATGAGAAAAAATAAAAAAAATTCCTTCCAGCAGCACCTTAGAGACCAACTAAGTTTGTCATTGGTATGAGCTTTCGTGTGCATGCACACTTCTTCAGATACACTGAAACAGAAGTCACCAGATGCTTATATATAGCGAGAGGGTGGGGAGGGGTATTACTCCCTCCTTGTGGTGGGAGTGGGTGATTGGCTGACTGTTGACTGTTAACGACTGCAATTGGTCTTACAGGAAAAAGCAAGGGGTGAGATGGCTAAAGATAGCTTTATCATGTATAATGAGATAAGAATCCAATGTCTTTATTCAGACCTGGTCTCTCCATGGTTTTAGGTAAAGTTAAAGGGACCCCTGACCATTAGGTCCAGTCGTGACCGACTCTGGGGTTGCGCGCTCATCTCGCATTATTGGCCGAGGGAGCCGGCATATAGCTTCCAGGTCATGTGGCCAGCATGACAAAGCCGCTTCTGGCAAACCAGAGCAGCACATGGAAACGCCGTTTACCTTCCTATTTATCTACTTGCATTTTGACGTGCTTTCAAACTGCTAGGTTGGCAGGAGCTGGGACCGAGCAACGGGAGCTCACCCCGTCACAGGGATTCGAACTGCTGACCTTCTGATCAGCAAGCCCTAGGCTCAGTGGTTTAACTACAGCGCCACCATGGTTTTAAGCTTGGTAATAAGCTTGGTAATAAGACCATAAAGAAGGCTGATCGCCGAAGAGTTGATGCTTTTGAATTATGGTGCTGGAGGAGACTCTTGAGAGTCCCATGGACTGCAAGAAGATCAAACCTATCAATTCTGAAGGAAATCAGCCCTGAGTGCTCACTGGAAGGACAAATCTTGAAGCTGAGGCTCCAATACTTTGGCCACCTCATGAGAAGAGAAGACTCCCTGGAAAAGACCCTGATGTTGGGAAAGGTGGAGGGCACTAGGAGAAGGGGACGACAGAGGACGAGATGGTTGGACAGTGTTCTCGAAGCCACCAACATGAGTCTGACCAAACTGCGGGGGGCAGTGGAAGACAGGAGTGCCTGGCATGCTCTGGTCCATGGGGTCACGAAGAGTCAGACACGACTAAATGATTAAACAACAACAATAAGTTGCAGTTCAGCAACTTCTCTTTCCAGTCTGTTTCTGAAATTCTTTTGTAATAAGACAGCTACTTTGAGATCTTGTATAGAATGTCCTGGGAGATTGAAGTGTTCTCCTACTGGTTTCTCTGTCTTGTGATTCCTGATGTCAGATTTATGTCCATTTATCCTTTGGCGTAGGGTTTGGCCTGTTTGTCCAATATAGAGAGCTGAAGGGCATTGTTGGCATTTGATGGCATACACAATGTTAGAAGATGAGCAATTAAATAGTCCTGAGATAGGATGTTGGATGTTGTTGGGGCCAGTAATAATGTTGTCCGGGTGTATGTGGCAGCAAAGTTGGCATCTGGGTTTATTGCAGGCTCTGGTACCAGTGTCCATGTTAAGTCTGGTTGTTGTATTATTGTGGGTGAGGAGTTGTTTAAGGATGGGAAGGATGAGGTCGTCCATCACCCCAACCATGTGATAAAGTCCATGTGTGTGATGCTTATAAGTTTCTTGAAGCACTTCTCCCAGCAGAGAAGATACCAGGAAAAGTTCAAATTAAAAAAAAATTGCCAAATAAGCCACACCTCTTATTTTAGACAAATAGGGGTCAATATGGATTGTTGTCATGTCTAGCTTGACCCTCAGATTAACTCAAACTGAATAGTGTAAGGGAAATGCCCCGTTTTTAAAAAGTTTGAACATGATGGGGATGAATAATGTGGGTTTTTATATATATATAAAAATCACATCGATTATTTTTACATTCAGGGCTTTTTTCAGCCAGAATTCACTGGAACTCAGTTCCGGCACCTCTCAGGTGGGCGCTATTGCCATTATAAGAGAACAAGGAAGGTGTTCATGGTGAGTTCTGGCACCTCTTTTTTCTAGAAAAATAGCACCGTTTACATTTATATCCCTTTTATAATCACATTAACCCTGTTGCTTTGGGAGTCATCCTTTTCACAACAGGCACCAGGGACCAACTTTAGTGTCTGGTGGCTCTAAAGATATGAACCAGAGAGGGCCAGAGAGTGGCTGCATTTTCTGTTTTTTCTCCCAAAGCCCAGTGTTGTGGCCCATTGCACATTCTTCAGCTGAGAGCGCTGCAACTCTGCAAGCTCTTCTGATACTCAAAGAATTCATTTGGAGACATTCTTTTGTGCCTAGGATTGCTCCTATCTTGGCTTATAAACATATAGTAAATCATTAGCGTATGGGAAGCTGTCTTGTTACAATGATTACAGATAACAGATGGCATTTAAAGCAAAGCAAGAATTAAGTCCTCCCGTGCCTGGCAGTTTGGCCACTACCCACTGCATTCCCGATCTCTTTTTTACCACCCTCTTTGGCTGTTTAAAGAAAAATCAGACTCCCTTACCTCCCCACCCCCGGCCTCCATCTCTTTTCTTCTCTCTCTCTCTCTCTCTCTCTCTCTCTCTCTCTCTCTCTCTCTCTCTCTCTCTCTCTCTCTCTCTCTCTTTAGATGGTTTATGTGCAAGCATTGAAGTGTTACTCTCTTGGATTGCAAAGTGACTCAAGCAGCCTATCCGTCTCCCCGGCAAAACGGTATTGATGGAGCTCTTGCCAGGCTCCATGTCGGGAAAGAAATGGCTTTCAAAGGGAGAGTTACTGGTGGTTACACTAAATTATTAATTGTTATGATTGCGCTTGTTAAAATAAATATGTGCTGGGGTATTTGTCATTTTCCATTCCACACAGTTGTCGGTTAAAATGTGCATTGGAATCCACTCCGCATCGGACCTGGGCTATTTGCCTTCCTATAGGGCAGTGTTCTTCAACCTTGGATCCCCAGATGTTGTGGGGACTACCATTCCCATCAGCCCCAGCCAGCTCAGCCAAATGGTCAGGAATTGTGGGAGTTGTAGTCCAACCACATCTGGGGACCCACAATTGAAGAGCATTGCTATATTCTGTGGATTACTTGATGGAGAAACCACAATGAAGGTGGGGAAAATGAGGAGTCCCATGATAAATGGACTCTCCAGGGTAGGCATCGGCAACCTCCGGCCCATGGGCCAGATACGGCCCATGGAGGCTGTTTATCTGGCTCACGGGCCGCCCGTGAACCGAGACACCCGCTTGGCAAGTCCCCCACGCGCTGCGGTAAACTGGCGCAGCGTGACACGGGGACTCACCGAGCAGCACTGGAAATCGGGTCTACGCAGCTGCAGAAGCAATTTCTGGCGCTGCGGACATTTTGGAAATGGGCAGCCAGCACCGGAAATCACTTCTGTGCAGCCGTGGACATGCACAGAAGTGATTTCTGGTGCTGCACTGCCCATTTCCAAAATGTCTGCAGTGCCACCGGAAATCGCTTCTGCGCCTGTACGGCCCATGTCCGGCCCACGGATGATAGTCCGTGGGAATCCTCTGGCCCACAGGCAGAAAAGGTTGCCGACGCCTGCTCAAGGGGGTCCTGGTTGAGGAAAGTGATCTCCAGGAAACAGATGAACACTGCAAATTGTTATAGATGCTTTAAGATACCACCAGTATTGTGATTTCCCGTTGGTCTCCATCTTGGCAAGAGATTCCATTTCAATCATGGCTTGGTTTCCCGAATCAAAAGCCCAACTTCCACTACCATCAACAGACAGAGATTCCCCCCCCCCACATCTCCCTTCCCCCATCATTTAAATTTAAACAACAACAAAACAGATCAGAAATAATATAGGGTCCCGCCCGCATCATGTTTCATCACAGAGCCCACCCTGTCTTTTCAGTCCTGTCCTCAAACACAGTTTTGATGAATTTAAATGCTGTTAACAGACAGCACCTGTGACAGTGAATACATGAAGAATCCAACTTTCTTTGTATGTGTGTGTTAACAGATTGTAGCCCTTAGCAACAGCTATCTGATTAATACCGAAACTGCCTGAAGCACAGGATTCTGCATCGGGAGATGGGACCTGTGACTCACTGACGAAAGCTTTCATAACCCTGATCTCTTTCTCTCTGTGTCTCTTTATTTAGCCATGCAGTTGCATTATTATAAAGCATCAAAATGCAACACCTTAGAAGCGGTCAGGAAGAAATGTGAACTGACTGCGGGGAGGTAGAAAAAAAAGAAAGTTATTAATATGCCTACCTTGAGTTGGATTGTGCAAATGTCTGGCTAACCAGATGCAAACATTATACTTAGCACTGGGGGGAAGTTTGTTTTCAAGTCGCTGGTTGTCTTTGCTTGCTTTTCTCTGTACTGTGGTTCCTCTTTGACAAAATCCTCAAGCTTTTTTTTTTAATGTATCTTTCCCAGTCACATTGCAAAACAAATGGTCATTTCTCCTAGCACAAACAGGTGCCCTCCAGATGCTTTTGAACTATAGGTCCCATTAGCCCCAGCCAGAACAGCTGATGGGAGTTGTAGTTCAGAGGGCACCAGCTTGGTGAAAGCTGCCTGACGTTATTATACCACCTTTGCTCTCAAGTGGTTCGATAAGCACGTTTGCCTCATGACTGTGCAAAATACTTTGCCCCAGTAAATATGACAAATGCAGGATAATAACGCAGGCACGCCGCTTGTTTGCATTTGGAATGCAACCTTGAACAAGCTTCTCAAACACTTCAGAAATCTCAGCTATTTGGAACGACCGCCAAGTGTTACCCAAACAGTCTCCATGTTGTGTAATCGGCATCGAAACTGATACAGGCCACGATCCCCCCTTTTGCCATGAATGGGAGGTGTGCAACAGCGTGGCCTTGAATATAGATACTTAAGAAACTGACACTGTGTGTGTGTGTGTTTGTTTTTTGTTCTTAAAAAACAAAACGTTTTCAGTTTTGTGTCCGGCCGGTTTTCTGAAGCTTACAATGAGTCAGACAATCCTGTGACTGTCTAGGCAGCCTTCCAACGCTGAAGGCTATTAAAAGCCTTGACAAAAGAACCTAGAGCTGGTTTGTGAAGCAGTAAAATGTACGACCTGTGTGTGTGTGTGTGAGAGAGAGAGAGTTAATACCCTGACCCAGGCAAAAATATTCACATAAGAAGTGTGTTCCACTGAGCTGTAAATATTTAGACATAATTAAAGGGGGGGAGAGAGCAAACAAGGCAGTTAATTAGCCACTTTCAATAATGGAAGGCCAAACCACACTCTTATCAGATTTTCAAAATGGCATACATTAGCAAAGAAGGGACCTAGATATTTAACTGTTTTGTGTCATAGGGGTGGTATAACTAACACACACACACACACACACACACACACACACACACACACACAGGAGAAAAAAAACCCTCAAAAAACATTTTGTTTTCTTAATGTGCTTTACTTTAAATTCGAATAAAATTAATGCGGCATGGAAAGCATCCATTTAAATCATCGTCATTATAGGGATATAGGAACCTGCCTTAAACTGAGTCAGAACATTGGTCCATCCCACTCGCTATTGTCTGCACTGACTGGCAGCAGTTTTCCAGGTTTTGAGAAATGGGTCTCAAAACCCAGACCTACCTGGAGATGTTGAGGATTGAACCTGGGACCTTTTGCACGCAAAGCAGATGCCCTGTCACTGAGCTATAGCCCTTTCCCTAACACCTCAAGGTCTATACCTGGGTATTTGGAACAATCCTTGAACCTTACCCAAAGATGTTTCAACCGTGTGATCCGCAGTGAAGCAGCAAGCAGCCCTCCTTTTTCTCAGGGAGATACCATCAGGTCCTTCCTCTTGGGGTTTGAAAAAGGCAGCAAGTGGGGTCTGCTTCTTCATCAGCCATTGGCTGGGGGAAGAAAAGGGTTCTCCCAGGTGAGAGCTGGGATGGTACATCCTTCTCTGCAGGGGATAAAAGTTAGGTTAGATTGGCGAGAGGGGGTTTGTAGTCTTTTAACTATTTTTCTTCTTTCTTTCTTTTTACTATTTTCTGCTTAGAATAGGATTTTTATTATTGTATTGTGAAGTATCTTAATGAAACTTTACATCAAAAAAAGGCATTGATTTTACACTTCCTCCTATTTGCTGCAACTGCCCGTTTACTTGCCTCCTCTGAGTGAAGACGTGCAATAAGCTTTGCCCTCTTCTTCTGGGCTGCTGTGCAGAGTGAGGCCAGAGGTGAATGGGCAACACCAACAGTAGCAAAGGAACCACTTGGGGGGGGGAGGAGGAAGCACGAGTCTCTAAGCCTGGGATGATCTAGCAAAACACATCGATCAACCCCAATCAGTATGGCCAATGATCAAAGAGGGCGGCGGGACAACAGTCTGACAACATCTGAAGGGCACAGCAGCTTAGCAAAGGCTGTTGTAGAATTAAACCTGCTCACATGCCCAGCTGGGCTCTCTTCCAGGGACAAACCAGTTTTAGTGAGCAGGAGCTACCTGCCAGAGGCTGACATCATCGCTATCGATTTGGAAGCAAGGCCTTGCCTCTGAGAACTACAATAAATGCTGTCATCTATTACCAAACTCTTCCAGGGAAAAAAAAACAACAAACCCAAATAATAACCTGGTGGTTTCCTTCCAGAAGACAGGGTTCCCATTCAAGGAGAACAAACACTCACATTGTTCCTGTTGGTAATCCACTTCGTGGAAATCCAGGTGATTGTGTGGGCATGGGGATAATAGGTGCCTTGTTACCTGCAGATGCAGTGGGGCTGAACTGCAGCAAGTAGATTGTAGGGAAAGTGGAGGAGTGTGGAGAAAGGCCAGCTCATCAGAGGATGTGGGTCTTCTCTGAATAAGCTCTGGCTTTCATTGTCTCCCCTTCTAGATGAAGGAAGGAAAGGAGGAAGCTGACTTAAACCCAGCGGCAGAGGAAGCCAATTGGCTGCCTGGGGGGCGCGCACGTGCCCTGTGCCCGGGGACGGGGCCAGCTGGGGTAGGATGCTCCATGGGGCCTCCGAGGAGTCTGCCTTCCTCCTCCCACTCAGCTGTCCTACAGCTAGGGGGCAGGGGAGGCGGCAGGTGGACCATTTGGGGCGGCGTGGAGCCTGCGGGCACCCAAGCCACTGTGTCACTCCCAGGAGAGACGCGTGGCTTGGGTGCATTGCAGGCCCCACGGTGAGTGCCACCCGGCATTTTGTCACCCCCCTCGGTGGTGACACCCGGGGCGACCCGCCCCCACCACACACACCCTTCCCCCACCCCTGCTTAAACCAAGTCAGACCATTAATCCATCTAACTCATGGTTGTCTTCACTGGCTAGCCATGTCTCTCCAGGGTTTCAGATGGCAGCTTTCACCAGATGGAGAGGGATGACATTCCTGAAAGGGATGACTCCCCCTATTGGAGACAGGCAGGGTCTTCAACTTGCAACGTCCTCTCCAGAGGGGAGGTGTCATCCGGCCTCTCCAGACCAACCCTGCCTGCTGCAAGGGGTGGTTGGGTCTTTGGGCCTCTGTGTGTGGAAAGAAACGTTTGCTTGAGTGCCTGTGTGGCTTTCTCCTTTGTCTAGTCCTCTCCTTTGTCCTGTTTGCTAGATCCTCACGTTTTTCCACAGTGCTTTCCTGCTGGCTCTCCTCCCCCTCCCAGCTTCTTCATTTCTACTTCATTCTCTTCATGTCCCCCCTTCCCCCTGTTGTCTGGGACCTTTTGCATGCAAAGCAGATGCTATTCAGCCCTTCTAAAATTCTTGCATTACAGTGCAGTCGTACTGCTTTCCTATGATCTCTTGCCACAATTCTCTGGAAATGTCTGAAGGATCCACGTGGCCTCTAGAGTTCAGCACAGTGCTGCATTGATTGGAGACATATAGGGGCAGGGTGCATGATGGTCTTCTAACATAGCAGCTGGGCCTCAGGCACTGGAGAGCTTCTCACCATAGTTGCCAAGTTTTCCCGGGAAAACCCCTTTTCTACTTACCTTTTCCTGGTTGTCCCCCGTATCACTTCACCTCCCGTTTTTCTCCGTTATTTTCTCCTATCGGCAGCCAATTTTTCTTTCCGATTTGCCCTTCTATGGGCACCAAAAATGGCCTCTGCCAGCTTCAAAAGTAGCATCTACGCATGTCCGGAAGTGCATAGACGTGACTTCCGGTGTTGGCGGCGGTCATTTTGGTGCCCATAGATGGGCGGAGCGACACTGGAAGTTGTGTTGGCGCACTTCCTGACATGCGTACAAGCGACTTTCGAAGCCAGCGGCGGCCATTTTGGGTGCCCATAGAAGGGCAAAGCGACACCGGAAGTTACATCGACACAACTTCCGGTGTCAAATGGCTGCCGGTCCCGGATTCTGCAGTCCGGAACTTGGAAGGTAAGCTTCTCACACTTAGTGCCGAACAGGGACTCAGGCAGAGAGCTTTCCCTCTGCAAGCATGGTAGGTCAGAGGTGGAACATCTGCTTCACATGCAGCAGGTCCCAAAATTCAATCCTCACCATTCCCAAGTATGGCTGGGAATGTTCCCTGTCTGAAACCCCAAAGTGCTGCAACTAGTCCCTGTAGACAGTTCTGATCTAGATGGACCACACATTCCTAGAATTAATGGGGAGGGTCAGGCTTTCTTCACCCGCTCGTTCGTTGGCTCCATCCTTTGCATGCAAGAATAAGCTCTATTCATTAGCAGATGAAATTAGATGGAAACTGTAGGGGAGCCAAAAACTGAATTCATTCACAGATCTCAGATGCCTCTGTTCTTCCCAAGAGCCACCGGTTGCTTTTTATAACAAAAGTGAAAATGACACTCCTGCCAGTAAGACATATTCCCTTACGCTCATTTCGCATTCATATCTTCCCACCTCATTTCTAATTTAGGGTTTGCCCGCACTAGAATTCACAACAAGCCAGCCACAAGCTATGTTTAAATGCGGTTGCAGCTGCAACATTCCAGCACTGAATCCATAAACCAGTATTATCAATGGGGGTCTGTTTGTTTGTCGGTCGGTGCACTGTTCCTTCGAGAGGAAAGACAAGGTGAGCACAAGGTTTTTATGAAGTTGTGGCTCACGTCCCAAAAGGAATGGTGAAATTCTAAAAGTTAAAAGAAGAAGTGCTAAGCACCTAAACTAGAGCGAATTTCACCCCACCGATTCTTCTTTTTGGATTCTGATAGTCAATAGCCTCCGAATGTGCAAATATTCAAGCATCAACATGGCAACCAATGATTTGCCCCCTCACCAATTGAAGTCAACATTTGGCAGTATCTTCAAAGTTCTCTTGTGATTCTGGGAAGTCACCATGCAGGTTTCTGGATCTCGATGGGAGATCTTTGAGTTCTGGTGGGCACCAAGGCATTTATTACAGATTACTTGCACGCGGGTGGCGTGTGGTCTAAACCACTGAGCCTAGGGCTTGCTGATCAGAAGGTCGGTGGTTCGAATCCCCGTGACGGGGTGAGCTCCCATTGCTTGGTCCCTGCTCCTGCCCACATAGCAATTCGAAAGCACGTCAAGTGCAAGTAGATAAATAGGTACCACTCCGGCGGGAAGGTAAATGGCGTTTCCGTGTGCTGCTCTGGTTTCGCCAGAAGCGGCTTAGTCATGCTGGCCACATGACCCAGAAGCTGTACGCCAGCTCCCTCGGCCAATAAAGCGAGATGAGCGCCGCAACCCCAGAGTCGTCCGTGACTGGACCTAACGGTCAGGGGTCCCTTTACCTTTATTGATATCATGCATAGTGAACATGGTGCTTTCAGAAGCTGTTAGATTCCAACTCCCATTGGCTCCAGCCAGCTTCACATGCTTAGGACATTAATGGTCACAAATTGCTCAGCTTAGCATTCATTTTCACAGCTGAAGTGTACAGTATATTAAAAATCCCAACAGAACAACTATGCAATGAGGCAGGCTGAATGTCTCATCCCTACTAAGTACAAAAGCAGAAAAACTGTTACGCGAGATTAGTTTTGAGGACCAGATCAAAGACTTTGCAATTAGAGAAAGTTGGAGAATTTTCCCCCAAATGCAAATAAAGTGGAAGTATACAAAAGTAAGCATTATTTTCCATCTTACTGGAGGTTTTGTTTCATTTTGAAAAAGTAATTTGCCATTTATTGTTGTTCCTATTTTGAACTAGATATATATGGGGGCACCAAAATCTTTTTAAGTGCTATGGGTATCTAAAGTTCTTAATCTCCAGCCCTTACTGAATTCCAGTCGCTGGACTGCAGCAGTAGAAGACTATTGCCTCCTTGCACAGCTATAACATTCATGGAAGCATTTCAGTTCGGTGGCTTTCACACTGTTCCAGCAGGCCTCCTCTTCTCTCTCCTTAAAATGACGGGCTCTCTTTTATGCCTGCTACTGCCATTTCCTCCCCAACCACCCCTAAAATTTGCATGCATTTAAATCTACCCCCGATTTGCCTCACTTGATAAGCTGTGCATTAATTTGCTGGCCTGACATGGGAAGCCTGAAACTCCGGCGTGACTCACCACTCATGTTATATTGTGTTCAATTATATTCCAGTCATTTGAGCTAATTGAGTCAAATGATACAGTGTCACAGAACTCACTGCGGGGTTAGAGGTTCTCCCTTTCTGCCTGTGTTGCTCATCGTCAACTGTCAACAGCTCCTAGCATTCCACATACTCGTCGCCAGACCGCGGGCGGGGAGAACCCAAGGCAAGCCATCTTCTGCTCTGAAAGTCACAGTTCCTGTTCCAGTCTCCTGCTGCCGGCATGTTCAGATGACTGGGGGACAGGAGGGGAAAAGGTTCTGCAGTCGTTGATGAAACAACAACTAAGGCACTGCAACAAGATGTTACAGTGGTATCCCCAGCCAATAACACACATGCTCCTTGTTCAGGGCTCTAGTCAGCCTGGAAACGAACCAAATTTTCTCCAAAGGCTTCTATTGCCCTTGAGAATATTTCTGAGATTTTTCTTTTCCTTGCCACCGTAGAAAATGAAGACCCACTTTGCAGCATTTTCTTCAAATATTCTCCATAATTCATTTATTTATTTTGGTGTGGGGGGCTCCCATTTCCCCTCGGAAATGCCCCAGAATAATTCTAGGATAATCCTTGTGGAGAATACAAATATTGCAGCAGAAAGCTAACAAAACAAATCCTGAAGCGATTCTCAAAAAAATGTTAAATTTCCATTGTACAATACATGGGTAGGCAAACTACGGTAAGGCCTAGGGGCCAGATCTGGCCCAATGGCCTTCTAAATCCGGCCTGTGGACAGTCCAGGAATCAGCATGTTTTTACATGAGTAGAATGTCCTTCTATTTAAAATGGATCTCTGGGTTATTTGTGGGGCCTGCCTGGTGTTTTTACATGAGCAGAATGTGTGCTTTTATTTAAAATGCATTTCTGGGTTATTTGTGGGGCATAGGAATTCGTTCATTCCCCCCCCCAAAAAAATAGTCCGGCCCCCCCACAAGATCTGAGGGACAGTGGACCAGCCCCCTGCTGAAAAAGTTTGCTGACCCCTGGTATAATAGTATAACACAATTTTTAAAAATTCATCCCAGAATTGCAGCCTGATCCTGAGTTCTTTTATCATTGTTATTTTAAATAAACCTTCTAGTTTTCAGCTTATTATGTGCCAGTGCATTTGCTGAGTGCCTCTTTGCCACCACGTCCCTCCCATTCTCCCTCCCGGTAAGCAGGAGGTCAGGTAAGATTCACCGCACCAACCTTTGCTCCTGGGTACCAGTCCCTCTTCAACCCTAACAAAAGTTGTTGTTATTTAGATTTCTGTTCTGCCTTTCTTCTCAAATGGAGTCCAGGGTGGCAGACTAGTTGTTAAATTGGCTAGGGACATAATGTCTCTATGCAATGCCAATCAAGGTCGGGCAGACCACTGAAAACATCTGTGCAGATGTGTAAGGCTGTCACGAGGACCTCCCTGGCACACCGAACTGCTGCTCAGCTTTGTGCAAAGACTGAAAACTGTCTTTTCTGGTGCACACGTTTCGACGGCCCACATTTTCTACATCTGGAAGGTACTCTGAGACTGACAATATGATTTATTCTTGCACATGATGCGAGATGCATCACAGGTCAATTAAAGTCTCTTTTATCGAAAGATGCAAGCTCAGTTGAAAAACTCCAAGAGGGGGGGGCAGCTCTGCTGTTTTAATTATCCTCATTATTAGAAAGCAAAGGAAGGATGTGCTGATCTGCAGCTGATCAGAATCTGCTGGTGTGTACATATTTCACATCTGTGGGCATGGCAACATGGCTTCCTTTGTGGCACGTCTTCCTTCACACCGTGCTTGGCGGGGGTGATTACCATAACAACGTCTTTCGTTTTTGACACGGCAACCCGTCCCGAGGTTCCTCATCCCCTTTCTTCTTGGCATTTCTGAGGTTTCTGTGACAGCGGCGTGTGTGCTCTGGTTTCCTACGAGGGATCTTCTAATACGAGAGCGAAAGCGCCAGGAGGAATAAGCTCTAGTACCCGTGTAAAACCACAGTGGAAACTCCTGCAGAATGGGAAATGTCACAGCCGCACAATCTGCTTTGTGGCGGATAAGAAAAGTTGCTGTGTTACTTTTATTTATTCCTTTTTAAATTTACTTCCTCTTTTATTTTTTATTTTATTTTTTTCTGAGGGAAGGAGAGGGGCCAGTTAGCAAGAAGGAGGGACTTCCCTTCCTCTTAACTGCAACGAACGTTTACTATGAACAGTTCGTGCCCTGAGGCATGTACAGTTTCCTCAGTTTGTTCCCAAAGCACAGACGACAGCCATGCTCAGTGCTGGCTCTGTGCCAAAAGAGCATTCTAGGTAATCACATGCAAATGAACCTCAGCAAAATAATTCACAGCTCCTCCACAATCCCTTCATTAAAGGAATGACACTGTCCAAACGAAACGTGTGAGTGTGTGTGTGTCCTCAACTCTTTGTTATCAGGGCTTTGTTATCAGAAACCAGAGAGAGAGAATCGGCCTAGTGCAGTGCATAGCTGCCAAGTCTCCCACTGAAAAATGTGGGATCAGCAGCGGCGCGGCTCCGGAAGTTGCGTAGAAGCAACTTCCGGGGCCGCTCTTCCCATGTGTGGGCACCGGAAATCAGGCAGAGCAGCACCAGAAGTCGCTTCTACACATGCCCGGCAGCCATCTTGGTGGTATGCGTAGAAGCGACTTCCGGTGCCGCTCTGCCCGATTTCCGGTGCCCACACATGGGAAGAGCGGCACCCAAAATGGAGGCTCCCTGGCAGGTAGGAAATCCAGGGGATTTCCAGGATTTTTCTCCATTCGGGAGAACAGCGGGAAACAGATTAAAATCCAGGGTTTCCCGCGAAAAACGGGATACTTGGCAGCTAAGGTGCAGTGGTTTTCAACCAGTGTGCCGTGGCACCCTGTGGTGCCTTGAATGATGGTCAGGAATGGCCTCTGTCCTTCTTTCCTCCCCTCCCTTCCTATGATGCTCTCTTGTGTCTTGGCCTCCCAAAGGCTTGCACAGCTGTTTGTTGCAGCAGCCCTGGCTACAAGCTCCGCAGGCGAATGGTGCCTCTGGGGCTGGCCAGGAGGTGCTGGCTGTCAGAAGCTGAAGTGGCCTCAGAGTAAGTAAGCAAGCGGGCGAGGGAGGGAGGGAGGCTAGCCAGCCAGTCTGCCAGCCCTTGCTGTTGGAAATGGACAGAAGTCCCAGGCCCCTGTGGGGCAGTGAGAGGAGGCACCTCTCTTTGAGGGCGGCGGCGGGGGGCACAGCTCAGAGACCAGGGTTGGCAGCAGCATCTGCCCAGAGGACTCCCAAGGAGAGGTGAGACGACGTAACTGAGTTCCTGTGCCCCACAGGGGTTCCGCAGAAAGAATGTAGTTCGAGGACTCAAAAAGGACTCTAAAGGGTTGAAAACCTCTGCAAAGCCTTTCCCAGACCCTGAGTATGACACAATATGCTTTCTTCTGCCCTAACTGAGAAATGATGGCTTTTGCCAACTGTGCTTCACTTCTGCTAAACGGCTGGTGCAGAGGTCGTGTGAGGGTAGAGGAGGACAGGCCACTGCAAAAAGCAAGAAGGAAAAACGAAAAAACTGAGTCAGAGTGAAGGAGCCCTGAAATGATGGGGTCTGAACCCTTCCTTGGAGGGAGCAGGGAGATTTAAATTTTCTTGGGTCAGATTGGAGACCTTGGGTAGGTTTTTGTTCTGGAATTTCACTGCAGATGACGGATCATTTATCATGGATCCTGCAAAGCTATTTGCTCTACAAACATCTGCACTGGCAGGGCTCCAGTTTGCATTTAACTCTGGCTGGCTCATGCTGCTGCTACTGCTAGTACTGCTACGTCTTAAGATGGTCCCAAGGTGTGGTTATAAGGTACAAGATGCACTTCATTGAAACTTAGCTGCTCTGGGTCTATGTATGCTGCCTTGAGCTCTGTCGTAGAATGAAGGTAGGATATAAACACAGCAAAATACAAATTGTTATTGCTTTCCTTAAGGTAATGCCTGTATTGCACCAGAAAATGGGGCACTGGATCTTTTTAGCATGAACAGATTGGCATAATTGAAATATTTTTGCCACGCAAGGAGATGAGTGATTTCTCAACAGATGAATCTGAAGAGAGAGAAACCATCTATTAGGAACTTAGGAAGCTGCCTGGGACTTTCTGCATGCAAAACAGATGCTCTTCCACTGAGCTAAGGCCCTTCTGCCTTCTTCCTCTCTCACCTAGTGAAGTTCACTGGCCATTAGGTTCAAGACAGGGAGAGAGAGAGGACAAAGACTCATTTAACAAGGCAATTCTGATCTTCTTAGTTTTCCTGGATAGAAACAGAAGCTCGGAGTTTTATTTCCTCTTTTGTTTGCTTTATTTTTCTACTTTTACTCCTCCACTTCTATTTTATAGGAGGATATTTTTTTAACCCATTTTGAAACTCATTTCATATGGGAAGTTACAGAGATGGAGGTTGTACCACTGAGGTCATACCAGTAGTTCTTACTACCAAATACTAATATAGATACTTGTCGCCCCCCCCCCTAAATAAATAGAGAGATTGCCTTGGATACAGGCTGCGATGTTTAGCCACAGTAGATGCATTTCATATTCAATATGTAGAAATCTCGCACTTGCCTCCCAAGAGAAATAGCTGGTTCTTAAGGCATCTTCTGCAGGGCCTGGTTCGCCTACCGTTTTGTAATTTAAATCTTATTCTCAATATTGTGCAAACACCGAGCATTTTATTTTGCATGCAATTGTGCGTCAAGAATTGGGCTTTATGTTGCTTTATGTTATTCTTTGTAATTATAAATCGCCTTCAAGGCAAACCCAGCATCTCATACACACACACACACACACTATATTCAGTTTGCGTTACCAACAGTTTTTAATTACTTAAATCAGCACAATCCAGTTAAAACCCATATTATAACTGCAGACTGGCTTCTTTGAATTAAATGCACAAGGAAAATTGGATAGTTATTATCAAGCAGAGACAGAAAGGTTGCCATATTTCAAAAAGTGAACATTTAGAGCTTTTTGCCCACAGTTTTGCCCACAGTTGTTGCAAAAAAACCTGATGTTTTTGAACTATTTTTCTAGGAAATCAGCAAAAACGACACTGCCGACATGGGTTCCCCGAAGTCAGGCATAGGTGAACTCGGCCCTCCAGATGTTTTGGGACTACAACTCCCATCATCCCTAGCTAACAGGACCAGTGGTCAGGGATGATGGGAGTTGTAGTCCTAAAACATATGGAGGGCCGTGTTTGCCTATGCCTGCCCTAAGTCTAGATTTTCCCAGACATTTGCCAATTTCTGCCCAGACACTGCTTCCGATTTCAGTATTCCAGGTATGTCCAGGAAATACTGGACGTACTGGAAATTCTGGACGTATGGCAGCCATAAGAGACAGAAAAGCTTTTGCCCTCCAGATGTGGCTGAACTACAGCTCCAACCAGCTCCAGCAAGCAAGGGAGATGGGAGTTGTAGTTCAGCAACAGAGAAGGGGAAGGGATTGTGTGTAGAAACCAGACTTTGATGCTGAGGGTAACATTTACATTCATTGCTCAACCTGCTTTTGCCTCTGACCTCACCCACTGAAGCACGTGGCCCCCAGAAGCTGGCTCAGAAGGGGATGTGGTCCTCACAATCCCCACCCCTACCTTATGGACGAAGCAGGCTTCCATACTCTTCCCATCTCTCTCGTCCCTAAAGGCAGAACTCAGGCTGAAGGGGGCAGGCATCCTAAGTGACTATTTTTATTAGGTCAAATTCAGAGGGAGTCAGCAAATTATTCTAGTCACCCAGCATATGAAGGGTGCTGCGTTGCTTACCTCTGCAATAGGTAACACAGTAGACCCTCCAAGTGTCCCTATTTTTCAGGGCCAGTCCCAGATTAACAGAAACCACCCCAGTTTCTGATTTGATCCCGGAATGTCCTGCTTTTCCTTAGGACGTCCCCATTTTCATTGGAGAAATGTTGGAGGGTACGTTATGCGACACACACACACACACACACACACACACACACACACCAAGGAGACAAGGTGACAAGGTATACAACAACTATACAACAAACTTTAGAAAACATCTGAAGGTAGCATCTTTAGGTAAGTTTTTAATGTTTAATGCTTTGTTATGTTTTTATATATGTTGGAGAATTGGCTTTTAAGTGGGGATAAATGAGAAACAGAGACTTGAAATCGACAGGCTTGTCTATCCCTATTTAAGGATAGATTATCTCTTAAGAAAGCAATTGGTTCTGTGGTTTTTTTTTAAAAAAAGTAATTTTGGAGCAGAAGGCATTTGGTCGCCGAGTGTCTCTTTTTGCCTCTTAGGAGAGTTTCCCTTAAGAATATATTTTCTGGTGGCAAGATTAGCCTATCTTGGTTTAGATGTCTGAGGCAATGGAGTTTCCGCCTCCCTCGGGAAATTCTTACCAACTAATAGACTAGCGATCACTGCCGTGATCCCAGATCTCCCATCTTTATTTTCTCCCATCGTTCCAAGTTACATCCCCCTAGTGCCAGATGAAATAATCCTTTCTTCTCCTTGGTGGCTTATGTCCTTCAGCTATTTGCTGCTTTGTTTAATATCTCCTCTGAGCAGCTTAGCCAAATTATGCATATTTAGTTCTGTCTCCCCTCATTAAAGTCAGTCCCTAGTCTCTCATAGTGATTGTTGCTGCCTTCTCTGGTTTAGTCTCTTTTTTGCTTTCCCATTTGGTCTTTTGTCAATATTTCTACAGAGCAGAAGGTCCCAAACAGAAAATGTTGAGGTGGCTCCTCCTCCTCCATCACCCCCTCAAAAACCTGGCTTTTTTAAAAAGTAAATTTTTATTGTTTTTTCAAACACAAAATTACTAATATATAGAAAAGAAAAATGATCATCAATAAAACAATTCCATCTTTTACATTTCTACTACTATTTACTAAATACATTCTATTGTTCTGCTGAACACAAGTTCCTCCTTTTTCCACCTCGGTTTTATAAGTCATCTTCATATATTTTGTGCTTTCTTCATCCACATCTCAATTGTTGGAATTTCTGTTGATTTCCATCTTTGAGCCAATACCATCCTGGCTGCTGTGGTGGCATACATGAATAACCTTTGATCTTCTTTTTGGATTTCCCATTAGTTCTAGTAGGAAACTTTCTGGCTTTTGGGGAAATGTATATTTTAACATCTTCTTTATCTCATTATAAATTAATTCCCAAAATGTTTTTACTCTTTCACATTGCCACCACATATGATATCTTTCTCCATCTTTTTGGTTACCTGGCTTAGTTAAAATGAACTCTGTAGTCTTTTGGTGGATCTGAATCTGCAAGAAATGAATACAGGTGGGTTCAGACAAACATTTATGGTGATGAGCACCATTGGAGAATTTTTATACCACAGAGGCCATTGGGTTGATGCTCTGCAATGTCACAGGTGAGGCTGAATTTCATCACCACATTTCCAAAGAGTTAGGACATCTCAGGGCTGGTCTACATGTTAGTTTGGTCACCCAGTGGAAACCAGAATTGTACAGATGAATGGATCTGTCAGTGCTGGTTTCTGACAATTTTTGTTTGGATCTCTTAGCCGATCCTTGGTAATCTTCCATGCCTGTGTCCCACACTCTCACTGCGTGCTTTCGTCTGCCTAGAATGAGCCTTTGAATTTATGAGAAAGGCTCTTGCTTGCCTGGATGAAGGATAGAAAGGTGTGTCTAGAAAACAGCCCTCTAACTTTTCCATAGCCAGAACGTTAGGCGAGAGGTACAAAGGTAAATTCTAACCTCCACTCAACCACCTGTTCCAGACTTCTTGTGGGCACTTCATCTAATGGCCTCACACACTGATATAAGCTAGTTTTGTAAGTAGATCCAAATGGTGCAATATCCCAAGCACACTTCGAGAAGGAAATCCTGCTCAAACCCATGTGTGCAAACGGAAATTCAGGCTGTGATCCTGATCTCCTTGGAGGAAGGAGAGGGAAACAAATGAGGTGGGGAATGAGATTTCATTGTTGGGGTAGGCAATAGTCCATGAAGACCACTTCCTACTCTTTCTCATCTAGGGAAGTAAATCAAGCACATTTGGTTTTCATCCATTTAGCATTGCAGGGCACGCCATGTATAGTATTACCCAATGATTCAGAAAGACAGATTGATTACAGGAAACATTTAATCTGATGCTTTTTTATTTTTATTTTTGGGCTAACATCTCATTTTATTCAATCTGTATTTACAACGGTTTGATGATTGCCCTGCATTCAGGGCTTAGCGTTGCCATGGGAACACATGATCTTTTGCAAACAAATATGTGGCATACTACTGACCTTTTTTTGAATTCCATTATGCTGAATTACAGTCATAAAGCTAAAATATTCATTCCAAGGTGTTTACATTGTATGTATCCCCCCCCGCCTTTTCAGCCTATTTGTATTTTATGTGGAATGTGTATTTGTAGGGAAAGAATTGCCAAGTTTATTATACTGAGCTCTGTTAGCTATCCTACCAGGCAAATATTCCACTACATTTGAATGTGTGTGAACTTTATGAGCATTTCTGTGTGGGTGTGTAAATTCCTGTTTCCCTCCCCCCCAACAAGCAAATGTCAAGGGGGTGAGATTCCCCCCCCTGCAAATCCTGACACATTAGAGAGTAATCAAGATACAGTGGAACCTCGGTTTATGAACACCTCGTTTTACGAATTTTCGGTTTACGAACGCCGCGGACCCATCTGGAACGGATTAATTCACTTTCCATTACTTTCAATGGGAAAGTTCGCTTCAGTTTATGAACGCTTCAGTTTATGAACAGACTTCCAGAACCAATTGTGTTCATAAACCGAGGTAACACTCTATTGTTTAGTCGTTTAGTCGTGTCCGACTCTTCGTGACCCCATGGACCATAGCACGCCAGGCACTCCTGTCTTGCACTGCCTCCCGCAATTTGGTCAAACTCATGTTCGTAGCTTCAAGAACACTGTCCAACCATCTTGTCCTCTGTCGTCCCCTTCTCCTAGTGCCCTCAATCTTTCCCAACATCAGGGTCTTTTCCAAGGATTCTTCTCTTCTCATGAGGTGGCCAAAGTATTGGAGCCTGAGCTTCACGATCTGTCCTTCCAGGGAGCACTCAGGGCTGATTTCCTTAAGAATGGATAGGTTTGATCTTCTTGCAGTCCATGGGACTCTCAAGAGTCTCCTCCAGCACCATAATTCAAAAGCATCAATTCTTCGGCGATCAGCCTTCTTTATGGTCCAGCTCTCACTTCCATACATCACTACTGGGAAAACCATAGCTTTAACTATACGGACCTTTGTCGGCAAGGTGATGTCTCTGCTTTTTAAGATGCTGTCTAGGATTGTCATTGCTTTTCTCCCAAGAAGCAGGCGTCTTTTAATTTCGTGACTGCTGTCACCATCTGCAGTGATCAAGGAGCCCAAGAAAGTAAAATCTCTCACTGCCTCCATTTCTTCCCCTTCTATTTGCCAGGAGGTGATGGGACCAGTGGCCATGATCTTGGTTTTTTTGATGTTGAGCTTCAGACCATATTTTGCGCTCTCCTCTTTCACCCTCATTAAAAGGTTCTTTAATTCCTCCTCGCTTTCTGCCATCAAGGTTGTGTCATCTGCATATCTGAGGTTGTTGATATTTCTTCCGGCAATCTTAATTCCAGCTTGGGATTCATCTAGTCCAGCCTTTCGCATGATGAATTCTGCATATAAGTTAAATAAGCAGGGAGACAATATACAACCTTGTCGTACTCCTTTCCCAATTTTGAACCACTCAGTTGTTCCATATCCAGTTCTAACTGTAGCTTCTTGTCCCACATAGAGATTTCTCAGGAGACAGATGAGGTGATCAGGCACTCCCATTTCTTTAAGAACTTGCCATAGTTTGCTGTGGTCGACACAGTCAAAGGCTTTTGCATAGTCAATGAAGCAGAAGTAGACGTTTTTCTGGAACTCTCTAGCTTTCTCCATAATCCAGCGCATGTTTGCTATTTGGTCTCTGGTTCCTCTGCCCTTTCGAAATCCAGCTTGCACTTCTGGGAGTTCTCGGTCCACATACTGCCTAAGCCTGCCTTGTAGAATTTTAAGCATAACCTTGCTAGCGTGTGAAATGAGCGCAATTGTGCGGTAGTTGGAGCATTCTTTGGCACTGCCCTTCTTTGGAATTGGGATGTAGACTGATCTTCTCCAATCCTCTGGCCATTGCTGAGTTTTCCAAACTTGCTGGCATATTGGGTGTAGCACCTTAACAGCATCATCTTTTAAAATTTTAAATAGTTCAGCTGGAATATCATCACTTCCACTGGCCTTGTTATTAGCAGTGCTTTCTAAGGCCCATTTGACTTCACTCTCCAAGATGTCTGGCTCAAGGTCAGCAACCACACTACCTGGGGTGTACGAGACCTCCATATCTTTCTGGTATAATTCCTCTGTGTATTCTTGCCACCTCTTCTTGATGTCTTCTGCTTCTGTTAGGTCCTTACCACTTTTGTCCTTGATTATGGTAATCTTTGTACGAAATGTTCCTTTCATATCTCCAATTTTCTTGAACAGATCTCTGGTTTTCCCCATTCTATTGTTTTCCTCTATTTCTTTGCATTGCTCATTTAAGAAGACCCTCTTGTCTCTCCTTGCTGTTTTTTGGAAATCTGCATTCAGTTTCCTGTATCTTTCCCTATCTCCCTTGCATTTTGCTTGCCTCCTCTCCTCCGCTATTTGTAAGGCCTCGTTGGACAGCCATTTTGCTTTCTTGCATTTCCTTTTCCTTGGGATGGTTTTCGTTGCTGCCTCCTGTATAATGTTACGAGCCTCCATCCATAGTTCTTCAGGCACTCTGTCTACCAAATCTAAATCCTTAAACCTGTTCCTCACTTCCACTGTGTATTCATAAGGGATTTGATTCAGATTGTATCTTACTGGCCCAGTGGTTTTTCCTACTTTCTTCAGTTTAAGCTGGAATTTTGCTATAAGAAGCTGATGATCTGAGTTACAGTCAGCTCCAGGTCTTGTTTTTGCTGACTGTATAGAGCTTCTCCATCTTTGGCTGCAGAGAATATAATCAATCTGATTTCGATGCTGCCCATTTGGTGATATCCATGTGTAGAGTCGTCTCTTGTGTTGTTGGAAGAGAGTGTTTGTGATGACCAGCTTGTTCTCTTGACAGAACTCTATTAGCCTTTGCCCTGCTTCATTTTGAACTCCAAGGCCAAACTTGCCAGTTGTTCCTTTTATCTCTTGATTCCCTACTTTAGCATTCCAATCCCCTGTAATGAGAAGAACATCCTTCTTTGGTGTCATTTCTAGAAGGTGTTGTAGGTCTTCATAGAATTGGTCAATTTCACTTTCTTCAGCACCGGTAGTTGGTGCATAAACTTGGATTACTGTGATGTTAAAAGGTCTGCCTTGGATTCGTATCGAGATCATTCTGTCATTTTTGAGATTGCATCCCATTACAGCTTTTGCCACTCTTTTGTTGACTATGAGGGCCACTCCATTTCTACTACGGGATTCTTGCCCACAGTAGTAGATATGATAGTCATCCGAACTGAATTCGCCCATTCCCTTCCATTTTAGTTCACTGATGCCCAGGATGTCGATATTTATTCTTGTCATCTCATTTTTGACCACATCCAGCTTACCTCCATTCATGGTTCTTACATTCCAGGTTCCTATGCAATATTTTTCTTTACAGCATCGGACTTTCCTTTCGCTTCCAGGCATATCCGCAACTGAGCGTCCTTTCGGCTTTGGCCCAGCCGCTTCATCAGCTCTGAATCTACTTGTACTTGTCCTCCGCTCTTCCTCAGTAGCATGTTGGACGCCTTCCGACCTGAGGGGCTCATCTTCCAGCGTCATAACTTTTATATGCCTGTTGTCTTTGTCCATGGAGTTTTCTTGGCAGGGTTACTGGAGTGGCTTGCCAGTTCCTTCTCCAGGTGGATCACGTTTAGTCAAAACTCTCCACTATGACCTGTCCATCTTGGGTGGCCCTGCATGGCATAGCTCATAGCTTCTCTGAGTTATTCAAGCCCCTTCGCCACGACAAGGCATTGATCCATGAAGGGATCACTCTTCCCCAACACTCTATACAGTCTGGTTAAATGCTTCCACCAAACTATCACATTGGATTTCCCCTGAATGAATCTTACATTTAACCACAGGGTTGGGGAAGGAGTGACCTTCAGAGGATTGTTGGACTACATCTTCCACCATCCCCAATAACATCTGGAGTACAACAACATCTGGAAAGCTGCAGGCTCCTGACTCTCTTTTACTATATGGAGGCTCACTCGTAAGATGGAGTAACCACCACGATCCCTGCAGCAGCAGTGGTATAAATTGCCTGGGGCTGTGTGAGGGGGAGGAAATGGCAGCCTCCACACACACACACACACACACACACACACACACACACACACTAATTAATTAAAAATAGTGGATGTTATCCAGAGAATGTTCTGCAAAATGAGCTTCAGCTGATTATTATGTAACTCTTCTGACAGATCAAGATAAACTGGTGGAAGCAGGAAATGCAACAATTCTAGCAACTGCAATTAAAAATATGGGCCACAGAGATGGTCCCTGAGTTTTAAATTGGATAGTTTTTATTAGTACAACTTAATTGAGTTTGGTGATTTTACCTGCTTAGTTGTGCTTATATATGTTTGAACTTCATAACAAGTTGCAATGGCTGGTGGCTGGTGCAGATAAGTATCTAGCATTTTCTAGGACGGAGATGAGAAAGAGTGAAATCTCAGCAATTTTCTCAGAAAAGTGTTTTCTGAGAAACTTTAACTCGGCTCTTCCTATGACTCACTGGTGGTACTTTGTGAAATTACCTGGCCTTGTGATAGACCAGCAAAGCAGGAGCTTATGTTGCTGGGTCCCCTCTTAATGCTTCATAGCTTTTTAAGGGATGAGGACCTGGTGAGGCTACTTCTCCTGTAGGAAATGCTTCATGATATTATACTCAAAAGCTCTGTGATGAATGTGGCTGGATAGAGTTGATGAAACTCAACAATGGCTTCCTGGTGGTTTTCTGTATGTATGTCAACAGAGCCGGCCCTACGTGCAGGCTGGGTGGCGCAGGGCACCATGGCGCCGGCCCGCCAGGAGGGCGCCGTGAGCTGCGCCCACCTGCTGGCCGACCGGTCTGCCGCGCAGCTGCGCCTGCCCGCCCGCCTGCCGCGCAGCAGCGCCTGTTGCACCCGCGCTGCGCGTGACGCCCACCGCGCTGGAAACGGGGTGGGAGGGCGCCGGAATGGGGCGGGAGGGCGCCGGAGGGATCCGGCGCACCACGGCTCCAAGGGCACTTAAGACGGCGCTGTATTTCAAGATATAGGCCCAAGAAGGACTTCCAAGCAGTCTGTGCAACACAGACTGGAGAGCCAGGCTAGAGTCACAGGTCGAGATGAGCCTCCATTGGCTCCTCAGGTCTCCTTATTATGTTGAGCACAGCTGCTTAGGGCTTTAAAGGTCCACACCAGCAATTTTAACTGGGGCTAGAAAAAGACCAGTGCAGTTACTATAATAAAGGTGTTATAGACACTGACTACCTAATGCTCAGTAGGACGTTTCTGAACCATCTTCAAAGGTAGCCCCACACAGTAGTCCAGTCTGGATGTGGCCAGAGCATGGATCACTGTGGCAAGCTCATGAGATAGTTTCATGATGTAGTACAAGCCGAAAAGCAAGAATTGGTGGGTAACTTAAACATTACAGTTTGAACAGAAGTGGTGAATAAATGCACAAAGTTTGTACACACAGCAAATGATTAGGTTGAACAGAATATAGAAAATATTATGTATATTGGGGTGATATATGGCTTCCCAGTGTTGCTGGGCTCCAGCTCCCATCAGTTCCATTTCGTGTGGCCGGTGGTCAGGGATGATGAAAGTTGTTGTCCAACAACATCTGCAGGGCCAGATGTTCCCCATTTCTGCTAAAGATGATAAATCTTGCATGTTTAGTTTGTTTCAGAGAAGGTAGATAAATCATTACTAATATAATTAGTATTTATTTGTCAATTTTTGCAATGAACACCATAAACAGAACAAAACTGCTGATATTTTAAAATTTTGAGCTAAAATCAGAAATATGAAATGGTGTTGTTATAATGACGTCTCTTGTAACGGCAATTGATTATTATTATTATTATTATTTTGCCATAACCTCCCACTTGGACTCTTTCTTGTTTTTCACAGACTAACACAGATACTATTTCAAAAAGAAAAATATGTTTAGAAGTCTTGTGTTGCATGAACACACACACACACACACAAAAAAAAACACACACACACACTGTATATATAATGTTCATTTTTTAAAGAAGAAATCTCAGATTACTGGGGAAGTGGGATGAAATGGTTTCAAGTGGCTTGGACTGGAACGATCCAGTCATCTCTAAAAGGTACATAACCCGCCGCTTTTTAGGTCTCTGGCATAGTTCTTTGCATAGAGAAGTAAACAGGATATAATCCTGTACAAGAGCTGACTGGGGTAGCTGCTGTTTTGATACCAGTCGAAATCCATCCCCTAAGGGCTGGTTCGACCAATGACTCCAGTCATGGAAAGACATTCCAAGAGAGAGAAGTAAATCACCTTCCGCCCCTTTTGTGCATTTAGGATATGCATATCAGAGCTGATAATCTGTTGGGTGTCTGGACAAAGGCTGGATTCAGCACACACCGGAAGGTTTAATTGGGTCAGCCACTGTCACCGGAGAGTGAATGCATGTTTTTTTCTCTCTGCTTAGATAATCAGAGATGAGTGGGAATTTCAGCCTGTCAGCATCCCACTGTAGACATGCACAAGGGTGAGCCAAGTTTCTGTACTTTGCAACTATGCATATTTGTTGGGTGACTCATTTGTTTCTCAATGACCAATTTACATGAAAAAAAGGGCCGTACATGACCAAATAATGCCGGTGGTAAGGGAACGGCGCACTCATTATGTATCATTTCCCGGTTGCAATTGCTTGCAGAGCAGCTAAAACTCCCGATGCATTGACAACATTTGTTGCTATGCCAACAGTGTAACAAAAAGTTTGTAGGTACAAGGCCTTGTGTACATACACCCCACTCTCTCACCCGCACCCTCATTCTTCTCTCTCGCACACAATATTATTTCACATGGAACATCCTGAGAAATGCTAAACGTTTTGAAGTTTAAAACGGGTCAACGCTTCCTTTGTACATGTTATGGGGAACAAGCGAACTCTCTGGCTTTGTGCGCGCATGCCGCAGCACACAGACAATACCTTTCAGTGTGAACCTCGTGCACACTTTGCATGCGTTCAGCCACAGTTCCCCTCCTCAGATCCACAAATCAGTTGTGCCTCAGGGCCCTGGGGAGGTGGGGAAGAAAGATGCCTAGAGGTTGCTGTGGCTCCAGTTCATTTCTGAGTCCAAGTCAAAGGGCTGCTGCTTACCCAGAAAGCCCTACATCACCATATTTTCCCACATTGGCTCTCTCATGCACCAAGATGGTTTTCTGGTGAATCCCCTCCCCTGGATATTCCAGGCAGCGGTGACCTGACAGAGGGTCCTCCCAGGGCTGGTAGCCTATCCAAGAGAGAATCACCTGGCCCCTCTGTTAAGATCTTCTCTCTACCTGGGAAATACCTGTATATTTCCCCCAGGCTTTATAACCTGGTGAAATATTTCGTGCTGTTAGTTGGTTTATTTAGTCTGCTCTTCATTCAGCCTTCTCTATTAATGATTTTTTAAAAAATGCATTTATTGTATTCTAGCTTTTTCCAAATGTAAGCGGCCCTGGAAATCTTTACTGAAGAGCAGTAAACAAATGCATTAAATCCATAAATAATAAATCCTTCCCATTAACTGCAGTGTGCATGCGGGGCAGGCAGATCAGGGCACAGACAGCCAAAAGCTAGCTGGGGAAGCAAACAGAGGCAAAAAGGTCCAGCGAAGTCCTATCTTGAACCCTTGCACATTCGGATGTGGAGAATTTTGGGTGAGTTTTCCTGATTATAATGCAAGTGCTTCTGTTCCCTTTTCTAGTGTTCCTTTCTCATGGAAGTACGTAACGATAGCCTTTTGACCGAGAAACCGGCATGTCATGCTTAATTGATGCACGTCACTGGGCAACCTTAATACTCATTCACCCTTGATTCCCCCATGAAAATGGCAAGAAAGAACTGCACGCCAGAATATATGCTAAACATGCTGCACGCGGAAATATATGCTAAACATGCAGAATAGCCCCTTCTTCATTTCCCGGAAGTGGCTTTAATGTTGTGCGAAAACTGAACTATAATGTGGAAATGAACAGTGAGGATAATGGTCAGGGAAACAGAATAAGCTGCTAGAATTTGGTCTTTCAAATTTCAGCGGTGCCCTGGACAAGCCCCAAATTTGGTGCCCTTCGACCTTTTGCCTTCCATTCTGCTCATTCTGCTATGTCATAGTCGTGACGCCCTGTGGCGCCACCTAGGCTTGGCACCTAGTGTGTTGGGACTGGTTACTCCGCCCTAAATCTGCCCCTGCTGCCTTTTGAACGCAGGAGCAGCAAGTGCTTTGTCTCTCCTGCCACTGGGAGAGACAGCTCTGACTTTGCCACTGCCTTGCCCCAGGTCTGTCCTAGTAAGTCTGCTCCCCTTCCCTTGGGGACGGTGTTGCGGACCGGCATCCAGGACCCCCAGCTGGAGGGGAGGGCATAGCTGCAGGCTGTTTAAACTATGACGTGGCCGGGGGACAGCCTCCTTGCACCTCCTCGCCGGATCTCCCAGCTCACCTACCCTCTTTTTATGCATTGCTATGACAGTGTCCTTGCTATGGACATATGTTGGCCGCCATATTGATGGGGCTGGGTAGGAATGTTTCCACTTGGCAAATAGGCACCAGCCATTTGGTTTTCGCCTGCCTCATAGCAATTGCCATAACTTTGTAAGGTTAGGCATTGGGTAAGCCTTTGTTTATGGTTGTAGCCTCCGCCTGCCCCTCCTCAATAAGGGTATCCTGTTAGAGGGATCTGGGTGTGTGGATCCTGTCTGAAGCCTGGTCGTGGGCTAGGGCCATTGCACAACCCATCGGGGACCCTGGGGGTGCCCCAATTTGACGTAGGTCATAGGGCTCCCCCTACTGGTGGTTTACCCTTAGTGAGACTCCCTGCAGGCGGGCAGCAGGTGGGATATAGCCTGGTTTCACCCAATGCCTAAATCAAACCGCTCCCATCTGTAACCAATAAAGTTGTGACCTATTTTTGCCCATTAACCTAAAATACTCATGTCCGTGTGTTTATTATATAAGGGAACTACGGGGCCCGCAACCTGGGCTCGCAAGCTGCAGTGACACCAATGTTGGAAACCATGGCTCTATACCTGCCAAGTCTCCCACTGAAAAATGTGGGATCAGCAGCGGTGTGGCACCGGACGTTGCGTGTGTGGGCACTGGAAATTGGGCAGAGTGGCACCGGAAGTCGCTTCTACGCATGCCCGGCGGCCATCTTGGTGGTGGCCGCATGGCGACGGCCATCTTGGTGACAGACGACGCCATGCAGCCACCACCAAGATGGCCACGGGCATGTGTAGAAGCGACCTCAGGTGCCGCTCTGCCCGATTTCCGGTGCCCACACATGGGCAGAGCGGCACCCAAAATGGAGGCTCCCTGGCAGGTAGGAAATCCGGGGGATTTCTGGGATTTTTCTCCATTCGGGAGAACAGCGGGAAACAGATTAAAATCCGGGGGTTTCCCGCGAAAAACGGGGTACTTGGCAGCTAAGCATGGCTCTGTGGCTCAGTTGCTCTTGCTGCAGTGTGCATGTGAGTGCATTGTGGCACTGGACATTAACTGAACAATTCATTGTGTTGGGGGACTATCTGATGTCTTCTTAGAAGCATAGGAAGCTGCCTTATAGCAAGTCAGACCGCTGGTCCATCTAGCACAATAGTGTCTACAATGGCAGGCTATGCCTCTCTAGGGTCTCTTGTAGCCCCAGCTGGAGATGCTGGGGATTGAAACTGGGACCTTCTGGATGATGGACTTCATGGAACTGGCCGAACTGGCCGGGAGACTGCGAGACCAGGGAGAAGAGTCGGTAGAAGAAGATTGGAAGAAATTTAAAATATATATTTAAAAATATTGCAATATTTGATAATATGAAATGCAGGGGTAGAAGCAGAGGTTAGTATTGAAAACAGTAGATAAAATGTGTTAAATAGAAATGAGAGAAATTAGGTAAAGGATAAGAATTATAAATGTGATTAAAGATATGATTTAGAATTTGCTAAAGATGATATACAATGAAGCTCAGAAGGGGGGATCTGAGGAAGTCACCCTGAAATGTTAAAGTGATATATTTTCTTTGTACTTTTGTTTTAGTCGATTTTGTTACGGCTTTTTTGTATTGTATTGTAATGTTTTTATTTATTGTTTTGTGTTATTATAAAATGAATAAAAAATTTCATTAAAAAAGGAGAAACTGGGACCTTCTGCTTGCAAGGCGGATGTTCCACCATGGTGTTATGAAGCTGCTTGTTTCAACTGCGGCAAATATGTGCCTAGCCAGAAATGTGCATTTTACTCAAAGGTGGTGGTGGGGGAAGCATTTTCGTCATCAACATTTTTTGTTAGTTCAGATCCAGGCATGAGTCACAGAGACATGGCATAATACCGTCATCTGTGGTGAATTTATTTGGGCACAAACTTCTTCAGAAGGTTGAGGGGAAACCCAGAGCAGATTTCAGGAGGACACAGGGAGAGGAGATGGGGGAAGCCCCATTGTCTTAGTTACTTAGTGCTGCAGTTTCGGATAGTTTCTGCATCAAAGTGCATTTTATAGACGTGTGCATTAGGCTGGAACACATTTAGAAATCTGCGCATTAAGATAAAAAAGACATATTTAAATATATATGTTGTGATAAAATAGGCCTTTCAGTATGAATTCTCATATGCTTTTTAAAAAACAAAAAAACCCCTTAGACAAATTTCAAAAGGGGTTAAGGAAAGATTTAAGAAAGCAAAATTGGCAGGGACAAGAAAAATACAAGGATGTGTCCATCTCTGCTAGGCATGAAGCGCACTGAAATCAGTGGGACTTACTTCGGAGGATTTCAGTGTAAGCCTGCAGTCCTAAGACACAATTGCAAGGGGGCAAATCCCATGGCACTGTGCCGGCTTATTACTTCTGAGTTAATATCTGTAGCACTGGGCTGTGGACATGTTTTCTCTTTTAATTAGCTATAGTGTACATTCTGCCCTTGCTGCTCCTGTAATAAGTCCTTCGGGGTGGCTTGGAAAGGTGGCTGATGAATATTTAATTTTTTAAAGAAAGGCTACTAATCCAGCTAAGTATATCTTTTATTCATCTTCCCAATACCCTATGGGCCAAACGAGGCACGGTACTAGGGATTTGTGAATGGGATTCCCTGGTGTGTTAACAGCAGCCACCAGGGTTTAGATGTCAGGGGTGAGTATTGGGATGAGAACCATAGTTCAGGGAGCGTAGCTCGTTCATCTCCCCATTGTTTTCAGTTGAAATAACCCTCCGGTGCAGCTTTTCTTTCCATAGGGGAAACATACAGACACTGCGGGGCAGGGCGGTCTCAACGAGGAACCCATTGAGCAAGACAAATGCCAAGCAATCAACTTCACATAGTTAACAAGCAATTAAACTATGTATAGGACTCGCTTCCACAGGAAGCAGCGATAGTCACCTACCTATCTTAAGGAGAGGATTAGGAAAACTCATAGAGGAGGGAGCTAGCAATGACTACAAGCCACGGTGGCTATACTCTACCTCCACAGTTTGAGGCAGAAATTCTTCTGAATCCCAGTTTCTGGAAACCACAGGAGGGGAGAGTCTTTTTGTCCTGAGCCTTCCTATTCCTCCTGGAAAGTGTGGAACCTGGGAGGGCCGAACTGGCCCTTGAACCCTTTTAGTCCTGCTTGTGGGTTTTCCAACAGGCATCTAGTTGGGCACTGCGAGAAAAAGGATGCTGGAGTGGATGGGCCATTGGCCTGATCCAGCAAGCTCTTCTTGCGCCCTTAACTTGTTCCCGCACATTTTGAGAGTGAACAGAAGGGTTCGAGGGCCAGTTCAGCCCTCCCAGGTTCCATGAGGAATTGAAGAGGCAGGCCTCTGGATTGGAGCCTAGCATTCCTTCTCCATTTTGGGTCCTTGGCATGAAAGCTGTAGCCTCCATATGTATTCAGGGCTCTTGGACTTAAGGGTCCCAGATACCCTGGGATTGGACAGAGTCTTATATCCATTTTAGATGCTTGGTCCTTGGTTGTCCTTACGGATTGGATCAGCCCATCCCATTTGGAACCCAGGATGCAGCAAACAGCAGCAATCTGGGAACTGGTCCTGATGAAAGCATTAGCCAGCTCTCTCTACAGCAACACTGCCCTGATCTCAACTCCTTCTGCCCTTTGCTCCTCCAAATTCCCTGTGACTGCTATGGGTATTTCCCAAAGTCATCGGAGTTCCCGCTCATAGGCCTCTTTGGGCTCTGCGTAAGCAGTATTTTTAACCTTTGCTGCAAAAACAAGTTTATAATTCCTGGTGGAAAGATACACCGAACAGGAATGGCAAATTTAAATCCATCGCCGAGAAGTTGCTTTTCATCTTTCTTGTGACAGAGCCTATCCTAATGCAGACTTTCCCCCTTGAGATAGTGAGATGGCACACCAATATAGAAAGGATCAGGTATTGAATTGGAAAACTTTCTGCACCGTATAATTACAGCTGAGTCTCATCCCACTCACACACACTTCCCACCCACCCCTCTTCCCAGGCAAGGCTAGTTCTTCCAGTTGTGAATAACATCTTGTTTTTCTCTTTGCATTTTAAACTCCTGTTTACCATTTTTGAGCCTATGGATACAAAGACCACATTCAGGGGAGATTCAGCTTTATATTCTTTATGTTCTCTAGGTCTGCCTGATGAAGCCAAGCCATGCCACACCATGCACCTTCGGATTTCACCTTCTGTGCTTTTAATAAACGTCATCCTCCCCACTTCCCACATGCAATGCTCCAACGAGAAGCGGCAGCAGGAGATGGCAGTCTCTCTTTCGTAGGTCAAACCGAAGCCAGTTGGACAACCTAGTTTATTTATTACTGTCTCTGAGGAGTTTGGGGCAGCACACAAGGTTCTTCAAGCCCTCTCTGGCATTTTTAGCTTGACAACAACCTTGTGTGCTAAGGTTGGGCTGAAAGGGAAAGTAACTGGTCCAAAGTCACCCAAGAAGTTTCATAGTAGAGTGGGAACTTCACTACACCACCCTGCTTCAACTTAGTACAGCATACTGGTGAAGCTGCGGTAGGGCCATAGCTCAGTGGTAGAGCATTTGCTTAGCATGAAGAAGGCCCCAGGTTCAATACCAGGTATCTCTAGATAAGGCTGGGAGAGAATCCTGGAAATCTGTTATCCTGGAGTGCTGCTGCCACTTAGTGCAGACAATATTGAGCTAAATGGAGCAAAACTCTGACTCAGAGCTTCCTGTGGCAGCTGTAAGTTTAGGAAGACGATTTGATGGATTCAGTGGAAGAGCATCCACTCTCCATGCAGATGTGGCTCAGTCTCAGTCTCTAACATCTCCAAGGGAAAGACCCCTGGCTGAAACCTCAGAGAGCCCCTGCCAGTCAGTGTAGATAATAGTCTGATTTATAGCATCATAGAGTTGGAAGGGACCATGACTCGGTATAAGGTAGTTTCATGTGTTTTCCCCCCACGTTCCTATAGCCTGAGTTAATTGGGCATTTTTATATCCCAGCCTTCCTCCTCGCTAGGGTTCACAGGCCAGCTTGGCATATAAAGCAATATGTTGATCATAAAAACATTTAAAACATCAAATGGACCCTCATCAATCCAAACAGCAGCAGATATCACCTCCCTAGCACCAATCATTGTTGTCAATTTAAGTCTCATTTCATGCAAAAGGACTTGAGCAGGACTCTTTTGTAAGCAGAGACATTCTGCATCCAACCCAAAGGAAATTGCCCCAGCACTCTGTAAGGAAAGTTCTAATAGGTTTCCATTGTTACCTAACACCACATCATCTTAATCAAGGCTACAGAACAGTATGTGGTGCCTTTTGGAGGTGTCAAGGCACAAGAACTGGGATATGGCATATATTTTGGTTGTGTCCTAAAATCAGAATATTCAGGAAAGATCTAATAATGGAAACTTAACTAACAACGTGCTGTATTTCACCACTGACCCTTTAACTTTGCTGTCTGAATATGTCAAAGAAATTGCACTAACAGGACAGGGAATTAATTATTATTATTTGCCATCATGCCCCAAAGAAGCTCGAGAGACCGAGCTTATGGGTAAGCAAGTTATATTTATTAAATATAACAAAATTATGGAGGATCTGCAAACCAACCAGATTAACCAAATCAAATTTTTAAATTGCAGTAAATTGTAATAAATGGAAGGGATTCGGTCCCTCCCATCTCCTTGGCATGTTTACAGCCACATGCTGTAAAGAATTCTCCCTCCCTGCTGTGCACCTTGGGTGTGTGAACCCTACATGTGCCGTGGCCCCACTAGCCAGCATCACCTCAATCTTCCTGCCAAGCCTAAGGGCACCCCAAAATAGAGCCCATGGGAGGTGACTAAAGAGTGCGCTCAACCAAATAACACCTCTGGTACTCTCACCTGCCCAGACTAAACACCAGTTGGGTCAGATTAAGAAAACTCATCTCCAGTCACACAGACCCCCACCCAACAGTGTGAAGCAGGAAAAAAAGAGAGGAATCTATCATGGGCTTCCACCCGAAACCCTTCTCAGCCCCCAAAGGAGCAGCTAGCAAAGCCCGCACTGTAAAGGGCAGGAGGGATGGAGCCAAAGTCAGAAATAGGCAGATCCAGCTGAACTAGCACCTCGGCCTCTTTGTTTATTGGACGAAATAGTTCACGAGCCTCTCCCTATTTCCCCCTAGCTATTCCAACTCTTCTCTTCTTCCAGGGGAGAAGGGTGCGGCAAATTCATCCCCTCTTCCACTCGAAATGGGGAAACGGCATTGCCAAAATACCTTAGAGTGGGGATGGGAACACCATCTATGAGAGAACTGATAACTGAAATCTGGGATACAGTATACATATGGTTAAGCTCACACATAAGGTTAAAGACAGAGGGGGTGGAAAGCAAGTTATTGTCTTTATGAAGAAATGGAGCCTCTCTATACTGTACTGGAGCAATGAGGTACAATGTGACCCCATTTCTGTTATTTGGAACCTTGCAATATTGATCTGTTATACTTGAATTTGGTACGGAAATTTGCTGTGTTCAATTCCGGTTTTACTTTTACCCTTTTACTTTCGTATTTGGCCTTTGTTGAAATATTTTGTTATGTTCTATTAAAAATAGTTTTGACCAAGCATTTGATGCTTAATGGCATATTGATATGCAGAGAACATGTCGCATGCTGCTGTGTTTTTGAAATTGATATCAATTTATCGTAACTTTAAGTATTTCTATAGCATTTGTATGTTAAGATTTAAAAATAGCCATCCTGGGAGAGAGATGCTTTTTAAAAAATAGTTAAAATTAACAAAAATCAGTCATATTTTTTTGTGTGTGTATACACACAAAATAAAACATGGCTTGGTGCTTTGCTTCTCCACCTCTACAAAGCGCCGACTTGAAATCCAAATGTTCTCATTACTTAATGGGTTGAGCTTTATCTTGTTCTGAGCCCATCTGCATCCTGAGTGAAATATGTGGTAATTTCCACTGTTGTTATCAAAGCATTAATTTGTGGCTGCACATCAACAATCGTTAGCACGTAAGGTGAGCAAACTGGAAGATGTAACTTGTTATCGTGGAAATAAATAAAAGCGTTGCACTACCAGAGAGCATTGCAACACCTGTTGTTCCAGACTTGGGGCTATCCAAAGCAAAGATTACAACATTCTTAATAGCTGCCAATTTGTTTCTGGGCACAGTTCAAAAGGGTTTCTGAAAGCCATAAATGGCTTCAATCCAGGGTAGATGAAGAACGGTCTTCTCCTGAACCAGCCTGCCCACTTCCTAAATTTCACCAGAGATCATAGCTGCCAAGTACCCCGTTTTCTCCGGGAAAACCCCCATTTTACTTACCTTTTCCCGGTGGTCCCCCGTATCACTTCATCTCCCATTTTTCTCCGTTATTTTCTCCTGCCGGCGGCCATTTTTTCTTTCCGATTTGCCCTTCTATGGGCACCAAAAATGGCCTCCGCCGGCTTCAAAAGTCGCATCTACGCATGTCCGGAAGTGCATAGACGCGACTTCCGGTGTCGGCGGCCATTTTTGGTGCTCATAGAAGGGCGGAGCAACACCGGAAGTTGCGTCGGCGCACTTCCTGACATGCGTACAAGCAACTTTCGAAGCTGGCGGCGGCCATTTTTGGTGCCCATAGAAGGGCAAAGCGACACCGGAAGTTATGTCGACGCAACTTCTGGTGTCACACGGCTGTCGTTCCCGGATTCTGCAGTCCGGGACTAGGAAGGTAAGCCAGAGGTGCCCTTCTGTGTTCCCACCCATGACCGAGGCATTTTTAGTCTGGATGAGAGGGAGGGGCCTTCTTGGCATCTGTACCCAGATAGTGTATTAGCTTACTCTCTGAGCTCCATTTGCCCCACATTCAACTGGCTTTTCTACCTCTCCTGAAGATCTAATCATCCCAGTAGGAAATTATCCCCTTCCTTTTTAGTATTATGGTGCTGGAGGAGACTCCCGAGACTCCCATGGACTGCTAGAAGATCAGACCTATCCATTCTGAAGGAAATCAGCCCCGAGTGCTCACTGGAAGGACAGATCCTGAAGCTGAGGCACCAATACTTTGGCCACCTCATGAGAAGAGAAGATTCCCTGGAAAAGACCCTGATGTTGGGAAAGATGGAGGGCACAAGGAGAAGGGGACGACAGAGGACGAGATGGTTGGACAGTGTTCTCGGAGCCACCAACATGAGTCTGACCAAACTGCAGGAGGCAGTGAAAGACAGGAGTGCCTGGCGAGCTCTGGTCCATGGGGTCATGAAGAGTCGGACACGACTAAATAACAACAAGAGCAATGGGAGCTCACCCCATTGCAGGGATTCAAACCACCAACCTTCTGATCAGCAAGCTCAAGAGGCTCTGTGGTTTAGACCACAGCACCACCAGTGTCCCATTGGGTAGATAATAAGCTGTGTTTGGAGGACCTTTCATCTGCGGGAAAACCTGCATGGCACATCAGTAGGAAAAGGGCTCTTCCAATGCTGAGGGCAGTTTTGGCAGCAGAAGGAGGTGGACCAATCCTCTCTTTCTGTTCTCCTTCGTATTTGAATATTTTGAAAACCCCAAGCTGAGATTGACAAGGAGGGGCAAATTGCAGATACAGCCACTTTGGGGTGAGCATATGGCTAGTAATCCTAAGAACAATCATAACTGGCAAATTAATTCACAGCATAAAGAAATTAGACATATTTTTAAGAATACACCTATACTTTCCCCTTTTGCTTCTTTTTCAGAGTGCAAAACCAAACCAGTGTCTTCCCAGAGAGTTCATTAGTATGTGGAATGTATATAATAGGAAGCAAGTTCGCCAGGGAAGCATTATCTTTTACTGGAGATCTGCAAACACTGTTGAAAAATGACCTTTTGCTATCAAAATATTAATGTCTTCATCTCAAGGAAGAATCTCAAATCTCAACCAGGGGAGAAAATTAGATGCCATTTTTCTTTGCACTCTGTGGGTATGGATGAAAGTTTTGTAATAGCTGCATAATTCTAGGTCTTACATGCACCTGGTGCCGTATTATAGCAATTTGCATGTTATCTATTTCACTAGGCATTTTTAGCATTCTTGCAACACGCTATTGAAATGGTACATGCTGAAGAGAGAGCATAACTCCCACTGGTTTTGAGTGAGTTAAATGTCTATTTTGGCGAGAAAAAAGTGCTTAGGTGACATTCCTCTGTGTGCACATTCTCACATGACATTGGGTTCCAGTAACACAGAGCAAACATTAGTCTATCTGCATATTTATTAAATATATAGATCAACTTTCCATGAAAACATGCCATGGGTAGATAGCAATAATAAAATGAATAGAAATTAAACAATCACAAAAAAATGTTGCTATGTAAAATCAGAAAAGCTGAAAATTGAACAATACCCTTCCATAGTGTAATATCCATAACATCAATCAATTGGTACAGATTTTTGAACCAGTCCCAAATATATAGGGTTGCATCCAACATCATTCATACCCAGAGTAGAGTCTATGGAATTGATTTCATGGAATTGGTTTTACTCTGTATCAGTTGGATACAACTCTGGTTGGTATCCATCTGTCTTGGTAGACAATGGAAGAGTGCACCTTCAGGGCTGAAGTCAAAACAATGGAGAGCTACAGTGCCTCCTGTAGCTATAGAGACTGATATGGGAGAGACATGCTTTGTTGCAGCTGGGGTAAATGAAGACATCCAGTGCTCAACATGCAAACTTGGTATGGGTTGTTAGCAACATATACTCCCATACCAAGCAACAAAGTAAAGGCAAAACCCCTGGGCAGTTAAGTCCAGTCAAAGGAGACTCTGGGGTGTGGGGCTCATCTCACTTCAGGCGAAGGGAGTTGGCTTTTGTCCACATACAGCGCTCCGGGTCATGTGGCCAGCATGACTAAACCACTTCTGGCGCAATGGAACACCATGATGGAAGCCAGAGTGCACAGAAATGCCGTTTACTTTCCCTCTGCAGTGGTACTTATTTATCTACTTGCACTGGTATTTTCTACTTATCACCTTGCCAATATACTTGTCAAGCTCAGTGTTGATGAAAAGGTTGCTGGTTTTGGTGGAACCCAGGCAGTGCTTTTTCTTTCTTTCTAAAAAATAAAAAAAATGTTTAGGGGTACTCTCATTTTCCTACTCATATTGAAATACTGCCGCTCAGTAGGGCTAAACTTAGAGTCACATAATGTTTAGAGGAATGCGTACCCCTGCGTACCCCCAGGAGGGGAAAGCACTGAACCCAAGAAGACAAAAATCATCTACCACCTCAAGCATGTGGTAAGCCAGTGCTGATGTGTGGAGCGCTGGTGACATCTTCACCCAGGATGTTGGTCTTCATTAGGCCTAACTCTGTGAAACGGTTGATAAATCTCTATAGAGCTTCCTTGGAGTGTGTTGTCAAGACTGTGTCACTTGTGTCTATCAACTGGTGTCTATGAGTGTACATATATAACAGAATTGCTTGACCAGGAAACAGTGTGACCTTTGTGGAACTTTCTATACTATGACCTCCGTTAACCACATAATGTACCCATACTTATTTGGGATTTGTAGATGGGAGCAATGTCTAAGTGACAAAAAGATGCTAATGCTGTAATCCTAGCTTCAGAGTTCCTATGATTTGGTGTGTGTGTTTTTCGAACAGTAAAAGAAAATTCATTTTAAATCTACAGCAGGGATTCAAAGATTTGGGAGTTAAAAGGCAGGCTAATTAGTTTCAAATCTTGCAATTAGCACCACCAGCGGAAACCCAACCATGTGGGAGCTGAGCAAACAACATTCATATTAACTGTACAACAAAAGTAACATTCTGCCATACTCAGATTTTAGGTCAATGTGACTTTGAATTGATAAATAATTAACTGGCGTGGCAAAAGATTAGTGGGAAAGATATCAATTCCAAAAAGGTTTTACAAACCCCAAACAAATCCTACGTTAAAAGAATCAAACGACATCTCTTTGATGAGGACATGCTTACGTTTGTTGCAATTTCCGCTATCCAGTCCTGTTTTGTGGTGTAATTATTGTATCTGGCCAAAGGAAAAACCCAGCAACCCTCAAATCCTCCATATATTTTCTTCCCTTATGCTGAGTTTCAGCTACAGTATTGCCTTCATAATGCTGGCATGTTAGATAAGGCCACATAGTAGCACCAGCGACCAGCTGCTTGGAAGTCATAAGCCACCAAACAGATGGAGGAACATTCTGGGTTTTATTCATGACATACATAAAATACAATAACTTTTGTGGAAATGACTCAGGGACATCCCAAAATATTCAGGCACTCTGAAATTTAGAGAAGCAAGAGTGCTTTTACTAGGAACATGCCAGCATCATGTCAGAAGTATGGGCAGGAGTCAGGCTCTGGGGCCTGTAGTGCTTTGCAGGACTGGGGCCTGCCTCAGCTTGTGCTGGAGAAGCAAGGAGTGGCCACTCAGGTGAGACCACTTGATACTCACTGCACCTGGTGGCAGGAGCTGGGAGGGATAAAAGCTCAGCATTTCCCTTCAGCTCTTGGCCACAGCAACGCTGTCCCTGCCTGGTTGCATCTGGCCTCTTGCTCCTTGGACTCTTGCCTTGCTGACACCTTGCTCCTTGGACCCTTGCCGACACCTTGCTCCTCGACCCTTGGACCTTCGCCTTGCTCCTTGCTCCTTGGACCTTTGCCTTGCCGACGCCTTGCTCCTTGACTCCCAGACCTTCGCCTCCGCCTTGCTCCTTGACCCTGTGACTGCCTGCTGCTGGACCCTCAGCTCTGCACCTGTTCCTGCTTCTACACCACCATCTTGCCTCTGGTCCTGACGTCCTCAGCCAGGGCTTCAACCGCCCACTGACCGGACCGTGACACATCAGCCTGCATTAGATATGCCCTTCTTCCCATCATGATCTGAAAACCACAGGAGGAGAGGGTTGATGTCCCAATGACCCACTCGTCACCTTCCTACAGGCATCTGGTTGAATTTTTTTTAACTTTGAAGTCATCCTGGGATGATAATGCCCTAAATTTGTTTCAATATAAAACTTGTTTCCACATGTTTAAGGGGTAATACAAAGGCTGACAACAGAACACAGCAAAAATAACCTTGGGATATTTGGGCTGCTATCTAATAACCCTAAGATAAATATTTGTGGATCGTGGCTGTAAATAAGTCCTACATGAACTCTTCAAAACATGCCAGTACTATCAACTGGTCCAAGATATTGACACTGCTGAGACATGCTCATCTCATGCCATCTCTCGCCCAGGTGTGCTGCACGTTCTCTGAGAGTCTGATGCTAGATCTGGAGGAGCAGGTAGCACAGATTAATCTTCTTTTCAATCTTTCCACCACTTTTGCTAACACCCAAACTTTCACAGGCATATCTGCGATCTCTTGCCTAACTGCCCATGGAACTACGCCAGGCGGATTTTCAAAGCAGCGTGATGACTCAGGTACCCAGGATTACCATAACATGCCGAGCCAGATATATAAATCCTTTATTTTTTAATGCAAAGCTGGTGTGTGTTAAGATGAGTGCAGAACTCTGTTTTATTTGCATGAAGGACAAATTTGGGCATGAATGATCATTCACGTTTCAATCCAGAAACTAATACTATACTGCCGCCGCCACCTAAAAATTTATCAAGTGTCACGAGTTGTTGTATTTAAACTGGCCCTGTTACCTGGCACAGACTTGCTTGAAGCATCTACACAACATCCTCATTAGTCTACTGCGTCCTAGTGTTTCCCAAGGCTGCTTCCAGACTGTCCCTATTTTGCAGGTGGGATTCAATTGCACCCTGTCAAATTCAGGTTGTGCAACTAACTACAAGTGGTTTTGCTGCTGTTGTGCAATGCACCTGTTTCCAAACAGCAGCAGCAACAACAAAAAACCAAAGCCCTGGGAATTGTACAGTAAGAGGAAATGCACTGGAAAGTGTGAGACAACAGTTGCTTGATGTGCCCTCATATAACCTCCCTCCCCGCACTGCCTTGGAATGAATGCTCGATAAACAGCTGACATTGTATAATCTCCCTGCAAACTTTGTGCAGACAAATCAGGATAGATGCTCAATCACAGGTCATCTGGAAGTGGCCTGAGTAATTCTCCCATGATTTCTCAGGATTTATCTGTAGCCATGTGAGAGAAAGAGAGAAAGAGGGGGGGGGGGACACAGCAATGACAAAAATGGACCCACAAAGCTCTGTTACTGGCCCCTGTACCTTCAAACTGTGATCGTGCTCTCTCCCTACATGGCTTTTGGCTGAATGAAGAAGGCTTTGAATGTCATAGAACTGGAGGAATAATGCATTGTTTTGAGATTCATTCTGGGAGGTCAGCCCTTCTCATAGGTTTCTTGAGCAACCAAACGAGCTTCCTTTTTTTGCTTTTTCTACAAAGGGACATTTCATACACTGTGCATTTTCGGCAAAGTACAAAATAGCACAAAACTCATGACCAATTATCATCACGCGTGACAATCTCACATGCATGGAGAATGCAACAACATAATAAAAGCTGTACTTGTTCAAGCCAATGGCCCATTTTGTCCAAGATCTTCTTGTCATCCCACAAAGAGGATCTGAATGTAACAGTCATTCCCAGCAACTCAGAGGATACACTCTCCAACAGCAGAGGTAGAACATGCCCATTATGGGTAATAGCTACTGATAGCTTTATCCTCCATGAATTTGTCTAATCATCACCAAGTTGGTGGTGATAACTGCATCTTTTAGGAGCAAATTCCATAGTTCAACGTGTAACTATGTGAAGAAGCACTTAATTTGTCCCGAAACTTCCCACACTCCGCCGATTGGGTACCCCAGGATTCTAGAATTATGGGGGTGATGGGGGACTTCTACTCCCAGGTTTCATACTATTTCCCCCACAGAGGTAATTTCCATCTACATCCAAAGTCACCTTCATCCGTGATTATGTTTCTCTGGGACAGAAATTTTCCAAGATACAGTGGTACCTCGACTTCCGAATGCCTCGACTTCCAAAGGTTTAGGCTTATGAAGTCAGCAAACCCGGAAGTATTTTCGCCGCGCACATGGTCTGCGCATGCGCAAAATGGACGCTTTGACATCCAAAGGTTTTGACTTACGAAGAGCGCCATGGAACAGATCGCCTTCGTAAGTCGAGGTACCACTGTATTTGAACACCTTAGGCCAAACATTCAAAAGGGATTTGAAAGGGGAAAGGGGTTGGGAAGAACAAAATATGGGGTTGAATTTAGAAGCAGGTAGTTATTATTATTATTATTATTATTATTATTATTAATAATAATAAAATTTGTATTCTGCATCCGTAGATCTCAGGGTGGTTCACCACATAAAAATACAATATAAGAAACACAAAATACATAATGAAAATAAGAACAAAAACAAACCATTAACCTCCCGTTCCACAACACATTTAAAAGGACACTGGATACCAATCAGCCCAAGGCCTGGTTGAAGAGGAACATTTTCTCCAGGCATCTAAAAGTGTATAATGAAGGCAGCACCCAAACCTCCCTGGGGAGAGCATTCTACAAACTTCCGGCCCCTCTCACCATTGCCATGTGGCCCCCAGAAAGTTACCCAGAAAGAAATTCAGCCCTTGGGCTGAAACAGATTCCCTCTGCTGCATTATACTTTTATGAAGAGTGTCAGACAGACAAACAAGGAAAGGAATTATCTTTAAGCAGAAATAATGAATAAATGTGACCAGAAAGGGGAACTACTAGAATATACCAATATCAAATATATGCAAACATTTATTCAGAATGAACAGTGGAAAAATACGTATTAAATCAAGCAAACCCAAGAAAACAGCAAGGCTCTCCATTCAAGAGGTCAACATTTCAAAGAAGTTTTTTTCCTTCTTCTCTTGAACGCTGCGTTAATGGGTGCTCTTACAAGTCTTAATGAAGCCGCAGAGCTGCTTTAAGTGAAAGCAGTAGATGTGGAAAGTCTATTAGCCGAACACATTTGAACCTCATGATCTTCTTCAGTATTTTAAATGCAAGGAGTGGTAATCTGATTCCTCTTGAGTCCAATTCAGATTCAGACTTGTAACCATCCTTAAGGGTAATCTTTTTTTTTTAAGGCAAGTATAAAGACCCTTGCAGTAGTTCTTGCCCCCATTGGACTAATTGTGAGTTGGATGTTGTTATTCTGACAACTGATTGTTTAATGCAAGCTTTTAGAGTACCCATTTGTTCCTAGCTGAATTTAAATATTGAGTCTCATATCCCCTCTATGGCTACCTAGCGTTGCCAAATGTAAAATGAAGTGTGAGAAGCTGTGAGATGTTTCACGCGCAGGGGACAACATCATTCTCAATTCGGATTAATGGGAAGGTTTGTTCTGTTGCTGGAATAGATTGTACCATTAGCATGTGTCGATGATATGATAAAACAGAAAGGCAAATAAAATATATTTAAGAAATAAAATAAAATGGTACCATTAGTAGTTGGTGTGGCAGCACAGGTGTGGTGGCATTGAGCTAACCAATCTGGTGTTCCTGCTGTTGTGTCTTCACTACACCAAACTCTCCACTGCCTTCCTCCTCCACCTCATAATTTTGGGAAATCAGGTCAGCAACATGGTCCCACGTGCATTGCCCATCTGGAAAGTGCCAGATTGCATTCTAGTTGGGATGAAAATTGACTGAAAAACTAAGAGAACCAAAATGGACAGATATGCCCATCCCTGTGCCCTAGGCTTCTTAAGTCAATGGCGTGGTCTGAGAAAGTGGTCCTGTGCATGCTGGCCCAGCCCCCTAACTCATGCATACCTCACAAGTGTCCCGGAAAAATGGGAACATCTCATTTTTCTTATCACAAGAGAATGGTGACCATTTTGGTCACCATGATCTCACATGCTTTCCCCATGAAAAAGTTGCTTTCAGGGGGCTGTGATCTCTGTGGTGCCCCAACAGGTTTTTTTGGGCGCCGTGCTCGAAAATGCGTTTTTTTTTCCAAGGGGAAGATGTGATGTGAAATTGTGTGAGTAGCAGTACCTATTTATCTACTTGCACTTTGACGTGCTTTCGAACTGCTAGGTTGGCAGGAGCTGGGACCGAACAACGGGAGCTCACCCCGTCACGGGGATTCGAAACCGCCGACCTTCTGATCTGCAAGCCCTAGGCTCTGTGGTTTAACCCGCATCCCCTGTGGGCTGTTAGGAGGTCCCTATTTCTGCCACAGACCTACAATTCTCAGAGTTCCCTAGGAAGAGTGGCTGATCGTTAAAGCACTATAGAAATTGTATCCCTGAGACGGAAATGAAAGGTATTTTCCTGGCCGCACCCCTAACACAATCTTTCGATGTAAAGAGGATTGTCTAATCCCACTTTGGACATCACATTTTAAGCAATAGTCATCCTTTTCTTTTCACTGATTGTCACATAGTTTGCTAGATTCTCCTTCTTCTGTGGAATATGTTGTAGATCAACACCGCTGAGCATAATCTTTAATATTGAGGATTTAACTGTAGCATTGCCTAAAGACAACAAGCTTGAATGAGCAAGTGATACATTTGAATCTCTATTTTTAACCTATATCTCAGTTGGTTAAACAGGATACATACTTTCCCCAGTCAAAACCAACGTGGCAAAAGCAGTGCAAAACTTCGAGAAGGCTCAAAATCGTTATTTACCCAGAGATCAAATAGTTTACTTGCAAAATAATTTAATACGTTTGAGGGATTTCCCCCCTTTCTCACCCAGGTACAAAGTATCCAGTGCAAATAAATGTCTCGTTTAGAGTCACCGAGCTCTATTGGGTAATTACTTTAATTAGCTAGTTTTTGGAAACTGCATATTAGCTACATGACAGATCAGAATGGCTGTGGTCTATTGAGTAATTATTTAATTAGGCTATGTTTTAAAAACTGTTTATCACTCATATAATGGACTGGAACTAGCTCCTTCTGGTCTTTTGTGTGAGTATTTAATGAGGCCAAATGTACTATCAATTGCATGCACGCACACAAACCCCAATAACAAAACCATTCTGCAACTTAGTGAAAAGAATTTATAGCATCAGACTGCAGATGGTGTGTGTGTGTGTGTGTGTGTGTGTGTGTGTGTACAGGGAACCCTCAAAGACTTTTCAGGCCATTGAGAGAATTTTGTCTATGGTGATGTAGCCTGGGGGAAAGGATCATTTCTGCAGTCGTTCTATTCACGTGTTGGGAGACAATTGTGGAAGAAATGAAAATGCAAAACAGCTTAAAAATATGTTGCTGGTTCTTTTGTTCAGATTGTCTATTTAAGGGGAGGGCAAATGGCTGCCTTCCAGCAAGAGTGTTTTCTTCACAAGTCTATGGGAAAGTGAAGGAAGGATCTGAGATGTTTTGGCAGCTCCCTGATGATTCAGGCTTAATTAAGCCCAGCGATGAAAAGATCAATGTTGAAATCGGCAGGTGTGGAATGTTTTCCCTCTCTTGTTAGATTCTCTCTGGAAGGTGATTCAGGAGACCACCACCCCTCCCCGCTACACAATATCCCTTTTCAGACACTATCAGGCATGTACAATTCATGTAGGGTAGCAGGTCCCCACCCCCCCAAAAAATCTGAATGTATTTTTACTGGCCACCCCAATCCCTGCCCAGCTGTGCATGGGATTCCAGGAGTCTTGGCCCTCAGCTAGCGTCTGTGCTCATTTGGAGAACTGAAGAAACAGTAGAACTTCAAGAAATATGACTTTTCCCTGCATATTTAGACCTGAGTTAAATGGAGGGGTTCCAGATCTCACAGCATGGTCATCTCAAGTGGAGCTTGTTCCCAACAGCAGGGCAGCACAGGAGCCCAAGGCATCTATCCCAGCTTGTAAATATGTGTAAATAATCCACACATCCTACGGACACCAGTCTCCTGTCTCCCCCATTCCAAGGTAAACACAAAGCCTGGGTCAGTGCCTGCGACTCCTGAATCCTGCACCAATTGGAGATAGAGATGGCATGGCACAATACTTTGAAAAGCTGGTCACATCTTGTGGTAGGGGCATTGTGGGTTTTTTTCTAGCATCTCACTAACCGAATGTCAAATTGCCTTTTTGAATTCTGTTGACAGCAGATCTCTAGCAGAGAATACAGCACAAAACACCTGGAATACTGTGTCCAGTTCTGGGCACCACAGTTCAAGAAGGATACTGACAAGCTGGAACGTGTCCAGAAGAGGGCAACCAAAATGGTCAAAGGCCTGGAAACGATGCCTTATGAGGAATGGCTTAGGGAGCTGGGTATGTTTAGCCTGGAGAAGAGAAGGTTAAGGGGTGATATAAAATTAAAAAAATTCCTTCAGTAGCACCTTAAAGACCAACTAAGTTTTTACTTTGGTATGAGCTTTGAAGTGTGCATGCACTTCGACTCAGACCAACACGGCTACCTACCTGTAACTAGAACTAAGGGGTGATATGATAGCCATGTTCAAATATATAAAAGGATGTCATATAGAGGAGGGAGAAAGGTTGTTTTCTGCTGCTCCAGAGAAGCGGACATGGAGCAATGGATTCAAACTACAAGAAAGTTTGAAGAATTAGGAAGAACTTCCTGACAGTAAGAGCTGTTCGGCAGTGGAATTTGCTACCAAGGAGTGTGGTGGAGTCTCCTTCTTTGGAGGTCTCTAAGCAGAGGCTTGACAGGCATATGTCAAGAATGCTTTGATGGCGTTTCCTGCTTGGCAGGGGGTTGGACTGGATGGCCCTTGTGGTCTCTACAATCTCTATGATGATTCTATGATTCTATGAAACAGCTGAAGAACCTTCACTAAATGAAAAATTGGAAGCTCCCTTAAGTCAGACCATTTAGATAAATATTGTCTACACTGACTGGCAGCAGCTTTCTAGACAGGGGGCATTCCTAGCTCCATGTGCAGATACCACAAATTTCCAAACCCACAGGCAGATGCCAGATGCCAGAAGAATGGCATTTCTGAAGTACATTGGGCTTTAATAAGAATCAGGCACTCCCGAGAATTCACCCCCCCCCCTCTTCCTGGCCTGGCCCTCTTGTCATGTATAGCATTTTCTCCTCCTTGGTACTTGTGAAACGTGTTCAGGCCTGCCAGGGTTGGTACTATATATATATATATATATATATATATATATATATATATATATATATATAATGCTTCAGCATCTGCCTTGTGTACATTTTTTTCTTTTTCACTAGCTCTGTGAAAAGCTCCAGTGTGTCAGAAGTGTCATGCTTGTTATGTTTGGATTCCAGCCTCTGCACAAACGCGAGGTGCTTTTTGGAAAACATTAACCTAAAACAACAACAACAACCACACACCCCAAAATAAAATAAAATGGTGGAAACAAATAGTTCTGTAATGAGTCACTTTGCCAAGGTTTAGGAGACTGCCCCCCCAAAAAAAAACCCTTCTGGGAAAACACAAATTGATATGTGCCAAGTTTTGAATCCATGTGCCAAGTGGGATGCAGTGACCATGTTGTGGGAGTTCAGTGTCTCATGTTTTCTTGCAGTGAAAGTGCAAACACCACCTGGGACGATCATTCTGAAGACAGCGTATGCTTGAGCAAAAATATAAAGTGAGACGGGGAGGGCAATAGGACAAGGCTGTGAACTGCTCGATTTTGAAACATTATTTTACAAAATTCTCCAGATCTGAATTGGGGTGGCCCAGCTGTGCCCCTATTTAGCCTAACTACTGTTGTCTATGCTTTAGCAACTTTGACATATTATATGCAGAACTGTCTTAGAAGACGGTTCAGAAACTTCAGCTGCAGCAGAATTTGGTGGTGAGATTTGCAGGCAGTTTGAGCAGATTACACCGATCCTGGCCCAACTGCACTGGCTGCCAATTAGCTTCCAGGCCCAATGCAAAGTACTCATTTTGACCTATAAAACCTTAAATGGTTCAGGACTGCAATACCTGAAAGACTGCCTCTCTCCATATGCACCTACCCAGATCCTGACATCTTCTGAGGCCCTTCCGCATGTGCCTCCTCTGTGAGAGGTCCAAAGGGCAGCAACATGAGACTGGGCCTTTTCTGTGGTGGCTCCCTGCTTGTGGAATGCCCTCCTCAGGGAGGCTTGCCTGGTGCCTTCGTTGTACATCTTTAGGCACCAGGTTAAAACATTCCTCTTCTCCCATGCCCGTGGCTAATTAAACCATATATAGTCTTTTAAACTGTGTGCAGGGGTTTATTGTTTTTGTTTGTTGTTATGGTGTGTATTTTTTGTGTTCTTATGTTGTAAACCACCCTGTGATATTCAGATGTAAGGCAATATAATAATAATAATAATAATAATAATAATAATAATAATAATAATAATAATAATGGGTGTCCCACTGGTCTAGGAAGTTTAAGAAAGAAAAAACCCCTCTCAGTGCAGAGTCATTAGTATTATTTTGTTTTGCATTTTACCGTAATATTTGTAGTCATAAGGAGTCATGAGGAGACCCCCCCCCAAAAAAAACCATAATATAGGTTTCATTATCAATAAATAAATATTACTAACAACATTTTCCCCTGTTTGGAGGGACATTTCCTTGGATCCCCCCTCCCCCGTTTACACAGTATCTATATCATCTATATCTATATCTATGGGAGATTTTGTCAGTAAACCAGGAGCTGCAGAGGAAACGAAAGGAAAGGGGAGTCCCTTTGTCGCAGCAGAAGTTAACTTGAGCTGTATTTGATACTAGCCAATATATATTTTTGCAAATTGTTAGCTCTGATATCTATTGTGCATTTCTGTGTTTTGTCACGAACTGCTTTGAGTGTAGCGCGTATGAAAAAGCAGCATAAAATAAAATGATTGGGGCTTGCAGGTTAAGAACGTAGGGCGGCAAAAATAAATGGAGGAAGGAGGTGGTTTGTCTGGGTGTTGTTGTTTTTTCATAAGATCTTTGTCTCCATCTTTGTTCAAACAGGTTCTCTTGAAGTCCCTTCTGACTGACTGCAACCTGTGTGTCTTCGCTTGTGTCCCTCCTGTAGACAGCAGGAGTCACCTCTGCGAACAGAAAGCAGGTGCGTTCCTTTTGAACTGAATCAATAATTATTTATTACGTCAAATATTTATTAGGCTCATTCCCCAGCAGCTTGCTTTCATGTGACAATTTTGCTTCTCAAAGACATGAAGGCTTGTCAGAAAGAAAGAAAGAAAGAAAGAAAGAAAGAAAGAAAGAAAGAAAGAAAGAAACCCGGGGGGAGGACCCAGTTTTCTTTGCCATGCTCTCTTAATAATCATGAATGGAGAAGGTATTGTGGCTATTTCATTTCAAGTTGGGAATGTGTGCGCATGCCATTCTAAAAAGTGGAATATGAACATTCAGTAATGGAGATGGTGTTTGTTTTATTTTTTCTGAGGGAGTGAAGTGAAGGAAGTAGAGGAAAGGCAGCAAAACATAATGTGAAAAGGAGAAGGCAATGAGACAATATAATTAGTGCAGGGGTAGCCAACATGGTACCCCCTAGATGTTAGTGAACCACAATTCCCATCATCCTTCACTAGTAGCTGGGGCTGATGGGAGTTGGAGTCCCACAGCAGCTGGAGGTACTACATTGGCTTGTCTTAGTGTTTGTGTGTAAAGATAAGCCAGCTAAAAATAAGCATATACAGTGGTACCTCGGAACTCGAACGTAATCCGTTCTAGAAGGACATTCGACTTCCGAAAAGTTCAGTTTCCGAGGCACAGCTTCTGATTGGTTCTTGTACTCATCGGAAGCCACGCCGGGGACGTCCAAGGAACGTTCAAAAACTAGAGCATTTACTTCCGGTTTTTCGACATTTGGGAACCAAAACATTTGGCAATGGAACGGTTCAAGAACCGAAGTACCACTGTATATTCTAATTTACCGGATAAACAAACTATGAACATTTACTATTCTGTTTTACAACAATTGCTCAAATTTTATACAGGAAACCATTAAACCAAAAGCTTCACAAATGCCACAAAAACAAAACTCCTCACATGCCCAATGTTAAAAACTGAGAGGCCCAAAGTACATTCTTTCTGTTTTTAGAAAAAAGGCCTAAGTGAACACTTTGTTCTGAAAAGAGGACAAGGATGGTGCCAGGCAATCCTCCCTGGGAAGGTTGCTGCATAACCAGAGGGCCAGGACCAATAAGGCACTCACTCTTTCTCTGTGGTCTTCCTCCACTCTCAAATTACAGACTGCAAATTCTTCAAGATCAGAGACCACACACATTTGCTTCTGTTATCCTATAAAGAAGGCTTGGGAGACCTGCTATAAGGCATGTGCATGTAACAGTTAATGTTGCTCTATAAAATCATCATCTTCATAGTACTAACAATGCTTTAAATGCCCAAGGTTACATATGTAAAGAGATCCAACAGATGAAGGGTAGATAGTTTCTGTTCAAGAAGGATACTAACAAGCTGGAACATGCAACCAAAATGGTCAAAGGCCTGGAAACGATGTCTTATGAGGAACGGCTTAGGGAGCTGGGTATGTTTAGCCTGGACGAGAGAAGGTTAAGGGGTGATATGATAGCCATGTTCAAATATATAAAAGGATGTCATATACAGGAGGGTGAAAGGTTGTTTGCTGCTGCTCCAGAGAAGCTGACACGGAGCAATGGATTCAAACTACAAGAAAGAAGATTCCACCTAAACATTAGGAAGAACTTCCTGACAGTAAGAGCTGTTCGACAGTGGAATTTGCTACCAAGGAGTGTGGTGGAGTCTCCTTCTTTGGAGGTCTTTAAGCGGAGGCTTGACAGGGATATGTCAATAATGCTTTGATGGTATTTCCTGCTTGGCAAGGGGTTGGACTGGATGGCCCTTGTGGTCTCTTCCAACTCTATGATTCTATGTTTACACTTTTTGTTATTTTTGGATGGGGAGGCAAAGCTTAGGGTGCCCTGTTTATAACATGCAGCAAATGTTAAAAAAAAAGAAAAAAAGATTGTGTGCTGCTTTATATTTTAAGACCATTTAAATTCCATGCTTGTCGCATGGAAAGGCCCACCTTTTCGGCAACATCCTAACAGGAGGCACTCCATGAGTTCCTACTTTCCCACCACTGCCCTGTCAAAGTACGTTGTACAGTATCTCGCAAAGCTTGTTGCATGCAGGCCTTGTGCCAAGTCAGCCCTCAGCAACAATACAGTCACCACTGGCATGATTCGATTACCAGGGACCTGCTACGTATCATTACTCAGATTCTGCCTACACACCAGAGGCTGCTCAAATGGGATGGAGGCCATCTGGAAGTCTGGATAGCGTTTTGTGAGATGGGCTGGGAGAAAAACTCAGAGTCCACCTGCTTTCTATATATACGCACACAGGCAGCAATGAGTTCTCTGATGGCACTATCTTTACATCAGGGTTCCCCCTCCCGCTGTGTACAACTAGGACATCTAAAGGCAGCCTCTCACCTGGGAAAGAACTGGAGTGCTAACATCAAGCTCAATGGAGCCATGCCTGTAGATTCTGGATCAGAGTCAGGTATCTATCAGTTTCCTTCTCAATGGTCAGGCCCATGCAGAATTTATATATAAATATTGCAAGTGAGTGGAACTCGCTCTCTTTCTCGCATAGGCTCTTGCTCATTTAAGAGTCTTCGAGTGGCAAACCCAAGGCCATAGTACAGAATGTGTCCTTCACCGATGGGGCAGCTGTTTGCTGTTCTATTAAACACACAGTACTTGATGTAGTGTTCGCTGTTTAAAAAGGACTTCTTTTCTCACTGCTGGCTCGCACGCTTCCTTGTGTTTACTCTCAGATTAGGCAGCCTATAAAGAGAAAATGCCCTCTCCCAGCCCCTTAGTTCAGCTAGCTGCTGAAGGAGAGAAGAGCCAATGAGCATTTTTTCTGTTGTTTGGTAACTGATGAGAAAACAAGGAGACTTGTACCACTTCACCATCTCTAGATTCCTTCATTTTGATCACACCTCTTCCATATCCTCCAACATTTCTCCAATGACTATAGGGATATCCTGTTTAATAATAATAATAATAATAATAATAATAATAATAATATTTCTACCATGCCCATCTGACTGGGTTGTCCCAGCAACTCTGGGCAGCTTCCAACATATATAAAAACATAATAAAGCATTAAACTTTTTTTTTTAAAAAAACTTCCCCATACAAGATTTCCTTCAGATGTCTTCTAAAGGTCGTATAGTTACTTATCTCCTTGGCTCAGGGGTTGCAGAACTCCACACACTCCAACAGTTCTCTGATGAAAATAGGGACGTTCTAAGGAAAAGCGGGACATTCTGAAGATCAATTCAGAAAGCGGGGTGGCTTCTGTAAATCCAAAACTGTCCAAGGAACACTTACCTGAGAGTAGCGGCAGGTAACAGAAGCCAAACAGCCCTGGGCTGTGACATGCCATTTTTATTTCCCACAATGCCCTGCAATAGAGGGCACCTCCATAGCATTGTGGGAAATTTAAAATGGTGGATCAGTGCCCAGCATTAATAGGAAGGCCCTAGGTAGGAATCTGTGGTGGGTCCTGCCAGACCTGCCTCAAACAGCCAGAATTATTATTTTTCTAGTAGAAAAAGGTTAAATAAAGACACTGCTGTCCCCGCCTTTCCCTTTTCTCCAGAAGAGTATGCACTTTTGTTAAAATAATTTCTAATCAATGCCTCCATTCCCCAGAAATTAATAGAAGGGTTTATTTGAAAGCTTTAGAACAGGTCAGTTTTCCCCTATTCTTATCTGCAGAACAGTGCTTGTGGCTGTGTTTCTTCTGCTTGTGGTTCTTTGGATCTAGCCCTGTTGAACAAATTAGATATATATTTCCTATAACCTTAACTATTGCCAAAAAATTAACGCAAAAATCAAAGTCTAAAAGAGAACAAACTTTCATTTTTAACTACGTTGCAAAAATTTATTTCATATATTGATGATAAAAGTGTTCAAATACCTCATGTTAAACATGCTACCATTTGATATTCTTAGTAATTTAACAGCTTTAAGCGAAAATGTCATAAGACCTTGGGGATACCCTGATATTTATAAGTAAAGCAAATTTATTTTAAAATGTTACAACCCACCAACACCAATAATAACAACAATATTTTCCCCCAAGGAATGAGAATGAAATGACCTAGATTTGTGTGATTGTTTGTTTGTGTGTATAGTTTTCATTGCATTGTATTATTTTTCTTTATTCTTATATGTTAGATCGTTCTCTTTATTTAAACAACAGTATACAAATATTTCCTATCTCCTCTATCTTTCCAAAACCACGTACAGGAGATTTCTAGCCCTCACATTCAAGGGGACTGACCAATTTCATCAGCTAAAATCGTAACAAAGTGGGTTTTGCTGGGAGTGACAAATTCTTAGGAGATAGCAGGGATAATTTTTTTTTGGGGGGGGGGAAGGCTGAGAAGCAGTTCAGTGTTTACGCCACAGTTGGCCATAAATAACTATGCAGCATGCTCAAAACATGCACACATTCATGCCTGCCTTACACACAGACACCAGGATTTCACCCTGTGTGTTGAGCAATGTTCGTTTTACGTGCAGTGAGGGAAGTGCTTCAGAATTTGCAACGTGTTCTTGCATACCAGAAGAAGTGTGCAAGTATAAGATTTAGATTAACTGCCGGACAGATAACCCAGTGCCATTTTGCTCAGCACACGCCATGGGCTCCTTATCTCCCAGAGGAATCCCCAGGAACCTTTCCACATAGATTTTGGGTGACTCAGGGAGACAAATGACCCTTCCTCTATGAGGCATCCCAGACGAAAAGATTAGGGAAAACATGTCGGCATGAAATGGGAGAGATTTGATGTGTTTACAGAGGGAGACATTTTTATTGTGGCCCAAGAGACAGCATGTTACATCCTGCCATAAGAATCTGTGCAAACCCGAAACCTTTTAGGGCAATTAATTTTATTTATGTAAATATTTCTAAACCGGGCTTTCATAGAGAATATAACAAGATATAACACACACACACACACACACACACACACACACGAAAATGCATCAGTACTAACATCAAAAACATGCCAATAAATAGGTTGGTTTTTTTAAAAAAAATCAAGTTCCAAATATAGAATTGTAGAGTTGGAAGGGATTTTGAGGGTCATCTAGTCCAACCCCCGGCAATGTAGGAATCTCAGCTAAAGCATCCATGACAAGTGGCCACCCAACCTCTGCTTAAAAACCTCCAAGGACGGAGAGTCTGTAAAATCTTGCAGGACTTGTGCAACGTTGCAATGCCACCTCGTTTTTCACCTCTCAGCTCTCTGTCCCCATTACGGCTGGCATTGTGATTGCATTTGTGTATTTGTAACTCGTCACGCAACCATCACAAAACGTAAGTTTGACGGTGTCAAATTAACACAAGGCAGCTTCGATAGGAGTGAACTCAGGCCAAGATAAGCTACAACATAAACGTTAATATGCCAAACTTCCCTGGCAGATCACAGCATTAAAAGAAGAATTCTTCCTCCTTTAAACTGCTATTAAAAGGAAATATTAACATAAAATAAAATGAGATGGAGTAACAAATTAATTTGGGCATGTCTGAATACGATTAGATCAAATGTAACTGAATAAAAACACAAAACAATCTTAAAATTCTGAATATCCCATATAAGACGCAGTATTTTCTTCTCTAATCAGTTACCGCAGGGAGAAAATGTGCTTTCTAAAGAACCTGCTGGTTCAAATGTGTGTCTGTGCATGAGAAAAGAACGGTGTACAGTTCAATTCTTGCAATAATTTCAGCAAACAGATTTTAATTCACCCCCACTGGCATTCACGAGAGAGAGAGAGAGAGAGAGAGAGAGAGAGAGAGAGAGTGTGTGTGTGTGTGTGTGTGTGTGTATATATATATATATATATATATATATATATATATATATATCCACATAGAGTACCTGTAGATTGGTTCTCAATGACTGGGCAACCATAGTATCAATTTATGTTTTTGTGTTGGTTATTGAAAATCCCTCCCAGATATGTTTTCCTGGCAACAACCTTATTTGGGGTTCAGGCTGTGTTAAAATAATTTTGCTTCCCCATTATTATAATGAGTAGTAATGTTTTTTTTAATACCACTGCTTATCAATTTTACTGCTATTGATTTTGATAATAATTTACCTGCAATGTATTGAACTGTCATGTAATACATTTCCTTTTAGTGCTCATTAACTGTTTATTCTTTTAATGTTAACAGTTTTGGAGAAACGTAATCAATGTTTTTTTTTTTTTAAAGGAAGCAAATGTTCTAAATGTGGTATATTGGGGTATGCAAAACCCGTCTGAAGAATTTTGTTTCTAGTTACTATTCTCTCTTCTGCATCTGAACATGTCTGTGGAGAATCCCTGTCCCGCTATGAAATTCCTCAGGATTCAATTGCACTTCCACATTCGAATCCCAGATGTTATCTCAGACATGAGAAAAATCCCAGATGGAGCGAGCGTCCACGTTTTGCTCCCAGGCACGTGGCCTCATGGGAACCGTAGTCCAGTTGTTTCGCTTTAAAACTCGGCGAGTGCCAAAGAGGAGCCGCCATAATGAAATGCATAGGGCTTGCTGGTTTTAGCCTCAAGAGCGCCGCGAAGAGAAGGCCACACCCCCCCCCGGATAGCTTTTAGGAGAGACAAGATCTGCCACAAACATTTAAGCAAAGCAAGCACATTTAGGAGCACTCTTGCTGCACAGAACGTCACTAGATGATACGATTGTTTGTGGTTTTCTGTTCAGGATGATCTGCAAATAGCAATCAGCTTAAAGATATGAGAGGCACAGTCTACCCCGGAACATCCTCACTGCAGGCTCCATTGAAATGAAGGAGAGTTGCAAGGGATTCAAAAACACATCCAACACCGTACAGAAACCTAATAAACCAGACAATGCAATGTGCCTGGCCTTCCCCTGGAGAAAATTTCCTTGCTAGCAGATAAGGCATTGGGTAAAAATTACTGTGGGCTGCTGTGGCTTGCAGTAGGCATATTACAGGATGTTTGTTCACATATTTCTCTCCATACAGCAAATATCTGTTCTGTAGGTTATTGCACAATCTCAGCATTCCAGCCTGACCCTTCTGCAGAGATTGAGCTAAAACACACTTCTCTGCTCCTGCGTTCTCTTCCTCCCCCCACCTGCCCCCAGCATCTGCCTTCATGCTTTTCTCCGGCTCTTGGTTTTCCTCGACATTCATAAGGGACCTGAGCATTTCTCAAGGGTTGCCTTGCACATCATTATTTCATTGCTGTTATATATAATGCATTTAACGTATATTGCAAGTGCGCTAGAGCTGATCCAGGACATCCTTGCGATTGGGGAGCCCCGGTTATTAAAATAGCATGATGAACTTGTGTTTCCTTCAGAGCTATGGGTCAAAGTAAATAGTGTGCTTTGTTATTCGACTACTTGAGGGGCCTTTGAGCCATTCTAATAAATGCAGTTGTGCTGCGAGTTAAAAGAAGAGCTGTGCTGCATGTTTGAGAGACAATGTTGCTGGTTCAAGAACAGTGCTTTGGAGGGGTCAGTCAAATTGCCCTTCCAGGTGTTTATATTATTATTGCGCATTCATGGTAATTTGTCCTCACGATGATATCTTGGCAGTTACACATCAGCCTCTTTTTAATATTGTTTCCACCTGCAGAAGTTTCAGGATTGACATACAGTGGTGCCTCGCTAGACGAACGCCCTGTAAGACGAATTTTCTGCTTAATGAAAGGATTTTTCGAGCGGAGGTTGCCTCACTAGACGAATTCATTTTATGAAAAATTTGTCTAGCGAATCACTGTTTCCCATAGCAATGCATTGAAATTCAATTAATGCGTTCTTATGGGCAAATAACAACAACAACAACAACAACAACAACAACAACAACAACAACAACAACAACTCAATGCATTTCTATGGGAAACAGCGATTCGCTAGATGAATTTTTCGTTATAAGAATTGACCCGTGGAACGAATTAAATTCGTCTAGCGAGGCACCACTGTACTGCTTTGTTTCCAACCCAAGGTTACATTCCCCCCCCAATGAATCCAGGGACACTTTTCAACTTCCTACTAAATAGATGGATTTTGTCAGGGGACTGATTTGCAAATCCGGGGACTGTCCCCAGGAAACGGGGACGTCTGGTAACCTTATTCCAACCAGAACATGCCCCATAGCTTTCTCCTGAAATACTGTAACTTTTGCAGACCCTCCAAGTGTCCCTATTTTCCAGGAACAGTTCTGGATTTACAGAAGCTGTCCCAGTTTCTGATTTGATCCCAGAATGTCCTGCTTTTCCTTAGGATGTCCCTGTTTTCAATGGAGAAATGTTGGAGGGTATGGAGTTATGCAACCCATGAGCCAAGGAGAAAAGTAACTATACTTGTTATATATGTTGGAAGCTGCCAAAGTGGTTGGGGAAACCCAGTCAGATGTGTGGGGTAAAATGTTGCTGTTGTGGTTTAATAGGATGTCGCTATTTTCATCAGAGAAATGTTGGCGGGTATGCTTTTCATACTACAAATGTTACCGTGTGTGTGATGTGTGTGCTGTCATCTGGGTGTTGTCTGAACATAACAACAACAACAGTTGTGGTTCTTGTGTGCATGATGCTTTATAAGATCAAAAGGTTGTCCTGAAGAGCTTACAATCTAAAATTCAACATGGTGCGGAGAGGGCAATGAAGGAAAGGTAGGAAGATGGGAGTAAACAAGGGAAGAATATGCATTAATTTCAGGTACAATTATTTAAGCAAGCCAAGTAGTCCCAACAACATCCGAAGGAACCATGTTGGGTGCCTCTAGCAATACCCCTTAATTGTAGACCTGACATCTCAAGCAATAGCAGATTTACCAGGCACCCCTTTAAGTGTGTGTGTGTGTGTGTGTGTGTGTGTGTGTGTGTGTGTGTGTTCCTGCTCCAAAACTAGGAGACAGATACTAATAAGGAACAGGAAAACAGCCCCGGGGAAGAAAAATCACTTCTTTTGAGGGTGCATCGTAAATTTTAGGAACAGACTCCTTTAGATAACAGGAGCACAGATAGGCGACATCAGGAATTGGCAGCAATGAAATACGAAGGTGGTTTTATCACTTATTTGCCTGCATCCAAGGTGTCTTGTCCTCATCAGGAAGCTGCTTCCAGGTGACCAGAGTTATTTCAGGGCAAAGGAACCCAGGTATAGGATGCGGCCTCTTTATTGCCAAGAGAGAGGGTCAGAATGATTCCCTACTCAGAGCAGACCTGTTGAAATCAATGACTATGGCCAATTTAAGCCCATTGGTTTCAAGGTATCTACTCTGAGTAGGACATTGTTGTTGTTGTTGTTGTTTTTATTTATAATGCTTTGAATCAATTCCAACCCACTTTACTGCCAAAGTGCACCTCAGGCAATATTGCCCATTTTGTTCCCCCATTTCAGGCATGAACTCAGGTGGGAGAAAAGAGCTGGTTGAAGGCTTAAAGCCCCGTGACCTGTGAGGATCAGATCTGCTGACTGTGCGCAATCCCTGCGGAAAGTTCCAAATAAATGTGCTTAGGACTGCAGCAGTACCCATTTTCTCTGATGCCAGAGCCGTTATAGTGAACAACTTGGGCTTCCTAATCTCAGTCCTCAGGTCTGCTTCATACTAAGTTGGACCATTGGTCTGTATTGATCACACTAAGTGCCACCAGTTCTCCAGCGTTTAAAGAAGGCCTTCCCAACCTTACCTAGGGACAATGCTGGGGGTTGATCCAGGGATGTTCTGCAGGAAAAGCAAATGCTCTTCCACTGAGCTACAGACCATCACTCTGTTCCATGCAGCAGAAGTTGTTTCACACAGCTCCTTGAGTGCTGAATACTCGGTTCAACAGAAGAAGAAGAAACTGACAACATACAATCTACAGAAGCACTTTGTTCTTCTTGCAAAATGCTGAACCCCTCAGATTTCAGCAACTGTTGGATGATCACAGTCCCTCCAGATTTGGTTATTTTTTTACTGCTTGTGGCAAAAATTAAAATTCAACGGTAATATAATGCGGGAGCTGCCCGGGAAACAATAATGGGAATTGAGTTCCGAGATGATTAAGCATTTTATTTTCCCAAGGTGCGCTGTGCTGGTATATAATTTTATGTAATGACAATTTAATAGAACAAAATGAGCCAAATTCATCACAGAAATCCATAGAGTTTCCTGCGGGATGAATTTAGCTTTATATATGTTCACAGATTACAGCGGTAAGAGCAGAAACACAGGTAACAGAGCAGTCGTTTCCCAATTAAGCCTCCCACCTTCATGACAGTTGGGGAAAGTGGCGCATGAAAAATAGTTACATTAGCAGTAGGCCAGAATCCGTAACATGGGACTCAGCTGAAACATCCTGGCATTACAGCATCATCCTTCCCTTCATGTCTCTTATCCTAGACAAACAAATGCTTTGTGAGTGGTTTTTTTATTTTTATTTTGTCTTTAGCCCAATTCGCTGCAGGTAAACACTTCAAGCTCAGAGCTACATCACCACATGGGAGAGGGGAGCTCCTTCAAGGAAAGGGACATAAAAGGAGAAGTCAGATAGATAATAAGGTTGAAGGTGACATTATAGCCTATTTGTTTATTTATTAAATTTGTATGCTGCCCTATACCCATAGATCTCAGGGCAGCCCACAACATAAAATTACAATATTAAAAAAATAGAAAATAGTAATAAAAATGTACAAAAACAAACCAGTAAACCCTCCCCCCTTCCACAGAAAATTTAAAAGGACATCAGATGTCAATCAGCCAGAGAGGCCTGGTTGAAGACAAAAAATGTTTTTTGTCCCAATTCCACAGATTGAAGTGGTTAAGTGGGCATATATGAAAATGTCAACTTACACGGAAGCTGGTCCCAAGTTGTTAAGGGATCTATTGATCTCTCTATCATTGTACAGTATCTAGGGTTCCCTTCCAGATGTTGCTGGACTACAATAGCTACAATACCTGACCATCGGCCATGCTGGCTGGGGCTAAGGGGAACATTGATATACTGTAGGTCTATATTGACCCATTGAGCCAGTGTGATATAATGATCAGAATGTTGGGCTGAGAGACCAGATTCAAATCCCCTCTCAGGCATGATGCTCACTGGGTGACGTTGGCCCAGCCGCTGCCTCTTTCCCCAATGTACCTCGCAGGGTTTTTTTTTTTTTATGAGGATAAAATGGGTGAAAACCACATATGCCACCTCATTGGAGGAAAAGAGGGGATGTAAAACAAATAAACAAACATACTTGCAAACAAACAAATAGGTTATGATTATTTTAAGAATTATTTTATCCGCATTTTATTCTATTCTGGTTTGGGTTTCTTTCTTTTTTTTGCAATGGCTGCACAAATAAATAATATTTGCATTGTCTTGGCAAAAGGGAATAAACAATCACCTCGTCCTTGCCACTGATCTCTCCCCCCCCCTTCTCCTCACCATCACCACAAGCACACCATCCCCTTCAGGCATAACATCACCTCTAACCTTGTTTTCTATTCTGTGTATTTTATAAAGCTCTTTTCCCCCACGCTGCCCGAAGCCGCGTGGCTTGTGCAGAAGCTCACCAGATTTATATCTTCCAGGCTGCCTGTCACAAGTAAAGGACTCTTGTGGTGTTGTTTGCAGCAGAAAAGGCCTTGTTTAGTTGCCATAACAATTGTGCTGTAACCTCTATAGCTTCTATTCTAATTTCGCCCTTACCTACCTCCTTGACAGTCCCCTGCAGCCGTGTCATTTGCTTTCAGGCTGCACACGGCTCTGACCTTTTTACCAGATTGGGTAGCATTTTCTCTCCGACTGCACGTCTCCTCTGCAGTCTCCTGGGGTGCTTGACCCCCTGACCTTTTGTTGACACCTGTGGGGCAGGTTGTGTCAATAGTCTGACACACACATATATTTTTCCTTTCTCCCAGAGAAAGAGAAAGTTTCAAGGGATACGCTTTATTTGCTTTATGCTTTGAGGTATGAATGGTTACTGAAGGAGAAAATTGCATTTTCCCAGGTAGAGTTTAAAGATGCTGGGGGTGCCTTTAACCCACACAGCCCTAAAAGGTTTGGGATTTTTGTTCTGTGACAGATCATTTACCACTGCCATTACCATCCGTGATAGAAAGCCACCGATGACATCACTCAGGTTCTTAAGTTCAATTTCCTCTGGCGGCGATGGAAATATTGTGGACTACTTTCTCCTTGGCCTGTTTTGTTTAGAAAACAAAATAGCCAAAAGAAAATGATATTTTCAAATGTTTTATTTTTTAAGAACCAGAGAAAGAAAGTTTCGTAAATTTATGAACCACATTGAAAACCACACTTATCTGTGCTACAAGCTTAAACAGAACCAATCACCAACCCTTCTCCCTAGAAGATATCGGGAACTGTAGTTATGGAAGGAAGGCTAAGGAAGGACATACATCAAACTAGAATTGTCAGGACTCTTTGTGTGGAAACTGAGGCTGCCGTTCTAATCCCACTTAACTGGGAATTAGCCTCATTGCATTCAATAGGACATACTTTTTGAGTACACATGTTTAGAATTGCTCCACAAGGCACTCATGAAACTGGTATTCCGTGCTATCCCCGTGCTCACAGAAGATTTGCAAAGCAGAAATGTTGTGGTTAATTTCCTTTTGAATGCCTCTATCCAGATATTAAACACTGTGTATGCTAGGGTCATCATGGACTAGTTTGCATTAGTTTCTGTAAAAGAAAATATCAAGAGAAAGAGAGAGGGAGAGGGAGATGCAATGAGAGAGGGATGATGAATAGGATAGGAAATAAAAAAGAAAGACTAATGATGGAGAAACAGAGGAATAGAGCCAAAACAACCTTTCTGGAACAATTATGGGAAAGGTCACACATCCTTAATGAGTAATGTGTTTTACACTGATTACTTGGATCCAACATGGGTTTATCAAGAACAAATCATAGCAGACAAAAGTTACCTCCGTTTCTTTGGTAGATCACGGGAATGTGATGGACATAGTATATCTTGATTTCAGTAAAGCATTTGACACTGTTTCCAATTATATCCTTGTTGACAACATGGCAATATGTAGACTGGATAATACTATTGTTAGGTGGGTCCACAGCTGGTTAAACAAATGCACCCAGTGAGTTCTCGTTCATGGGTAACATGTCACAAGGATTTTCTCTTTGGACTGCATCTGCTTGCCATTTTTTTAAATCAAATGTTCAAGGGATGCTAATTCAAATGGGTAGATGATGCAAAGCTGGGAAAGATAGCTAATACCATAAGCAACAGAATCAAGATTCAAAACAATCTCAGCAGGCTGGAATACTGAGCCAAAAACCCGCAAGAACAAAATCATCAGGGATCAATGTAATGTCCTTCATTAAGGAACCAAAAAAACCCAATGAATATGAAAAGGAGTCCTAGTTGATCACAAGCTGAACTCGAACCTGCCAGAAATGGGGCAAAGACCTTTCTAACACTTTCACCACTGTAACGTGCAGGGGTGTGGTGGAGCAAGGTGACAACAAAGTCATGTGTGTCAATGCCTATCCATTCAAAGTCAGGAGTTTGATGTAGCAGTTAAATGCAATTTTGGGATGCATAAAGAGGAGTGCAGGGTACAGATCATGAGAAGAAACTCTGGTCTGGCTGCATGTGAACTGTTGCCTCTAGTACCAGAGCTCACCCACCCCACAGACCTGATATTCTGATGCTGGCTTGAAACTGAGACTACTTGCATGCAAAACATGCGTTGTCCCACTCCCCATGGTGAAAAGCACACAGTCTGGACTCACCTGTAGATGCAAATACATAAGTCTTTACAGCTTGAGCTAAAAAGCTAAACCCCCCGTTACTGGCTGTAAAAAGGTTTAATTATACTCTGTAGACAAAATATAGCGAAGGGCTGTGCCCTTTTTTGCTTCTCCTTTGGGGCTGCACACTTCCATTGCTCAAAGAAAGGCTGTTAACAAGTCGCTGAAGCCCCAGACAGTTGTCTTTAAGATAAGGCTTCGTTTGTGAAGACCTGAGGTGGCTTGGTCTGGTTATTGGCCAATATTCTATAGCTGAAACAGGAGCCTCTTGATGTTACAACATGAGCCTGTCCTCTCTGAACTAAAAGACCCTTCTCTCCCAGCCTAGGCACATGGCTCATTCATGAGTTTCTCTTAGGACAGATTCAGTAAAAGGAAACAAGTCTGTCTCAGAGCTACATTGCAGTGGGGGTTCCGTTTGGGACACAACACATCGCTGGTGCAGAACAACTTCGCACAGCAGTGGCATTGTAGCCATACCTACAGAAAACAAACTTGCATGCTGTCGGCAAAGCTTTGTTGTGTAGGCAGTTTTGCAAAACAGAGTCTCCTTCCTGCTGTTGACCAGCAAAGCAAAGTGACCGTCCCCACCTCCCCACCCCCCACCCCAAAAAATGGAGAGAAATTGTTGAAATAAATTGATATTTCAAAAAAGGGGAGGGAGCCTCAAAGTAATCATGGGAAAATCTATATTTTCTTAGACTTCCTTGCACTCCTCTACACACTCCTCCCCCTCCCATTTCTGTTCTCTTGTTAATACTTATCCTCTCCTAAGCCAAGGGGCATCCTATAGATCCAAATAATGTGAGGAAATCAGACCCTATCATCTGTTGCAGATGACATACATGCATCAACATTTCAGCATACATGTAAACTTTGTGACATTTAAAACAATGCAGTTTTATTTTATGGTTTAGTACTGGTTTTTTTTAAAATTATTACTAATGGAGGGCACTCTAATTTTCTAAGTGCTTATGGCCTCTAAAGGTCTTAATCCAGCTGTTGTAGTGTCCCTTAAAGTTGCTCCTCCCCAGTATGGTGATCAGTGTGGCATAAGAATAGAAGCTTTGCCCCCCCAAACTTTGGGTGTTCCTCTAAAAAAACAAACCCAAACTACCTTGGCTGGGTATTATGACACCTCTTTTTTCTAGGAAAAAAAAGCCCTGTTCAACTTAATGCTAGCACTCCCCATCTTGTAGCATTTAATTACAAACAGACTGTGTGTGTGGGGACTTACATTTGATCACAGTTGGTCCTTTCTTCAAAGAAAGCATCTACAGGACCACACTGCTAGCTTCATGGGGGGAAATCAAACAGGATCTTTTTCTGCTCAGTTCACAATAGGTGTACTTCACTTTGCGCATCCACAGATAGGGATCGAGGATAAATTCAGTTCAGTTTGAATTTTAATGTGAACGTAGATAATTCACATCTTGCCCAAGAATACAGGAACTGAAACACAGGTATCTTTCAAAAGGTACAGAACTTTGCAGTGCAGTTCCCCAATTTAAAAAAGGTACCAGAAAATCCCTATATAAGGGGAAAGTGTGCAAAAACACACACATTTTAGGAGGGGGGAAATTAAAATGCATTATATTAAAGTTGCTTGGGAAAAAATTAGGAAAACTGCACACTTAAATGCTGAGGAATTTTTGCACAGACTTCAATAAATAAGTAAATTATAAACCGATGAGGAAATGTGATAAACTGAAGCTGAGTTTTTTTGGGGGGTGGGGGTGGGGGGGAGTGAAGAAACTGAAATTGACAAATTCATTCATCCTTCATGGAAAGGTAGAAGATGCACTGGGGGTGGAATGCTTTTCTTTTCTTTTCTTTTCTTTTCTTTAGCCAGATGCTATTGCAACAGATTCTGCTTCACAACCCCAGAAGATGCACTTTTGAGATAAAGCAACAAAAGAGATTTCATTTAAAGGCAGACAAGTCATAACAGAGTCACACGTGCCACACAAAGAGGGCTGCAGCTGCTGTCTTTCTAGCCTAAATAAAAATAAACCCCCTTCTCTTCTTTCCTCATTTCCAGGGAGCAACAGTTCTAACAGATTGTTATTCTTCAGTACATACAAGACACAGTTTAACTAGTGGAGAAGCGGGGCCACGGTAGCATGCACTCATTAGAAGTGTTAGACAGGGCAGGGAACTTTTCAAAGAGACTTGTTTTTCATAAGATAGATAAATAGATAGCTCTGAGTTACGTGCAACAGGTTGCACTGGCCTGGCCTGATACACCTCTTGACATTATGCTGGAAGCAAGCATGGCTGAGACATCTATTGCACAGTAGGTTAGCTGCACGTATCCATTGTCCTGGGATTGAACTTGCCACATCTGGTGTCTGGGCTGGATTCCAAAGTAGAAAAAACATAGGAAGAGCCTTTTGCATCAGACCCATCTGGTCCAGCATCCTTTTCTCACATTGGCCAGCCAGCCAGGTGCCTATGGGAAGCTTGCAAGAAAAAAAAAAACAGATAACTTGATCCTCCATGAATTTGTCTTGCCTTCTTTTAAAGCCATTCACACTAGTGGCCATCACTTCTTTTTGTGACAGATGGGGGGGAAGCATTGCCCTTGGCAATGCCAGGCTTCAGGGAATCCGACTCTCCTCCCCCCCCCCCCCACGGCAGACTGCCAGTAATAGATAGACAAGAAGCTCTTACCAAGTCTTTTATTCAATATTCACAGGGAGAGGCTTAGAAACGCTGCCTCTCCGAGTAATAATGATGTTCCGAATAAAGCATAGGTAATTAAAAAGGAGGATTTATTGCAAAAACAAACAGATAGCTCTGGATGGCTCTAACAAAGCCTCTGGCATCATTACTCAAGATGACCCTTCTGAAGACTCCTTCTGGCAATGACTGAAAATATTGAATTTATGACCCGTATGTCTCTTGTTTTGCTTCCTACCTAACAGCCCTCCCATTCACTGACTCTTTGGATTTAGTGGGTCAGCTCCAAACAAGGCTGTCTCTGAGACTGTTCATGCCTTTTTGTGCTTCCTGCAAGCTTTGGCTGTGTTCTAGCCTGCTCTCAGCTACTGCCTTATCATCCTGCCTGTCAAGGTCAGGAAGAGCCAAAGTCTGCAGCTGCTGGCTCTCCCCTGCCTGACTAACATCTAAGGCTCTCTGTTCCTGGCTGCTTTCTGCAGTTGGCTGCAAATCTTCACTTGGAGCTGGCTCATTCCTGACATACGTATAAGAATGGTTCCAATCAATGCCACAGAAGCTACAAGAGAAGGTCTTGCTTCCTTATAGGACTTTACCAGATCTATGGGCTCATCAGCTCAGAACCAGACAGTAGGTTACTAAGGCAATTCATATATGATTTAGCCTTCTCTATTTTATGAATGAATGAATGAATGAATGAATGAATGAATGAATGAATGAATGAATACCCAAAGGCATTTAAGCGGATTTACATGTTTTCAAAGCAATCTAAATTTCTAAGGTATAAAACTAAGCAAAACCAATTAATTTTTTTAAATGATTTTTTAAAAAAATAAGTCCATGCAGTGCAGTTGAATCCAACCCAGTGATCCTGCCAATGTGTCCCCACAGTTCCAACTCTCCTGCCATCTTGTCCTTTCCCTGTTTCCTTCTGGTAAGTGGTAGCGATACAACTGCTGGGAAGGTACCATTATAGCTCTTTCCCACAGGCTGAGCCTCTTCTGGTGAAATGACTGGATCTCTCATTCATTTCAATGGTACTTCTGAAAGGGTTCTAGTGGATTGTGCCCACGTTTCATATTTAGTTTACCATGGTTCCTTTGTCAGTATTGAAATGATTTACATGGGCTGATTTCCATTCTGAAAGCCAGTTTCGGTATAGATATGTGTAGAAAAAAATGGCCAGGGAAAAATCAGATATGAAAGCATTTCCAAAAATTCAATTCTAGGTAAAGTACCATAATAGCATTCAGCTAATTTGATTGGATTGACTTACTCGGATTTGTTCAGTAGGGTATTTCTTTCCTCTTTTTATTTCAAATAATGCATTTGTTCCAAACATCCATGCACATTCATTTAAAAGGTCGGTGCCTAGATGATTTGGCTATAGCCAGTAATGAACTAATCTGACGACTCTAATTATCAGTGGTCACATCTCAGAGAGACAACCTTAGGGATACATTCTTAATTGGATTGAAATAGTTTTCAATACCCCTTCGCCTTCGAGAAGAATAATGACAAGACTGATTGATCATGGGCACTCAGACATCTTGAGTATGAAGCTCCTCCATATGATTGCAACTCTGGTATATGGATGGTTCTGTGTTGAAGTCAAAACAACCTGTTTCTCCCCGTCCTCCTCAATATGCACAAAGAGGAATGAGCTCAGTTAGTGTGCATGCCCATATCTACATTTAACAGCTCCACTTGGTCAAGGTACAGGAGCTCTGGCGTTTGGATAACTGCAGGCAGCAAATGCAGATATGGGAGATGTGCATTCCATATATCAGTGATCTTCATCTTTGGATACACAGATGTCCAAAGGTCTATACATTACATTAGCCCTGACCATTGGCTCCTCTGGCTGGAGATGATGGGAGTGTCAGGAGGCGTCCTACTCACAAGTAGAACCTTGGGAGAGACACATGCCCAACTGGCATGTTCCCTCCCTCCTGGTTGATTTTTCGGGAGCTTCTTAAGCATTCTCCAGCCCAAACATCACAGCGACTGATGCCAGAAGACATCAGCACACTTGGATCCATAGAGGTTTGTGCAGTTGCGTAACAGAACTCAGTAGCACAGCATTTGGCTAATCTACTTTATTTACATATAGACACATACGGAGCACTGTAACATGGCTCCCTCTCTCTCTAGCAACAGGCAGCAAAGAGAGAGAACAAAGAACAACAGTTCCACTTCACGAACACAGTAAGACAAACATCCTGTCTACATCACTTCCCACCCTGTAGAATGAAAACACATACAGTCATATGACAGACAACAAACCTATGACTGCACACGGGGAATGAATCTCCGACAGGGAACAGTAGTCCAACAACATATTGGGAACTAAGGTTGAAGAATACAGTCATCGGCGACCCTTGGGAGAAGGGGAGAGGAAAGCTGGGCCACATTGTGGTGCCTTCCTTTGCAGGTGCTGCTCCCTCACATTAAATTATCCCCCCCCCCTTATTTATGAAGCACCTTCAGTTTTTCAGTTTTTCAGTTTATTCTTCTAGACCAAATGCCATGACAAACTTGTAGCAATAGTATTAATAAAATAATATAGAGCATCCACCCATAATATAAGCCAGGCATCCCCAAACTGCGGCCCTCCAGATGTTTTGGCCTACAACTCCCATGATCCCTAGCTAACAGGACCAGTGGTCAGGGATGATGGGAATTGTAGTCCAAAACATCTGGAGGGCTGAAGTTTGGGGGTGCCTGATATAAGCCAACATCCATGATGTAAGAAGAGAGAAATTATACCAGAGGTGCCCAGAAACTTAAAGCTATCTTGATTTCAGATCAGACCTCTGAATCACCACAACTTATAGCAATTTTATCTAACTCTTTTTTCCTGATGATATTATTATTATTATTATTATTATTATTATTATTATTATTATTATTATTATTTTGCAGCCAGTGTATAGAGGGCCACACTGTGTGTTAAAGGTAAAGGTAAAGGACCCCTGAAAGTTAAGTCCAGTCGCAGACGACTCTGGGGTTGCGGTGCTCATCTCGCTTTACAGGCTGAGGGAGCCGGCGTTTGTCTGGGTCATGTGGCCAGCATGACTGAGCCGCTTCTGGCGAAACCATAGCAGCACACGGAAACGCCATCTACCTTCCCGCCAGAGTGGTACTTATTTATCTACTTGCATTTTTGGTGTGCTTTCGAACTGCTAGGTTGCCAGGAGCTGGGAACAAGCAACGGAAGCTCACCCCATCACGGGGATTCGAACCGGCGATCTGATCGGCAAGCCCTGGGCTCCGTGGTTTACACCACAGCGCCACCCATGTCCCCACTGTGTGTTATGGAACTATTACTGTCACTCAAAAAAAAAACCCTGAACCATTTCTACTGAGAGATACCTGATTCCTTGTGTGAACAAAGATTTCAGAAAGTGATATTTTGGGTCTTTATTATTTACTAGTGTATTTCAGCCCGTTCAATAACGGGCGCTAGAGCATCTATTATTATATAGGATTGTTGAAATCTGCAGGCCTGCCTCGTTCCATTGATGCCAGTGGGTCTATTTTGAGCCTGACTTTGTCAGATCTCAGCCCTCGATCTTAAAAGCACCAGAACGACTCGACAGGCTGAGATCTCCGAAATTGCCCCACTGCATCTAAACCACCTCAAGCAATCAGCAGCATGTAGGAGCAGTTAAAACTTCCCCATCGGAAATACTTCTGTCCGCGACTACAGTAGGGGGTGGAGAAGACACTGAATGCGGCTCCTGGGACCATTGGCTCTGCCGCATGCCCTCCTGGAGAGTGAGGGGAACGACGGCGGCTCCCCGCCTCTATGAGAGAGAGAGCCCTGAGAGAGAGAGAGAGAGCGCGCGTTGAGAGCGGTGTGTGTGTGAGAGAGAGTGAGAGAGAGAGAGAGAGAGAGCGCTGAGAGTGAGCACGCGCGTTGAGCGCGTTGTGTGTGTGAGAGAGTTGAGAGAGAGAGAGAGCGCGCGTTGAGAGAACCCGGCCCCCTGAGGGTGAGGAGCTCAGGACGGGCAGAGGCCAGGGATGGTGAGAGACGCTCGGGCCGGGCTGCTCCCGCTGCTGCTGTTACCGCCTCCTCCTCCTCCTCCTTCCTTCACCAGAACAACGGAGGCTGGTGAGGAAGGTGGCTCCGGGGCCACACATGGCTGTCACGGGGTCGAAGCCGGGGTGGCGGCGGGGGTGGGGATCCTCTAGGCGCCCGTGGAGGCCGGCGCTGGGAGCGGCCCGCTAGCACAGCCTCTGGCGCTGCATGAGAGTGTCCTGGGTTCTCAGCCTAACTCAGCAGCCGCAGCTGCCCCCTCCGTGCCGACTCCTCCGCATGGGGCTTGTCCGGGCTGGCGCCTCCTCAGCCACTGCTTCCTGCTCCTCCTCCCTCGCTTGCTCGCAGGTCTCTAAGGAAGGCGGGGGCAGCGCTGCTGTTGGAGGCTGCCGCCACATTGACCCATCTTCCACCTTCACCTCAGGTTGCCACTACTGCCCAGGCAGGGAAACGGTAGGCAGAGGGGTTGGCGGAGCGGCGGTTGGCGGTTGTCTCTGCTGTCCAATCCCTGTATCCCTGGGGCACATGCGCAGTGACCCAGGGACACACGGGACAGCTTGGACGCAGGGACAACTTGGACTTTATATATGTAGATTAAGTAATCAATTGATTGTAAGATTTCATAGCTACATTTCCACTTCGTCTTAGATGGGTAATGGTGAACACCATCTCGGCACTGGCAGAAGCTGAAGAATGCTTGACTCTTAATACATACCAAGATATAACGGTATAATGTGATGTCATGTTTCGGTAATTGATCTGATCTAGTGACAATAATTCATGCATAGAAGTGGAATTTGGCACATACTCATTTCACGCTGGATTAAGCCCAGTGTTTGAAAAAGAGTGTGGCACATGCCACTGTCCCTGGGGCTGAATCTCTTCATCCAAAATTTAGGGTTGTGAGCGCAGTTCAAAAAAGTAGATTAGGAATCACCGTGCCAAACCTTGGAAAGCACCAGTCGTCTCTTAGGGCCTGGTGAGAAATTGCAACCAAGTAACCACACCAGCAGAGGAGAGAGGTTGGATTCATAGAATCATAGAATTTGAGAGTTTGAAGGGACCTTGAGCATCTTCTAGTCCAACCCCCTGCAATGCAGGAATCTCAAGTAAAGCATCCATGACAGATGGCCATCCAACCTCTGCTTAAAAACCTCCAATGAAGGAGGGTAATTTGTACAATAAACAGAGGTGATCTCCTGGAATTAAAAACAATTTAAACACTTTTACACATTTCAGTGATCAACACAAAGAAATAATAATAATAATAATAATAATAATAATAATAATAATAATACATTTTTATTTATACATTAATAACCCGCCCTCCCCAGCGAGAGCCGGGCTCAGGGCAGCTGACATCAACAAGATCACAACAAAACGTAAAAGAAAGAAAAACAATCGATTAAAATGTGGATTAAAATACAATCCAGATCTTTTTTTTTTAATGCAGCCTCATTTTAAAAGGGCCTAAATCAAAACCATAAGGGAGGAAAAACATAGTGGTCAGACTGAGTTCAGCCCAAAGGCCAGGTGGAACAGCTCCGTCTTGCAGGCCCTGCGGAAAGATGTCAAGTAAGGGATGTACACAGTAAGGGATGCACAAAGTAAGGAATGTACACAGAATGAGTGATTCAGATGGCAGGTTGCTTGGTCTTACGGCACTTCAAAGAAGCCCTGCTTCATTTTGGACTAGGGATGGGGAAGAACTGTATTCAGTTGATATTTATTGGTGAACCTACCTAGTTTGAGCTTTCTGAAACAATACACAAAGTGAAGCACAGCCAACCATCAAAATTCACGCTTCTCTGAATTTTGTAATGCATTTCTCCAGTCAAGTAATGTGTACAGAAATGCATTTTCGGGGGTAAAATGTACATATAAATACATATGTTGATGAAAATAGTCGAGAGAATGCAATATATAAGGGTTGTTGTTGTTGTTGTTTAGTCGTGTCCGACTCTTCGTGACCCCATGGACCATCGCACACCTGGCACTCCTGTCTTCCACTGCCTCCCGCAGTTTGGTCAAACTCATGTTCCTAGCTTTGAGAACACTGTCCAGCCATCTCGTCCTCTGTCGTCCCCTTCTCCTTGTGCCCTCAATTTTTCCCAACATCAGGGTCTTTTCCAGGGAGTCTTCTCTTCTCATGAGGTGGCCAAAGTATTGGAGCCTCAGCTTCACGATCTGTCCTTCCAGTGAGCACTCACTGGGTACCTTGCATTGAAAAAGTGCATTATGGGTAAAATTGCATAGAAGGCAATGAATGTATATAGAGAAAATTGTACTAAAATGCAGCTGAATTTTCATGAGTACTTGTGTTTAAAAAATGTGAACTGAACTTAAGAGTGGGGAAACGAGAAACTGAAAAAGACCAACTTGCCTTTCCTACTTTGGACAATGTCCAAATTTCTTTGAAGTGAGCCCACTTGGGTTCAAGATTTGTCCAAAGCAGATGCACACCCTCCTTGCAAATCCCACTGTTCAATGATGTTGTTACAACACCCCACTTCCTGGTTATTAGTTGTTTCTGTCACACCGAAGAAACGCATTTGCACCACTGTGTTTGTGGCCATCTCAGGAGATTTGTCAGGAAGAGTTGCTGAGTGTTCATTTACTCTATGAAGAGCAGCATAATGAATTACAATGAAAGACACGGTATTCATTTGAGGTTGCTGAATGTAGTCAGCAAAAAGCACCACATTTTGATTAAGCTGAAAATCTGTTTGTACTTTCACTTGTGTTTTTTAATTAGGATTCAAATTATTTCTTGTAGACAACTCCGTTATTAGGAGAGTTGGTAGCATGCCACAGCAGCAGGCAAATGAACTCAGTCCTAAATGATTATATATATATATATATATATATATATATATATATATATATATATATATAATGGCCAATTTAAAAATATCATTGAAGCCAACAACATTTTCAGCAGATTAAAATCTTAGCAGCCCCATATGTTATACCTTTCACTATGCCCCATTTTTCAATCCTTCTGCACATTCCTAAACAATATCCTTTGGGATGACATTTTGCCAATTTACTCACAGCCTGGATGCAGATTATGTCTGAGCATTTGATTGAGCCCTCTGTCACTCTCAAGCAGTATGAATATGGAGCAATGGCATTTCCTGAGACAGTCATTTATTTTAGCTGGATTATCATTAATCAGATACAAATTTGGCATTACTTTAATACTGCTATTTTCTCTTATAGGCGTCGTGCTCAGTGGTGGTTGGTTGTTTTTTTTTTTGAAAAAACAATAATTGATGCAAGCTGGAAGGAGCACTGTGAATAAATTAGTGAGGGAATGTAGAGGGCTTTCGTTTTGTATGTTTTGTCAGGGTGGGAATGGGTGACTGGACACAGATCCAGACCTTCCGGCTCAAGGTTCCTGAGGTCACTAGCTTGTGCTGGACCAAGAAGAAGTAGCTGCTGTGCTGCCAAGTTGGAGCAGAAGCCTGGGATCCCTCATATCTATGCAAGATCTGATCAATTCAGAGGCCTCTGACTGACTGCCAGTTACAGAGTCTGGTATTGCATACACATTTCCTTCTATGAGAGGTAGACTCGTAATCTGGGGAACCGGGTTCGCATCTCCGCTCCTCCACATGCAGCTGCTGGGTGACCTTGGGCTAGTCACACTTCTCTGAAGTCTCTCAGCCCCACCCACCTCACAGGGTGTCTGTTGTGGGGGAGGAGGGGAAAGGAGATGGTTAGCCGCTTTGAGACTCCTTCGGGTAGTGATAAAGCGGGATATCAAATCCAAACTCCTCCTCCTCCTCCTCCTCCTCCTCCTCCTCCTCCTCCTCCTCCTCCTATTCTTCCTCTTCTTCTTCCTCTTCCTCTTCTTCTTCTTCTTCTTCTTCTTCTTCTTCTTCTTCTTCTTCTTCTTCTTCTTCTTCTTCTTCTTCTTCTTCTTTTCCTGAGAGGGATTTGAGGCTAAGCACCAGGGATTTTTTTTCAGCTGGAACTTGCCGAAATTCAGTTCTGGCACCTGTCAGGTAGACACCATTGCCATTCTAGGTGAAGGAGGCAGGTGTTCATGGCGAGTTCTGGCACCTCTTTTTCTAGAAAAAAAAGGCAATTCGCATGGCTTGTTCTCAGTCTGAGACACAGTGGTTCCCCAGTAGGGAAGGGTTTGCAAAACCTTCAGCTCTGGGGCCAAATCTGGCCCTGTATACCTTTATAGCTTGCTCATAGGACTCTCCCCAGGCTACACTACGACCTCAGTTGCTCCTCTCTCCTGGCGCCACCCCTCTCCCTAACCAGACTTACTTTGCACCCTCCTCATATGTTTTTGTCTACCTTGAACTCCAACATGGCATCTTGTTTTCCTGGTTGGAAGACATAAATTGGTGTGTAGAAAGTGGTCTACTGTACAAAAGGTAAGATTTCCATTTGGTGCTCTGCTCACCTTTGCCTCTCGCCCACACACTGGCATGTGGCATCAACAGGACCCTCAACAGGAACCCAACTACTAATATGGCTTACTTTGTTGTTGTTGTTTAGGCGTTTAGTCATGTCCGACTCTTTGTGAGCCCATGGACCAGAGCAACCCAGGCACTCCTGTCTTCCACTGCCTCCCACAGTTTGGTCAGACTCATGTTGGTAGCTTCAAGAACACTCTCCAACCATCTCGTCCTCTGTCATCCCCTTCTCCTTGTCATAGCTGCCAAGTTATCCCTTTTTTTAAGGGATTTTCCCTTATGCTGAATAGGCTTCCTCACGAGAAAAGGGAAAACATGGCAGCTATGCTCCTTGTGCCCTCCATCTTTCCCAACATTGGGGTCTTTTCCTGGGAGTCTTCTCTTCTCGAGAGGTGGCCAAAGTATTGGAGCCTCAGCTTCACGATCTGTCCTTCCAGTGAGCACTCAGGGCTGATTTCCTTCAGAATGGATAGGTTTGATCTTCTTGCAGTCCATGGGACTCCTCCAGCACCGTATGGCTTACTAGACATTTTCAATTAATGTATTAAGTAGCTGACACTTCTGCGATGATGATAGCGTTAAAATACCCTGTTCTTTTTCAATAAAAGAGGGGGGAAAGAAGACCAAATTGTGTCTGACCTAACCAGTTGCTCCTGGCAAACCAGTTGCTCCTGGCAAACCAGTAAGCTTGAAGGCATCAATCTTCTCCTACATTTGCTGAGATAACACCTGGTTCTTTCCTATTACTTTAACCCACACAAAGCAAATTCAGGTATTTCCTGATGTATTTTATGGGTGAATTTTAAAACAATATCTATCATAGCAGTCATCTATGTTTCATTCATATTGCATGCTGTCGTAGCTGAGAGAGCATTCTGAACGGCAAAAGGACTTTTACAGCTTTCTGAATTCTGAAAATCCATGTGGACCTCTCCTTGGAGAAATGAGCCAGCACTGTGGGCTATGGATAAATCAATAGATACATGGAGAAATTGGATGCTTTTTATGTTAACATTCCATCTTCTTTTGCAAGCTGCTGCTGCTGCCTGTAATTTTTATTTATTATCTGTGTCAGTTTTTCTTATCCTATCTGACATTCATGGACACGAACTTGGTCGCATTACAACATAGCCAAACATGTGTCAGAACAGGCCTTCAGTTAGTCTGCTAAATGTCTGAGGAATGCAATCTTTTAAAATTTGGAAAATAGCTTGGACAATAATATTTCCACTAAAAAAATAATAAAATAAACCCTACTAAATCTGCCTGTTAGTACAGCCTCTCATACAGCCTCTCAGCAGTACCAGTAAGAAATTCCAAGCACACTTAAGTGTATGAAAAATGGATAGTTTCCCCTGATCAGGCAACCAATGCATGCAGCAAACTGATCTTCAGGTTGATTTCCCTATAGGAAACTGCTAAGCTGTTCCTACGACACAAGGACTTTGTTCAGTTGTTATGCTATTTTGTTTTGTTCTGGTTTTCCTTGATCCACCTGCAATCTTGAATATTTTTACTCCGTAAACACAGTGTTAGGAGCTGCTGAGATCTATGAACATTCTGTCACAAATAACAAGTCACTGGACTCAGCCTGCCTTACAAAACCATAACAGGTAGCCCCAAAGGTTCCAAAACAGGGTTCACCGGACAGATGTTAGTAACCCTCATGCCATTCAAGAACCCCCCCCCTTGGACTCAAAGATGCAATAGGTGCCACAAAGAAGGCCTTTTTAATGCCTTCACCATCATTCACCAAGATACTTCAAATCTGCAGGGCATGATGAGCCCTAAGGACCCAATAGTCCAAAAGTAGCTTTTAATCTCAGACCCTTTGTCTATAGTCTTTGAGAATTATTGGAGAAAAGGTGAGATCCCTGTGGGCTGGAGGTAGGAAAATGTTGTTCCCATCTTCAAAGGGGGGGGGGAGAAAACCCAGTTAACTACCAATTGGTGAACTTGACGTTGATACCAGGAAAATCCGTAGGACAGATAATTAAACAGACTGTGAGCACTTAGAAAAGGATGCTTTGATTACTAAAATCCAGCATGGCATTCTCAAAAACAAGCCAGACAAATATCATTTCTTTTTGTGACAGAGTTACAAGCTTGGTGGATCAGGGGGATGCTGTGGATGTAGTGTATCTTGATTTCAATAAGGCTTATGACTAAGTCCCCCATGATATTCTTGCAGAGAAGCTGGTAAACTGTGGGCTGAACAAGGTCACTGTGAGGTGGATTTGTAACTGGTTAACTGACCAAACCTAAAGAGTACTCATTAATGGTTACTCATCATCCTGGAAAAAAGTAACAGGTGGGGTGCTGTAAGATGTGCACCGTTGATAAGACTGTAAGACTTGCACCACTTCTGTTCCTGCTGTTTCTTGCCCTGTTTCATTGCTCGGAGCTCCCCAGTCTCCTGCACAAGCTTCACAGGGCTGGTTCAATTGTGTTGGTGACCCATCATTCCATAGCAAAACTACAGTGGCAACAGAAATGCATTCACTGGTTACTGGAAAGTTCCCCTGATCATTCAGCAATCCACTGGATTTCCTAAGTCTTTCTTTCTTTTGTTTGTTTGGATGGAATAAATACAGGGTAATTTTAACCCCATCACCACCATCTGAACTATCTTCTTCCAGGTTAGAGTGTGTGCCATAGCTGCCAAGTCTCCCGTTTTCCCCGGGAAATCCCCGTTTTTCCAGCTGTTCCTAGCTGAAAAAAACAGATTTTTTTGTTTCCCCCCGGTTTATTCTGGCATAGTGGCCATTTTGGAACTGGGCGGAGCATGCTCAGAAGCGACTTTTGATGCTGCTCTGCCCAGTTCCAAAATGGCTGCAGTGCGACTTCTGGCATGGCGGCCATTTTGGAACTGGGCAAAGCAGCATCAAAAGTCACTTCTGAGCATGCTCCACCCAGTTCCAAAATGGCGGCAGCACTACTTCCGGTCTGCTATTTCTGGCCCGGTCCCTTATTTCTCTGACAGCAACTTGGCAGGTATGGTGTGTGCCCTGGCCTATGTATTGGAATGGTGACAAACTGAGACAGCTTCATGATTATCATGTAAAGTTTAAACCATGGTGTCCTGTGCTGGCTCCCTGAGGGCAATCTCAGAGACTACCAGAACAAAGGCCCTTGGGTGGTCAATCAACACCTTTGATCTGAAGGAATTCTACATTTCCCCTGAAATTATTGTATTTAGGACAATCTATCCCTTTGGGAGAACTTTTTGGCTTAGGGGGGAAAACATGTAAAACCTCCTTTCCTAAAACCTGGGAAATGCTCATTTCAGAACTATGAAATTGCTACAGTTTTATCTCAATGTACACACAGACCAAAACAACAACAACTCTTCACTCTGCAATTAGAACTTGAACTGAACCAATTATGTGTTGTAATGGCATACAACAATTATGCATAATGACAGAATTATAATTTGTGATGATATCACAGAAGCTCTTATGCAACTTTCTGAGTGAACGTTGACCATGGAATGAATATGTGTGTGCGTGCTGTTTCAGCTAAAATAGGGAGTGTGGAAGAGTAAAACCTCATTTTACTATTCTGCGTTATAAAATATATATATGTGCAAAACAGGAAGAAACCATACCCTACAACAATAAATGAAAATATGCACATCTCAGCATTGGAAACAACACACATGGATTCTGATGCTCAATAATATTGGAAGCAGGATCGTAATAACATTTTCCAAACTGCTAGAGGACCAATATTATGGTCTGGTTAGTGATCCCTCTGTGATGTGCACCAGCGTCCGCATATTACCCCTTTCTCAAAGATCTGTACTCACTGCCAGTTCACTACCTGGTTGAGTTCAAAGCATTACTATTGCTATATGAAGCCCTTAATGGCTTTCGATCACAATTGAAGTAAAATTTAAGCTGGTTCCTATGAACCCAGAGAAATGGATCCTGACCCAGGGAGAGCCCAAGGATCCAGGCAAGCAGGCACGAGGTTGCCGCTGGCCGTAGAATGACAGAGACCAAACTAAGGCTGTCAAAAGCAAAGTACAGTTTATTAAAGAATAAAAAACTGTTGCAACAGGGTCCTTCCTCTCACGCAGGAGAACAAGGAAGGAACCCCAAACAAAGGTGTCTTGCCCTTAAAAAGAAATTTGAAATTGGTTTCAGCCCACCCCCCAGAAGCATCATCCATATGTCACAGAAGGGGTGTAGCCCAAGACCGCTCTCCCTAGATTCATCATAGGTACATCATGAACGGGGAGGTCTGGTGGCAGTAATCTGAGCAGTCTGGACCCTGCCCCCTGCCCCCAAAACCTAATCAACAAAAAAGAGAGATATTTACATTTCCCTGTTTCCCAGCCAAGTTAATCACACCCTTTTGTCTGGCACCCAGGTATCAGGATGCCAGGGATTATCACTTTAATTCCTGAGACAATGAGAAGGTTCCCCCCACCCCCCTTCTTCCTTGCAGAGGAACACCTGGTCAGAGAGAGAGAGTCAAAATGGTGTCAGTCAGGCCTGTCTTCCTGTGCTGCTTCAGACATGTTTCTGTACATTCATGTACATGTTTTATGAACAATTATTATATATATATATATGACCTCAAAATTCTTATAACAATATGATCTGTGCACTTGCACTTCTACAAGTGCCACACAATCTCCATTTTGTGTTTGCAAGGAGTTATTCCTTTTAGTGTTGCAGTGTCTGTACTTTGGGACTCCCTGCCTGTTGATATTACCCAAGCACCATCACTGTACTCCTTTAGACACTTGCTGAAAACTTTTCTGCTTTGGTAGGTCTATTGAGATGTGTGACTCAGTTGCATCTATTCTTAAATTTGTTTCGGACATATTACTGTGTTTCATTGTTTAAAAACATTTCAAAATGTATTAAATATGTCTTTATTCTATTCCTAACTGTATTTTTTAACCACAGAAGTATTTGCTGCCCTTGAGCACATAGGGGGAAATGAGAGGGTATAAATTTAATAGATAAAAATAAGAGCAGGCTCGACTTATTTCTCCTTGTGTTACACAAGAACACATACCACAATCTTGGGTGCCATTTATGATACCTCCCTAAAATCATGGCATTCTCTTCTGGCAAGGGTGCAACAGTGTTTGCCCCATCAATTCAAGCACATGTGGAGGGCATAACATGTGCCAGTGATTCTTCCCAAAACTAAATTAAGTACAAGAGAGACAAAATAAAGGTTCTTCATTTAGGGGAGAAGCAAAGAATGAGAGATACCTGCCTTGGATGTAACGCAAGTGAGAAGATTCCAAGGATTGTGGTGGATCATCGCATGCTGAACATGAGTCAGCAGTGTGTGGGTGGTGCAGTTTTAGGCTTCATCAATGGAACCTTTGTTTCCAAATCCCATGATGTAAGAGTTTCACTTCATTCTGCATGAGTGTGTAGTCAGAAGTCTCCAGTGCTGTATCCAGTTATGGGTACCACCCTTTAAGATGAATATAGGCATGAGCAGTTTCAGAGGAGGACAATGAAGATTGTCAGCAGTATGGAAAACAAACCATATCGAAACAAAAAAAGAAAAAGAAAAAAGAAAAAATGGACATGTTTGGCCTTGAGAAGAGAATACTGAGGGAGAACATGTTATGCTAAGACCCTTCAGATATCTGGAGGAGGACAAAGACTTGCACTCTGCAGCCCCAGAGGTAGGGATGGGAGAGAAATTTTATTCATGTTGCATATTCATGTTGCCTACCTCATTCATGCTCTTTGAAACCATATGTGAATCAAAACACAGCCATCCTGCAAAATTCACAGCTTTATTAATTTTTAATGCACTTCTCCTGCCAATGAATGCATACAGAAATGCATAGATCAGGGTTAATTCTGCATCAAAATACATAAGTGGTAAAAACATACAAAAATGCATAATATTTGGTGGAACCGGTTGGTAAAAATGTGAATATTGTGGAAGACTCCATGTAGACATATGTATTGTAGGAGACATTCTCACTAACATGCTGGGGGTGAAATTGCCAACTGATGTGGAAATGTGGAGAACTGAATTTAAGACTGAGAGATGAGAAGCAGAAAGAAAACAAAACTGGCAGGCTCACCTATTCCTACCCAGAGGGCAAGAAAATATAATTACAGATTTGTCCGGAACATTTGGAGAAACCTTTTGATGGTAAGAGCTGCCCAACAATGGTGTTACAAATACTTGGTGTGGTATGGGGAGGGAGGTGCTGTATCTCAATGGAGGTCTTCGAGAAGCTAGCAGCCATCTATTGAAGATATCATAGTTCTGGGTTTCCTTTATACAACAGGAGGCTGTGTTTGATGGCCTATGGCACCTTAGAACTGTTTAATTCTGAGATGAATGGGAAAGTTCATCTTTATCCGAAACCTGCAGAATGCACAATGATTGGATCTGATGTCTCACACTGGAATGTGCATCACGATCTGGAAGTTCTGTTCTGCAAAGCAATTGGAGGTGAAGATGAAAGTGTAGCTATTGATTTCCTGCTGCCTTTCTTTCTTTTGCTACACTAGATAGTGCTCATTGAAAGTGACTTTCCAAGAATTACTTTTATAACACTTCACTTATTTGGAGAATCCTACCAAATGATTTCTTTTGAAGTTCATCACCCAGTCAATATTTTCCAAAGCCAAGGAAACTATTTTTCAGCATTCTTGTTTCTTGGAATCCCCTGTTCTAAAGGACAGCGTGAAAAACACACAATTTTAAGGAGGGTCGATGCCTTGTCGGGTCAGCTGGGGGCAGGAACGATCCACAAACATAATACAGGAACAAATCCAACCTGTCTCTCCCATCAGCCTTCAGCATGCAGCGCTAGGGAGTTCCGACAGCCCTTCCCGACGATTTATTACGACCCATGTCTTGGAGAGTCCAGCAGAGATAAAACACAGACGGAGCCAGGCTGAGGTTGCGTACTAAAAGCTACTTTATTAAGCCATAGCTGCCAAGTTCCCCGTTTTCCCCGGGAAACCCCCCGTTTATACTTACCTTTTCCCGGTGGTCCCCCGTATCACTTCGTCTCCCGTTTTTCTCCGTTATTATCTCCTGCTGGTGGCCATCGTTTTCTTTCTAATTTGCCCTTCTATGGGCACCAAAATGGCCGCCGCCGGCTTCAAAAGTTGCACCTACGCATGCCCGGAAGTGCATAGACGCGACTTCCGGTGTCGGCGGCGGCCATTTTTGGTGCCCATAGAAGGGCAAAGCGACACCGGAAGTTACGTTGATGCAACTTCCGGTGTCACAGGGCTGCCGGTCCCGGATTCTGCAGTCCGGGACTTGGAAGGTAAGTATTAAGCGTAAGGCAGAACAAAAGGAAACATGTCTCCTCTCACTGAGAGAAGTCCAAAGAAGAAGAAAACAAACGGAAACAGAATACAGAAAACATCCGCTCGAGTGATTCCAACAATCTTTGCTGGAATGCATAACACAGGCATGTGACCTGCACAGTGGGAGGAATAGAAACCTAACATGCCTTTCATAAGCCATCTCCCGGTGTTCAGCCTGAACACAAGAGCACAGAATGTGTGAAGGGGGCTCTGTGATATGTACGCTACTCTGCCCCCAAATGTAGACATGTTAAGGGGTGGGGTCCAGATTTCAGCAGACTAAACTTCACCCCAATCTTTCACCTAATTTACAGGTACTTGGTGGGAAGGCTACTGGATCATTTTCCTGACTCATTAGATTCCCCCGCCCCCAAATGTGCTGCTATATCTTTAGTTTTTTTTAATTGTTTAATGTGATATTCTAGTTTTTTTGAATTTCATCATTTGGTTGTGTGAGTGTATGTGCAGACAATAGATAGATAGATAGATAGATAGATAGATAGATAGATAGATAATTTACTTTTCTGTAAATATTCACTTAGGCCACATTTACACCATATATTTAAAGTGCTTTCCCAGTCAGAGCTGTGGTTTCCAGAGTGGTTTACCCATCAATCTCTCTCAAAGGTGACTCTGGAAATTGTACCTCCATAAGAGGAATAGGGGTTTCCTTGACAAACTGCAGCTCCCAGACTTCCTTGGGGAAAGCCATAACTGTTTAAAGGGGTATCATAGTGAATGTGGAACACCCTCCCACCAGATGTCAAAGAGAAAAACAACTACCAGACTTTTAGAAGACATCCGAAGGCAGCCCTGTTTAGGGAAGCTTTTAATGTTTAATAGACTATTGTATTTTAATATTCTGTTGGAAGCCGCCCAGAGTGGCGTTTATTATTATTATTATTATTATTATTATTATTATTATTATTATTATTAGGTCTTAGAGACTGTTCCAGTATCAAGTGGTACCTAAATATATGAAACAATAACGACACTCTTAGAAGCCTCTCCTTGTGACTGGAATCTTTAATAATCCATGATTCCTGATTTTGGGGAGGAGGGGTTTTTTCTAAGTGAATTCAACCAAATGCAGTGAGAAGCTCCAATCAAATCTTCAAGCTAAATATGCAGAGGTTAGGAGTGGAGGGTGCAGGGCTAGCATCAGTGGGAATATTGGGTAGGCAATGCCCAGGGCATGCACCTCTGACCCCAGCACACTTTTTGCCCTTGCATGTTTAGGCTGAATTTCCAAAAAAGAGTTTTAGAGATGGAATGTCAAGAGGTAGTGTTCCATTTCTGAATGTGGCCTTCCTGTGTCCTAGGATCATCAGAAACAATAGATGCCAAGTCTGGCTTTCGGAGTCAACAAATACGCAGAGTGCTCTGTGCTTCAGGAATTGAGCTGCGACTCATTGAGGTTTTCCCATTCACTTTTATTGAGAGGAAGCTTTGGTACATTATCTCCCTGAGGCTCTTCAGCCAATACACATAGATAAGCCTCTATTCTCTGCTACACAATACGGGCTTTGCTAATCCTCTCTTTTACTACCCTGATTGCCCAGCTGTGCTCTTGCTTTAGGAAAGTTGAATTGATCTCTTGCGCTCCTCTCTCCCCATAAATATCGAAGTGGAGTTCTCTCAGGCATTCTCTCCTCCTTACCAGTTGCTGTCCCCTCTCTTGTTGTTTACTCATTTAGTCATGTCCGACTCTTCATGACCCTATGGACCAGAGCACGCCAGGCACTCCTGTCTTCCACTGCCTTCCGCAGTTAGGTCAGACTCATGTTCGTAGCTTTGAGAACACTGTCCAACCATCTTGTCCTCTGTCGTCCCCTTCTCCTTGCGCCCTCAATCTTTCCCAACATCAGGGTCTTTTCCAGGGATTCTTCTCTTCTCATGAGGTGGCCAAAGTATTGGAGCCTCAGCTTCCAGTTGCTGTCCCCTCTACTGCCTGTGTTTCCCACTCCTTCATGTTGTGGTGAGAAGATGGGACAAGCATGCTGTGAGGAGCGTATGGTCAGGGAAGCAAGAGGTATTTCCCTCTCCCTCTCCCTGTTACTGGGCCCCTTCCTGGGATTGTCATCTCCCCATTCTGTGCCCCGCTGGCTCATCCCACTCCTGACACATGGGTTAGTTTCACTGTTTTCAGTCCCATGCCACCAATGCAGCAATGGTACCCTTTGGCTCTTCTTCCAAGAGTCGCCATCTGAGTGCAGTTGTCTCAGCAGAATAACTAAATTACACAGCTCTTAAGAGAATATACGCAGCATGGCTCCTAGGCCAAGTTCAATGATGTAGCACCTCCATATTTTGGTTTAGAAGATTATTCACAAAACAAATTTCCTCCAATGTCAATCCCTAGATGTAAGATTAGCCACAACCAGTTGGACCAACCAGAGTCCCAAGAGCTAATCCAAGATCGAATGAGGCAACAAAGGCAAACATTACATATCACCTTCCAACATTAATTGTTATGAAACTCACCATCCAAACTTTTATTTGGATATTTGTTTCCACTACTAAACACAACCTCTGTTCCAGCCCTGTATAAATCCCGCCAGATTTTTCCTAGCAATAATGAGTGAAGGACTGCATTCTGTGCTTCCTAACTTACAATTCCCCATCATCCTCAGGATGTGTAAATTTGCCACTTCTCATCCATCTCAAAAAGGCAAAAGAAGTTTCCTTGCATCAGTGAGGCTTTGACAATCTCCTGTGGCAAAGCACTCAACATTAACAAAATGTGTCAAATGAAACTCTTCGGGATTGAAATAGCGCATCTCTGATGCTAAGTAAGCTCACCCATAAATAAGGTTGTTTCAGCTATTGGCTCGCAAAATACATGATACCCCTCCCAACAGGTTGCTGCTATTGATGGTAGAAAACTGATTGCACATTTTCAGGGGGCTGGGAATTGTGGAAAGAGTTGAGTGTCCATCATCATTAATCTGTTTTGTCAAGAAAACTATAGCAACTGTTGTAAGATGAACTGCTCAGTTCTTGCACAACTGCTTTGTGAGTGGGACCTGAAATGTATTCCATTCTGACTCTTGACCTGATAATCCACAAAGGACCCTTCATCACATTATTTGTTTATTTTACAGAAGTGATCGTGCAGGAAGAAGAGCAGGCATCCCCAAACTGCGGCTCTCCAGATGTTTTGGCCTACAATTCCCATGATCCCTAGCTAACAGGACCAGTGGTCGGGGAAGATGGGAATTGTAGTCCAAAACATCTGGAGGGCCGAAGTTTGGGGGTGCCTGAAGAAGAGTGTGGGCTGGATTTCCTAACATTGGTAAGTTAGCTGTACTTCAAGTGATATAGTCCCCCAGTATAGGAAAAAGACCTCATGTTTAGTAAGTTAAAAAATGGTTTACTTACAAACTCTCCCAAGTTCAGGTTCTTGTGTTTCAGAAAGTTTCACAGGCAATGAAACTTGGCTTAGTTAAAAAGTGGTGAAGGTTTTTGGATTATTGGTGTATGTCTGTGAGAGCAATGGAGTCTGAGCTGGAACAACCACCTCAAACCTCTTCAAACATTGAGCTTCTCAGGTAGACTGGGAGAGGAACCATTTCCTCCTAAGGTAAGGTAAGGGGACATAGCTAAGCCTGGCAGGACAGCTTACTCTATGCTATTAGCCTCTTCATGAATTAAATAGATTTAAGCATGTTGGTTATGTGAGGCTGGTTATCCCACAAATACTAGCTGGATCAACATTCTGATTGCTTCCTACATGTCAAGGTGCTACAGTGGAAACAATCTCTTTTCCTTCTGCTGCAGCAAAAGTGCAACCCTTGTCTAGTCACAGGGCTGGCCATGGCTCATACCTACAAGGTGGGAGGCTATCTAGATGACTTCTAGTAAATGGCCAGAGAGTACCAGCTCTTGCTGCATTTTTGAAGACAAGCAGGTGTGGACAGCCTTAGTACTCTGGCAAAGAATGACAAGGTTTTCCTGGAAGTTGTTCTCTGCCTTTTAAAGAAAGGCATATAATAAATGTTATTAATTTGCAGCATGGATGACGATCTTCTAGCAGCTAAGCCCTTTTCCAAGGTCCAGTGTACTTCCACCTGTTCTGTCAGCCGAAACTTCTGATAGAAACCCCTGAGGGGAAAGAGCAAATCTTCTCTGTAGGGTTTAATTGTTGGTTATAGGTTACGGGAAGGACAGTTGTAATCTTTTGAAGCTAGCAGTTGAGTATCATAGACGGGAGCTGCCTTTGACTCAAAAGGGCACACTGCAATTACAAGGAGCACATGTGCTCACGTTAGTATCTTAGAGGAAAATGGATCGTCCGTGGCTCAGAAGACGATTAGTTCTTCTCAAGGTCCATCCCCCCTCCTGCCTTCTTGTCATTTCTCTTCTTGTCATTTCGAGATTTGGACAGCTTCATTTTCTTAAAGAGTGGAGCGACTTTCTATTCTTCCTGTTTGATATTCAAAGCAGATGAATAATTAAATTAACCCTGTTGCTTTTTGATCAGAGTCAATGTCAAACCACTCATTTCGCATGGCTTTGGGGAGCCACCCTGTAGCAACGCTAAGCTCAGAGTTAAGCCAACTGTTTCTTTGCCTCCTTTTCTGAAGAGCTCCAGCTCCCATCTGTTGGGAGAAGGCCAGTGGTGAATATGAAACAAAACCAGAATCCAAAATGAGTCTCACAGCTTCCGAGTACAGATTAAATTCCATCCGAGGAATCTTGGGCTTCAGAACTAAATCCTGTAATCCTCTTTTGATAGAGCTAAGTGCCATTATCCTCAAATTGCAGATGGGACCAATATGAAGCTTTACGGAACCAACGGGGATGCTCTCGTCCTCAACGTGAACCACCAGCCCAGAAACAAAAACCCAGAGCATTGTGGGTGAATGTGGATGACCATTTATCAAGTGGCAACTTCTCACCATGTGCCCATATCTCAGGCCAGCACAACTAGTGACCTGCCAAGCTGAATACAACCCGCCAGCTGTGTATTGTGGCATGCCAACTGCTTTCCAAGCTCTCCTGTTTCCACTGCCAGATAGGCTGTGAAACCAAAGAGATTTATCAATGGATTTCAGTGTGTGACCGGTGGACTGCATTCAGCTTCTTAATGTGCTTTGATGGTTCACACCTGCAATTTAAGGATAATGATGCTGTTCCAAGGCATTATGTTGTCGGTATTCACCTATTCACACCCCTCGCCAGGACTTGGTGGCAAAGCTTCAGACTGGGCACAGGCTGGGGCATGGCTATGGGCAAGAGAACTCAAATCCAGACTCAATTCATCTCCCCACTCTTCAAAGCTGCCCAGTGCCCATGCTGGATTCTGAAATGCAGCAGATACTTAAAACATCCCTATAAAATACAAAGTAGTGGAATTGAAAGCAATACATAAACTACAATAAAAGACATTTGGAACCAGCATTAAAATGACACTTGCACCTTAGTTTTCAAAGGCCTGCTGTGATTGGGAAGGTCTTTGCCTGCTGGTGGAAAGATAACAAGGAGGGAGCCAATCTAACCTCTCTTGGGAGGGAATTCGGCAACATGGGAGCAGCCACAGAAAAGGATCTCTCATGTCACACCACCAGCTGTGCCTCTGATGTTGATGGGAACAAGAGTAGGTGCTCACCTGAGGATCTTCGCACTTGGGCAGGTTCATAAGATCTGCCAAGATCAGGTTTGCAGAGATCTGCAGCCGGTGCTTCCATGTACAACTCGTTCTACTCAGTGACAGCAACTGATAGGAATGTACATGGATCCTCCCCATATTCAGTTAAACTGTGACTGGTAGCCAACTTGTTTTGGAAAACAAAACTCAAGCATAGCTTTTAACCAAACAACCACTTGCTGTAAGCCGTGATCTATGTTCTGTAAATGCATATTCAATAAGCCCAGCCATGACACTGTGATGTGGAGGCAAGTAGCAGAACCTAATGAATAAAATTGTGACTATTATGCTGATAGCATCTCTATTTCTAATTAAGTACTAATTACCCTCAAAGCTTTTGACTTTTGTTATTCATTTCAATGTGCAACGCTTTATGCCCTTTAATGTTATTTTATTATCAATCTTGTTAATCTCCTCGAAGAAATCCGTATTGAGTCTCATACATCACTGACCATCTTTATTTAGAATGCATTTTTTTGGGGGTGAGGCTTTTTAAAATGTATATTCCTCACCTCACAAAAAGGAAATAATTTGAAATCAGTCGTTGCTTGTAGCTCTGGTTCATCCCATTGAGGAGAATTTATAATCGTTTTAATCCTCTGGAAGAAAATAAAGATAATGAAAGGAAAAATTAAATTCCCTTTAATAAGAGAAAGACCACAAAGAGAATGGGGGAGAGGGCAAGATGGCAGGTGAAATTCATTTCTTAATAAGCACAAAGTGGTACACTGTGGAATAGCCCAAATTATACTGATACACCAAGGAATACATTTTCTATTACCTTTTTTAAAAAAGTGTCCTCGGTGATAGTGCCAGTATACAGAGGCCCCATGTCTAAACACACTGGCCCCAATCCAAGGATACCTCCACTATGTGGAGGGAAACCATTTTCAACTATGTTAAACTAGGTCACCCTCTCCCACAGGGGGCAGTGATGGCTACCAACTTGCATGGCTTTGAAAGAAGGTTGGACAAAGTCAAGAAGAAGAAGGCTATCAATCTTCTTTCTTTCTTCTTTGGCAATCACTCGTAGCTGAGTAAGATGGTCTTCCATAAACACAGTTTTAACATTGAGTTCGTAAGTGACTGTAGAGGCCAATTCTGGATCCACACGTCCTTCCACAGTGGGGACATTGGTTTCTGGGCAGGAGTTGATCACGGTGTGGATCTGCCAAGTGTGCCTTCCTCTTAGTACATTTTTTCCCTTGTGTCCTGAGTTTCAGTGTCTTCAAAGTCTATCCAACTGGAGCACTCGCAGGCAAATGTTTCCCAATTGTTGGTGTTTATACTACATTTTTTAAAGATATTGGAAGAAGGTATCAAATTAAAAATCGGCTAACCATACACAAGAGAACGCTGCTTATTTGCTTTAGGTCTGATTCTGCCTGCCTGGTGCTGAGTGCCCTAAGTTCAAATCAGCATGAACAGTATCAGCATCTGCCCTCAAGGGCCTTAGCACACTTGCCAAATCCACTGCCCCATCTCGTTCCTTAGCTAACCTAATGAAATAATTTATTTCATTCAAAACACAGCAAAGCCTGAAAAACCGGCCTCTGCCCTGAGCGCTAAACCAATGCTCGAAACAAGTGCTGGTTTACACAAAGCTTCCTAATTTGCAGCATATTATCATCCTGTTAGTGCAGTCCACAAGGCGCTCCTTGAGTGGTCGCTCTGAAGGTCTCGCACAGGGATGACAGGGAATGTGAGAGCCTGCCCCCAAATCCCCTCAATTCAACCTTGTTATTTGGGGTTGGCACACAGTGCCAACACCACCCTCCACCCAGTACTTGCAGTTTGTATTTTCACAATATCACAATTCATATCAGATATCACAATTAATATTTTTTTAAAGAGAGAGAGAGAGAAAAGAAACAAAACAAAACCCTACTACAAAATAAATCATTCAGCTTCATAAGATTAATAGCAGACACAAATAAGACAGGCAGCAGAAACGAAAATAAAATATCACTGTTTACTTTAGGCCTCCCTAAAAAATATGGGCAAATGGTGGGTGGGGCTGTGTGAGTAAGAACACAACTAACTTGTCAGCAGCTCCCATGGAGTTATAGGGAACAAACGGAGCAGAAATGGGTGAATTTGTCAACTTTAGTTTCTCTCTGTTTGTCATTGTTTCAGTCTTAAGTGCAGTTCCCACATTTCCATGTCAGTGTATGGGTTGGGTTTTTTTAAGTCCTCATGAAAATTCAAAAGCATTTTACTGTAAATTTCAATTGAGGTTTTCTGTGCAATTTCATACGCCTTATATACTCAACATTGCAAAGTAATTTTCCTAATGTAAAGCATTGTTTTAAGTTGTTTTCATGAATAAATGCACACTTTATCTGAGAAACCTATTTTGACCCAGCTTCTACTCTCTAGATACTCAGTAAAGGAGCAAGACAGGTGCCTGACCCATACCTTGCATTCATTGGACAACCAGGACAGAACAGAGATTCTGTTGATGTCCTTGCAGTTTTCCCCATAGTAGAAACAATAATATGATTTTACATTGTTCCTGATTTATTATTTTGTTGTAAGCCACTTTATGGATCTTATGTGTTGGAGTGGAGGATTACCCTCCTCCCTTGAATGAATTGAAATGTAAGCCGAGCAAGGAAGCATCAGGCATGCTTTCTTAAGCCATGCAATGAGAAAAGTGACTAGATAACTATTCATTTTAGGGCAGGTTGCCAACAGCAGGTCCGCAGTGAACACTGGGGACAATGCTGCCCTTGACTTCTGGAGAGAAGAAAGCAAGGCGAGGCTTACCCGGTGGTTCCCAAACAATAGCAAGAATGACAACAAAATTATACATTAAGTCAATGTTTGGGAGTCGTCGTAATTAGGCATACCCTACCATTAGCTCCATCCACTCTACCAGTTTTTCCTCACCCACCCACTAAGTAATTTCACCTGAGTAATTCCTTCCACTGATCTCTACCACAAGCCCCGGAGACAGAGCAATGCATTATCTATCCGTCTTGGCTAATTATACATTCCCTTTGGTGGAAGCTTCTGAATGCCCTATAGCTCACATATTTAACTCGAAGCTGCTATGCAGCATGACATCTCTAAAGGGTCAGCTCAGACAACTGGTTCAAATGATGGCATCCACCATTACTGTACAGCTGCTGTGAGAAAAGAGCTTCATCCATATTGATGTCCAGCTCCCTTGGCACTTCCCCCAGCATGTTGTTCAAGGTTCAGCGTTGAATGTGGTTTGCAATGGCACACCAACTTGCACACCAATCTGACAATTTCCACTTTTGTGTCACATGGAATCTCCCATGGTGAGCAGGCGATCAGAGGCAGAACAAAGAGCTTTCAATGGTCCCCCTGAAAGAGTTTAATCTGTGAGGCATTGTTCCTCTTTATCTAGTCTTGAAACGTATCAAGATGTCAGGTGGATGGATTGGGTTCGGAACAACTGTCTGTTTAGTATTGTCCATGGCTAGCGATTACTGTCAGACTTTGGATACAGGAACTTAGAATGAAACTATTCATCATGAATCATCCCAGTTGCAGAAGCGATACATTTCTCACATGGATACAGAGCCCACAAGAATGATGATAGGGGTGACAAGGGAGACACTGGAACACTGCCCATTCCAAATAAATGTCCAGGTCTTATATGAAGGGAGGAATTGCCCCAATGTGGAGAATATTCTGTGCTTGCATTCTGTCCTCCAGAGAATCAGGTACATCTCCCTACTTCATATAAGAAGCAAAAGTAATTTATTTCCTCTGTCAGGGCCGGCCCTAAGGCAAGGCTGGGTGGTGCAATGCGCCGGGCCGCCAGGGGGCGCCGTGCTGCAGCGCCCGCCAGACAGCCACGCTGGGAAATGGGGGGGGGGTGGCGGAGGGATCTTCGCATCACGGCGCCAGATATGCTTAAGACGGCACTGTCCTCTGTCACCACTTCAGAGTTGTAGCAACCAGTGGAGCAGGGTGGTGACACTTGCCTGACCTCCCTTTGCCAGAGTTTGGCTGCTTGCTGGGAGGGAGAGTGGGTGTGAGGGGCAAGGTAGCTGTGAGGTCAGTGTGGTGCAATTGCAGATGCAGGAGTGCCAGGCTGGTTCCTGTTTGCACTGTGCTGCCCTCACCACCACTTTGCCCTCCTCCATCCTAGTAAACTGCACCCCCCCATCAGCCAACCATTCTGTGCAACCCAGGCACAGTGCCAATGAGGTATTTGCCCACCCCACATTGTACTTTGGGGTGGAGAGGAACTTTCTCCATATTTTTGTCAATCAGTCAATCTCTTTTACTGGCGTAGAAAAAGTGCATAGTATACCTGGATCAGAACACAACACAGTTAATGAAACATAGTATTTTTTATTTTGCTTCGACTCAGACCAACACGGCTACCTACCTATAGTAGGAGATACTTTAGGATAAAACTGTCCATACTCGTAGTAGATGATCCATCACATACATTCCCCTAAGGGAGACTGGCAAAGATATTTATTTGTTAGAACTTATACCTGAGCTTTCCAGACAAAGAGGTTGGATCCAGCTAAATTCTACTGAGAGTAAAGGGTAAAGGCAGGGGTTCCCAAACTAAGGCCCAGGGGCCAGATGCGGCCCAACCGCTTTTACAATCTGGCCCGCGGACAGTCTGCGAACCAGCATGTTTTTACATGAATAGAATGTGTCCTTTTATTTAAAATGCATCTCTGGGTTATTTGTGGGGCAGAGGAATTAGTTCATTCCCCCCCCCAAAAAAATAGTCCGGCCCCTCACAAGGTCTGAGGGACAGTGGACCGGCCCCCTGCTGAAAAAGTTTGCCGACCCCTGGGTAAAGGTAAAGGTAAAGGACCCCTGACAGTTAAGGCCAGTCGCAAACAACTCTGGGGTTGCAGTGCTCATCTCGCTTTACTGGCCGAGGGAGCCGATGTTTGTCTGCAGACAGTTTTTCTGGGTCATGTGGCCAGCATGACTAAGCCACTTCTGGCGGAACCAGAGCAGAGCATGGAAACGCTGTTTACCTTCCCGCCGGAGCAGTACCTATTTATCTACTTGCACTTTGACGTGCTTTCGAACTGCTAGGTTGGCAGGAGCTGGCGCCGAACAATGGGAGCTCACCCTGTCATGGGGATTCAAACCGCCGACCTTCCAATTGGAAGCCCAAGGCTCAGTAGTTTACACCACAGCACCACCTGTGTCCCTGAGAGTAGGGTAGACCCATTTAAATTAATGGACGTTAAATTGGTAATGTCCATTAATTTCAATGGGTCTACTCTCAGTATGACTAACTTTGGACACAACCCAAGTATAGATTCTGAAAATACTGTCTACTTGTAGTCATTTGGCACATTCTAGTGTATTTTCTTTAGTCTCCATTTGCAGAAGTTAGTGTAACTCCATTTACTAAATCTGCAACATATTGCATCAACAAAAAAAATTGGCCCACCATGCCCAAAGTACAGTTTGAAGTGGATAAGGCTGTTGAAAAATCCATTAATTAAAAAGGAAGCACAACTGTTTGCTTCTTTTTAATGAATTTTTAAATATAAATTTTGACGATTCTGAATGTTAGCATAAAATGTAATCTGTTCTAACTCACATAGTTCAGTGAAGCTGGAATTCATTTGATTAATTCACTTCAGCTTCCCTTAATTCATTTAGTTTGCTTGTTTATCAGAGTGGAAGCCAACTCAACGTATCAAATGAAGGTGAATAGAGCCACCTTGAATGGCTATGTGAAAGAAGCAAATTAAATGAAATCCAGCAAAACAGGCTTAACAGATTGCTAAATACTGATCAGCAAATCATCAATGCGCTAAGTAGAAAGGAAGTTACAACCACGCTGCAAAGTTTATTGCACAATTCTCCATCAAAATTTGCAATAAAGAAAGCAAGGAAACTGTACCAAAGACTGACTTTAAAAGAGTAATGTGGAATGCCAAACCTTTTTTAAAAAAATGCAAGGCATGAAAAGCTTTGCAAACCACCTGCAAACTTATCTCCAGAATTTGAAAATGATGCTTGTGAGATCTGGAATTCATCATGTATGCGATTCAGTTGGTGCATTCATTCCTCCATTGTCCAAAAGCCATTGCATAGCACGAACATTTTCTTTTTTAATTCAAGTTGCAAATTTTGCTCCCTTTAAATGACATCTGCTCATTAGCAACACAATGGTGCTACATTCAGGCAAGAGTTTTGGATGACTCAGGGATCTAATCATGGTGTACTCTCGGTATGCTTGTCTTGCCTCTCACACATATCTGTCATTCCATAAGCACATGAGGTCTATATTACATGGATTAAGAGTCCTCCACAAGGACCTGGGCAGAGAAGAGCAAACACATCTCTGCAAAATAATCAATAGTGATGTTCTTCCTGAGGTTTGCAGGGCTTAGGCCTAGGGATGCACTTGAGGCTCGGCAATGCTTGGCGCAAAGGGAAGGCGAGAGCCAGGAGCCAGTGAAGACTTACTTCCCTGGCTCTGCAGGGGCAGGGGCTCACAAGATGCATGCCACAAACATTTCTGGATGGGCAATTAATTTGGGGAAAATTAAATTGGGGCTTGTGGTTGCTCCATTGCATATTACTTTGGGGAAAACATTAATTTAATCTATCTAGACATGATTTGGAGTGTAATGAATTGAGATGACTGAAAGAGAACTGAATCTGATTAAAAAAGGATCTGTAAGGAGATTAACTTGGGTAAATGAACCAAACCGGAACCCATTTGGGCTGGGGTGCAAATTCATTGAAGGATTTACCTGGAGAGATTTGGTCGGGAAATCAGACGGCTTGACTTCTGTGACATGTGGCCTCTACATCTGCATCTGTACATGCACATTAGCATATGCAAAACTTATGCAAATTTGTCTGTGTTCTAAATCTTTTAAGTACCTAGCAACACCCCAAGCCAAAGAAGATTTCCCAGGCTTAACCTTGCATTGAAGGGCTGATGCTGGGGAAACTGTTGCTAGAGAGCCAATAGTCATATTCCGCAGGGGCCTCTCTTGCCAGAAGAGTAGATGGGGTTTTGGTTCCCATCCTTGTAAATCAGCCTCTCTGCAAATGTATGCGTTGTTTCTATCTATTTGCATGAAGGCTGGTTTGTGAAAATGCTGTAGCATTAACATAAAAGGGGTTTGCAAATCTAAAACATTATATTGGTTTTGTATCAGGATAAGCAAAATGGTCACCTAAAGAACCTTGGGAACTGGAGTTAGGGAAGAGTGCTGAAGATTCTCTGTTGGAGATCCACCATGCTTTTCACAAAGCTATGTACCTGGTGGTGTTCAAGGGAATTACCATTAAACTAGGTTGGTGCTGTATGGTCAAAGAATGAGGAAATGTTTGCAGCTTGATGACCACCTTCTCCCATGGACAACATTCTGAGGGCCACCTACCAGACGCAGGAGGGCCCAGAGGCAAAACTGGATGTGATCAGAGGATAAAGTGGGCAGACCCAGAGGCATAAGAGACGTGATGAGTGTGAATCTAACCTTTGCCTAGTAGACTGCATTCCAGGTAAATGAAAGTTGGCTATTTCTTCACACACATGCACACACACAAACTCATCTCTCCATCAAATACTGTAAATACTTGCAGCCTATTTAAGGATTTCATTGATTGCCTTGTTTGACACGCAGCTGGAGGTTATTGCATACCCTTGGGACTGCAGCTGCCTCAACTTTCTCTGTGCAGTGCAACAAGAAGGGAGCTATTCAGCTCGAATCTATATATACACACCTTGGCACATGTGCTTATGTAATGTGTAATATGGCTACCTTCCTGCAGATATACGTAGGAAGGGAGAGAAAGAGATCAGTACCCTACTTGACTAATATGCTGCATTTGATGCTATTATAGAACACTGTGATTATACAAGGCGAACTATGTATTTTTAAAGGGTTGAACTGGAAGATTACAGTTTTATGAGGCAATTGCTTTTGGAGCTGGTAATATGTAATATTTAAATGCATGAAGTGAGAACGAAAGAAAATGTCTGAGATTCCCTTCTTCTTCATCTGCAAAGGATGTCATCTATTCTCTGCTGATTTGCAGTTCTCTACAAATGAAAAAGAAATAGCTCTTTCTTAGCAATAATTTAAAAGTCTCCAGAGGATATATCAAGAGAGACCTAGATTGACTCTGACAAGTCTAAATCCTGTCCCTGACATTTCATTCTGCCGTTCACCTCTGTTAGATAAAATATCCATATTTTAATGTAGCAACATTTAATTTTTCTTTTCGAGTGCCTTCCTATGGTCCTTGGGGGTAGGAGGGGTGGGTGAAGGCAATAGAAAATCTTGGAGATCCCCCTATCCATGGGCAGCCAGTGCATGTCTCATCCATGCTGCTGGGGAAAGATCTGGGGATCTAAATTCTCCTGATATAGCCCTAGGGATGTGGGGAAAAGTCAATTCAGTTCAGTTCACATTCTAACCAGAACTTACCTAATTCATACTTTTCAAACCAATCACAAACTGAAACACAGCTGTCCTTTGAAATTCTGAATTTTTCAGTGCAGTTCTCCAACCAAATCATGCTTACGAAAACATATTGGAAGAAAGTATGCGTAAAATGGCATATTAGGGGAAATCACTTGCTAAAAATATTATACTGGGCAGATCTGAATACGAAAATGTATACATTAGGAGCAATGCACACTAAACCCATAGACTCATAGAAGCGCAGAGTTGGATGGGAGCAGTGCTTCCCAACCTTGGATCTCCAGCTGTTTTTGAACTACAATTCCCATCATCTCTGACCCTAGGGCTAGCTAGGGATGATGGGAGTTGTAGTCCAAAATCAGCTGGAGACTCAAGGTTGGGGAAAACTGATCTAGTCCAACCCCCTGCAATGTAGAATTCTTTAGCCCAATGTGGGGCAAAAACTCACGACCCCAAGGTTCTGCAAGTAATGCTGATGAGTTTTCATTATATATATATATATATATATATATATATATATAGCAACTCTAGACTGGTGTGGTGTTTCCACAGTGTGGAGGGTCATATTGAAAGACCAAACAGAGAGAGGGTTCAATTGTGCTGTATGTTGCAGCCTCTCCCTACAGATATATTACTGCAGAGTTAAGGAGCAGTCAGCTCAGAGCCTGAATATGGATGTCATGCCAACCTTCCCCACCCTTCCCCAACCACACACCCTACCAGGCTAGCATATTTTGAGCTGGATTGTGATAAAACTTCTTGCTTTCCTGGCTGGAAGATAGAGGCAGGTACATGAAGGCGTGTTGAAAGTATCCCAGGGAGGAAAGGTAAATTTACCTTTGTTGCTCAGCCCACATTTGCCCCTGGCTCAGCTTGCCATTGGCATCAGGAAGACCAAAATTTTAATAAAGAATGGGAGAAATTTATATTATATTTGGAAGACTACTATAAACATTTGAATTCTTGTAATGCAACAAAGATCTTGGATATAATGAATAACTGGAAAATTGGGGTGACGTACGATATGCAGTAGAAAAGTTTAAACAAAGAACCCATGGAGGGGAGGAGTGAAGTCTAAAGATTCGGAATAATGTTTATTTGGTTTTTTAAATATATGATTGTGAATGTTAATATTAATTCGTAAAATTCAATAAAAAATATAAAAAACAACTTACGTTTCCAAATGCTCAATATGAAATTTACTCCAAATACAGGTATCTGTTTCAGAACAGTGAATTGGTATATTCCTCTGATGCATTTTAGCATTTGTGGGCAGGCTTCCTCCCCCCCCCTGATTTTCAAGATTGAGTGGAATTAATACCCCCCTCTCCCAAACCAAGGTTCATTAGATGGAGCTAAAGTGATCAAATCCTCTAGGTGATCAAATATAATGTTGCAAGACAAGAGGCTTACAACACAGTGCTAATAAGATTAAGTGAAAGGAATCAAAGCCAATTTATGTTTGGCAGTTTGGGGAATAACATTTGTGTCAAGATGCACAGTAATCATCTAAACATGGGAATAATCTACCTCGTAATTAAACAACAATAAACCTTTGTCAATAGTGCACAATTCTTGAAAGTCGGCAGCAGCGGCGTTAGTGTAAACAAAGACTAAAAAGGGTTCTTGAAATCCAGAGGCCAGAAATGTTATTTGGTGCTCATTCATGCTAACAAAACATAACAGGCATCTGCATAGCAGAATGTGGATGTTTATCGATCAAAGGAGATTAGGCGACTTTCAGTGAGCTGGGTAATATGACACTATATGGAAGTTAATCAGCTGGGTGCCAGATAGCGAGCCATCACCATTATGCCTTAAGCCAGGAGTTGCCAATGTGGTGCCCGTGGGTGCAGTGGTGCCCTTGAGGTCTTCTCCTGGTAACCACTAACTCTCCAAGTCCCCCCCCTCCATCTCTCTCTCTCTCTCTCTCTCTCTCTCTCTCTCTCTCTCTCTCTCTCTCTCTCTGCATATACATATAAATATACATATATACACTTGAAGCTTTCGATTGGGCATATGTAGGGTACAAAAGAATTCAGTGGGTTATTTTATTTATCTGTCGGCTTAGGCATGCTCAAAACTCTTTTCTAATCCCTCAGAATGCCAAGGCAGCTAGGCCAAGGTTAGCGCCACACACACACACACAATTAGCTTCACACATGAAAGGGGAGAGGAACGGGTTGTGTGAATGACTCTCTTTTGAGACTTTAAGTGTAATGTGCAAAAGAGAAATTTGCACTTACCTCCCACGGAAAGCTATGTGAAGAATCTGGAGTCTGAGCATCCCACTGCTCCAAAAATGCCTTAGCCTCTCACCCATCCATTACTTCTGATGACTCTTCTTAAACTGAATTCATACCACCAGCCCTGGATTGCAGTTTGTCATGTGCTTGGTCATGCCCTTGATTTCACAGTCTCAAGAGGGCAGCACCTAAGATCTACTGCAGGTGTGTTGCACGAACACTCCTCGTGCTCTGGAAATGGGTTAGTTTAACCCAGGCATCCCCAAACTGCGGCCCTCCAGATGTTTTTCACCTCCCATGATCCCTAGCTAACAGGACCAGTGGTTGGGGAAGATGGGAATTGTAGTCCAAAACATCTGGAGGGCCGAAGTTTGGGGATGCCTGGTTTAACCTCTGCTTTGCTAGTAAAACTGAATTACAGTGTCATCATGAAATGATGAGTGTCTAAAAAGTGTGTCACCAACATGAAAAGTTTGGAAAGCTCTGCATTGAGGGCTTTATATACTAACAGTAACACCTTGCAATCATGCAAGAAGATCAAACCTATCCATTCTTAAGGAAATCAGCCCTGAGTGCTCACTGGAAGGACAGATCCTGAAGCTGAGGCTCCAATACCTCAAGAGAAGAGAAGACTCCCTGGAAAAGACCCTGATGTTGGGAAAGATGTAGGGCACATTGAGAAGGGGACGACAGAGGGCGAGGTGGTTAGACAGTGTTCTCGAAGCTACAAACATGAGTTTGACCAAGCTGCGGGAGGCAGTGGAAGACAGGAGTGCCTGGCGTGCTATGGTCCATGGGGTCACGAAGAGTCGGACACGACTAAACGACTAAACAACAACAACAACCACCACTTTAGACTTGGCTTGGTGGCAGATTAGCAACCAGTGCAGGTCTCTGGGCACAAGTGTAATATGTTGTCAGGGTCTCACTTCTGCCAGCAACTGTACTGCAGTATATTCCACACTCACCGCAGCTTCTGGATCAAGTGCAAGAGAAGCGCCACTTACAGCAAAGTGTCAGGCCATGGCCTCTGCTTCAAGGGTGGAGGTACAAACATCACGCTTCTCCCTGCTGGAGGCCTCAGAGCATGCACAAAGAATAACAAGACACATGAGGAATCATCTTCCACCCAGCAAGGAGTCGACTGATATACCTGGTGGCATGTGAAGATGGAGCCTGGTAATTTCATATTTCTGCCTGAAGCATTTTCCAAATCCTGTATTTCTGCCGTCACGCGTGATAATTGCTGGCATTTTTTTTTTTAAAAAGCTGCTTTTGCTGCTTATCCTGAGAGCTCCCGGTGATAAATCTGTGCCTTACTGCATTTGTTTCTTTCATTGGAAGATGATATAAATGTCTCAATCTCTCTCTCTCTCCTCTCCCTTTTGCAAAAAAAAAAAAATAGTGAAGCTAATGTGTTACTTGAGGAAATGTGATCCTGCTATTTTGAGAGTAATTAAAATGTTTCACCAAGGAGACGACAGATGTGATAACATGCGACAAGGTTAGGGACTCCATGGGTGTGATTCACAAGCATATATATCAGCCTTAATCCACTAATGAATTTGTATTATTAGTGGGAGGAAAGATAAAAAAATTCATGGATGCTCATTATCTCCTCATACATGGGAAGCAGCTATTCATGAAGAAAGGAAAGAATCTCGCTCTTCCCACAAGCAAGTTCAAAATTGGATGGCTACAACACCAAGCGATGACATCACCACTATTTCATTACTTGTGAGACCTGCAACAAAATTTTGCGGTGCAAAGGGTTCCTTTCACTGTCCCATTTTGTCTGCCATTGCTAGAAATGGAGAAGAAGCTCAACTCAGATTGCATGTAAAGGGAAACCGTCATCGTTTGCACATTCCATAACAATGCAGAAACAATGCACAAACCAAAATCAAAAGTTTCACTTCTTCAACTTTTGCAATGCAATAGTCCAGCTAAGTAAAGTGTATATGGGAAAGTTAAAATGCACATATTAGTGAAAGTAACATATAAAAATCTATATATTTGGCAAAAAATGCTATGGTATGCTGGCAAATTTTCTTGATGATTTTTTAAAGAATTGCAAACGGAAATGTGAAGAACTCTGCTTAAGACTGGAAAAAGGAGAAGCTGAAAGAAACTGAAATCGACAGATTCACCCATCCTTAGCTATTTCCTATTTTATGTTATTCCATTCCTCTCTCACAAATGGAATGCAGTTAATTGATGTGGATGGAACGGTTGAATTCATATATTAATACAAATGATGTTTGTATTGACTAGAGTTGGCCCACCAGTGCCTCCCCCACCCCCCACCCCCGTGAGAAATAAGTGTTCAGGAGGTCTCTAAGTTATTGTGGACCTAAGCTGCTCAGGGCTTTGTAAATTAATACTTAATTAATAAATTAATACAAAGCTCAGGGCTTTGTAAAATAATATTGAGCTTGGCTTTGTAGCAGATGGGCAGACAATACAGGTTATTTAACAATGCTGTCATATCTTATCAGCCAGGTGACCCCATCAGCTGTCTGGTTACTGAATTCTGCATTAGCTGCAGCTTCCGGACGAGGCCCAAGGAGACCCTCACATAAAGCACATTGCAGTAATCCAGACTTGAGGTTACCGGCACATGGACTACAGTGGTCATGCTACTCCTGTCCAACAACAGCAGTAGCTGTAAAATCAGACAAAGCTGGTGACTTCCAGGAGTACTCCCAAGTTGCTTCCAGGAGTACTCCCAAGCTATGCACCTCCTCCTTCAGAATGGGTGGAGAAACAAAGGCAAGGGCAGCAGGGTCAGAGGAGGAGGAGGAGGAGGGAAACAGTGTTGAGGGAAAAAAAAGATGTGCCAAAGAGCATCAAAACTATATGAATGTGGTGTGTGTGGTAGTTTATTGCAATAAATACTTTATACTTTTCCAGGTTCTTATATTAATTTTCAAGACCCTTAACAATTTGGCCCAGGATACCTCAAGTACCATTTAAACCTTGCCCGATCGCTGTAGTGATGATGAAGATAATAATAATAATAATAATAATAATAATAATAATAATAATAATAATAATAGATTATTTGTACCCTGCCCATCTGGCTGGGTTTCCCCAGCCACTCTGGCTTCCAACAGAAAATTAAAATACATTAAAATGTCACACATTAAAAACTTCCCTGAATAGGGCTGCCTTCAGATGTCTTCTAAATGTCAGGTAGTTGTTCATCTCTCTGACACCTGATGGGAGGGTGTTCCACAGGGCGGGTGCCACTACCGAGAAGGCCCTCTGCCTGGTTCCCTGTAACTTGGCTTCTCGCAGTGAGGGAACCGCCAGAAGGCCCTCAGCACTCAGTGTCCGGGCAGAACAATGGGGGTCATAGCTGTCAAGTTTTCCCTTTTCTCGCAAGGAAGCCTATTCAGCATAAGGGAATTTCCCTTAAAAAAAGGGAGAACTTGACAGCTATGATGGGGGTGGAGATGCTCCTTCAGGTATACTGGGCCGAGGCCATTTAGGGCTTTAAAGGTCAGCACCAACACTTTGAATTGTGCTCGGAAATGTACTGGGAGTCTTTAGAGGAGTCGCTGTTTGTGGTCCCCCAAAGTGCAGATGCTCGTATCCACCAGAAGCCATGCATCTAGTATTATGGGCTCCAGTTTTACAGAACTACCTTCCAGTTGTGGGCAGACAGGCCCCATCCCTGCTGAAGGTCTTGCAACTCCTGAAAACCTTTAAAAAAAACAACAACAACAACAACAACAACAACAACAACAACAACAACACAATTTTAATTTATTTTATAGTTCTAACTGATTTATCATTTTTGCGCTGTATCTTTGAGGCTATTGTAGATAAGTGCCATGTAAGTTGCTCAAACAAACAAACAAACAAACAAACAACACATTGGAAGTGAGTGCTGGCATAAGCGTCTGTGCAGCGCAGCTTTAAGACTGACACCTACGCATGTTTGCTCACTGTAGGAATTGAACAAGTTCCCTTATAGTGAGTCAGACCATTGGTCCATTTTGCACAATGAGTAGCAGCGCCTCTTTCCCAGCCCTACCTCTGGGGGGAGGCCAGAGATTGCACCAGGGAATTTTTGCATGCAAATCATGTACTCCGCCACTTCAGCTACAGCCCACACACATCCATTGCATACACCACTTATTTACAATGTCATCATTAATATGAGAGTTAATATATATTACAAATATATTTGTGTAAGAGCGAAATTGTATTTCATGCATGTGGTGGAAGCCCAATGAGTAATTTCTTTGATTAAATGTTAGAAAGTGTATGATGCGGATTTATTGCTCGGGATTACTTTGCAATCCTTACACCTAGCTGAAGTGGATGCCCAAGTTTGAGCTGTGGGAAGGGGGAGATCTTTCCATATTGCCTCCCCCCTGCCCAGTACTGCCCAGCATGATCAGATAGCTAGGCGGGCACAGAATCGCGCCGATGGATTCAATAGATCTTGAGACGTTAACTAATGTACAAGAATGGCATGTAGTATCTTCTTTGCCAGCTGCTTAAAATATGGGCTAGGAGGATCAGAGAGATTTACCACACAGATAAATGTCATGTTGCACAAAATAATTGGAATGCAATGAGAACTATATTATGCAAGCAACATCCTCCATCCAGTCAATGGAGTTGTAATGTGTAATTACTATGCTATGAGTAAATGTGAGCAAATCGCATCTTTGAGACTTCTCTGATGCGGGATTGAGCCTCCTATGGCAAAAGGTAAGACTGAAAATTCCCAGGTGCTGACTGAGAGATGGTGGTCTACAGAGGCAAGAGGTCCCTCCGCTCCCATGCAGACTGATGTGGAAATAGGGTAAACTGAACTTAGTGAGTGGAACAATTTGAAACTAACGCTGGCAGATTCATCCATCCCTACTTATGATTCATCAAGCAAACATGGTCCACCACCTGTAATGAAGCTTCCCAGGTGCTTGACAACACATGTGGGTTTTCCCCCCTCTTCTATTTATGTAGAATTGTAGAGTTGAAAGGGACCCTGAGGATCAACTAGTCCAATCCCTGCAATGCAGGAATATGCAGCTGTCCCATACGGGAATCGAACCTGCAACCTGGGCATTGTCAGCAGCAGGTTCTAACCAACTGAGCTACCCAGGCTGCATTTCTGCTACCATGTAATCCAAGGGACCCCCACACACCCAGTCCAGTTTACAGATGGAGCCTTCATGTGCCTTCAGATCATAGCATTCCATTCTGGTCAAGCATAATGAGCAAGAGGTTTACTAAGGCCCCTTTGGACACCATCAATGGCTAATGGATTGCATTTGGTGCGCTTAGTACCATGTTGGGGAGGCTTGATCTAAATCAGGCTTCCTCAACCTTGGCCCTCCAGATGATTTGAGACTACAATTCCCATCATCCCTGACCACTGGCCCTGCTAGCTAGGGATCATGGGAGTTGTAGGCCAAAAACGTCTGGAGGGCCGAGGTTGAGGAAGCCTGATCTAAATGAAAAGAAATCCTGATGGCTTTCTCCCTTCTCTGCCTCCTCTCAGATCGCTTGCCTATTACATAGCGCTCAAGCCGTGCAGCTGATTGGTAGTACAAATCTTAGAACCCCCTTGCAGTGACTAACAGTCCTAATTATGATTTTGGAGTGATAGAATTCCAGGCCTGGGGAGCTTTTAACTGTGCAGACCAGGGAGGTGAAAGGTCAGCACCACAATAACTGCAACTGCCTTTGCTTCTCAACAGACCGAAGTACGCGTTAATGAGAGCTAGACCTCAATGCCAGTTCACAGCGCTTCACTGCAGTCTCTTTAAGGACCAAGAAAGCATAAGTCATATGGTGCTGGTTGTAAAGCACACACTTGGTTTTGAAAGATTTTGCCCTTTGGCAATCTGTGTACTCCTATGTGTGGGGGAGGGACACATTGCCCTTTTCTTTTCTTCTGTGGTTCTTCCTCCCCCCTCCCCTTCGGAACTTTGTGATTTATTACATTCCGTTCTTGCATGTACATGCACCTTGGCACTCTGCTGCTTTCTCACCGAGATTTGGGGAAGATCATGACAGAACACGTTTGCTGGAGGATGGCAAGGAGGTATTTGTATGCAAGCGCTAAGCAGAGAGTCCAAAATTGCCTATATATGGACAGGCGGCTTAAGCAGGAACCCGGGGAGGGAGCTGAGAGACATTTCAGTTGAGTTCTTCTACTGAAATGGGATGCTTACAGAGACAGATGTGGAGAGAGCACACAAAGCCAGGATGACGAAAGAAGTTGAGCACTGTCACTCTGCTGGTTTCCAGAAATCAAAAAAGGATTTTTCTCATTTAGCAGAGCAGAAACTTCCCCCTCCTAACACAACATTCTGCACATTTACAAAAGGATTACTGTATATGCTTTTCTTTTCTTTTAAAGAAGTCTCACTGTACATCAGCCTTCACCAACGTGGGGCCCTCCAGAGGTTTGGGAGGACAACTCCCAACAGCCCTTACAGTGTCGGCTGGGACTGGTGGAAGTTGTGGTCCCAAACATCTGGAGGACTCCAGGTTCCAAGCATCTGGAGTTGTGGTTCTGGACATCTTGATGACACCAGGTTGGCAAAGCTTGCCTTTCACAATTGTCACTTTTTTAATTATTTTGTAAAGTCAAACCACTCAGCACACCACTGCATCAAGTTAACTAGGTCATCATCAAGAGGCAGAATTGGTTCATACAATGGAGCATAGCATAGCTATAATCTCCTGGCAGCAGCGACTCCTGGCAGCAGAAAGGGGTACGATGGTAGGGAGGTTGAGGCCATGTGGATGTACCAGTAGAAGGCTGGATTGGCTCCACTGGTGCACCAGTGAAGCCCTGATCTCACCACTGTCTCCAAGCAAGTAGCCGTGATGCTGCTGAGAGAAGGCTGTCGCTATGATTCAGCCACACCAGGTGATCCACTGCTGTCGAGAGGCTTACCAAGATCCAAGGATAATCATAGGGTTGTCTGTTATCTAGGCACTTTATTTTAATTATACAAACTGTTCAATATGGAGTTGAAGATTTAGATCACTTGCAACCCAATCTAGGGCCGGCCCAGTCATGCAGCAGGGTGAAACAATCTGGTTTACCATGAAGAGCAGGTAGATGAAGATGGGAACTGGCACATCATTCAAGAACTAATTCAGGCGGCAAAATGTATTGGGCTGGCACATCCCCAAGGCTTATATGATTTTAAGAAGGTCACACTGACTTTAATGGGACTTTCAAATAAGTATACGCATAGTATGACAGCTTTATAGTTGTTGCAGTCTTCCTGTTTTGGGTGGCATACTCTGGTCACAGCTTGCCTCGTAATCCATTTTATGAATGACATTTGCCATTCACTACTATCTCACCACCAGAACCTGCTAGACCTGCAGAGCGGGATCTTACATTGGCCCAGGCCACAAGTAACCTCAAGCACTGCTGGATCTTGCCTTGCTTGCCTGGTGACATCCAGTTGCCAGAGGAGACAGGGCTCCTGCGCCTCCAACACTTATGCAGAAGAGGGCAATTAAAAAAAAAGCTGCTGTGTATCTGACTCCACAAGGGACAATCATCTGTTTGAAGGAATCCTCTATTTGAAAGGCTGTCTGGCCTAAGCTCGGTTTAAATGTAAAGAGCTGTAAGAAGGAAAGGCACGGGTCTTGCTCATCCATCAATAGGTAGCAGAACCTGCAGAAGTGGACTTGGCAGGCACACAGATCACCTGGTCTTCCACACTAGTAAAAATGTGTTGCATTTCTATTTAATTTAGAGTAATATTTTCTAACTTTGGATGTATTTATATGAATAATAGCATATACAGATTCTATGCAAACCCATCTCGTCTTGCAAAGTGGCCACCCTTATTTCAGCAAATGTAGTTTGCATGTTCAGCTACATCTGCTGAAATACCTTCTTCTACACAACTGTGTAGGAGCTCTGTTTTCTATGGCCACTGACCACCATACCTGTTGCAATGAAGGAATACTGGTGACCATGCCCTAACCATGTTGGAGACCTAAAGCATGTGTATGCTTTAGGCCTAGTACACCCTATGGACATGCTTGGATTATCCAAAGTTCCCCTCAGCTGTCAAGGACTGGACTGAGGGGGACGAGACTGAGGAGGAATGGTGGAGACCGACCTCCCTCCTCCTGAACCTTCCAGAGAAGAGGAAGGCAGTATTGAATTACAGCAGTGGTTTGAGGAAGGTCACAGCTCAGAGACAGGCGAACAGAAGAGTTGGGAGAAGTCAAGGGGGAGACAGAGACAGAGCAGCCCTTCTTCCAGAACCTGGCATGCATTGAAAGTGGAAGAGCAAAGAACTCAGAGACAATTAGCCCCTGGTGGCCACCATAAGGGGAAGTGCTGTTGCTAGGAAGGGGGAGGAGGAGGAGCAATGCCATTAAACTAAGAGGCAGTGTATAGAGGCCTCTCACTGTGAATATTGAATATAGACTTGGTAAGAGCTTCCTTGTCTACTTCCTTGGCTGTCTGCCATGGGGGGGGGGGATCGGAATTCATTGAACCTGACAACCACTCATCACTCTGTGCATAGCATCTCTAATGGCTCATAAGAACATAATAAAAGCCCTATTGGACCATGCCAAAGGCATATCTAGTCCCGTATCCTGTTCTGACAGTGGTCAACTGATTGCCTCTGGGAAGCCCACTAGGAGGACTTGAGCTTAACAGCACATGTCCCATGAACTGACATTGGAGGCAGAACATGGTCATCCTGGCTAGTAGCTACTGCTAGCCTTAGCCTCCAGTTGCCATTTAACTCATGGAGGGTGCTTTGTGCTGCTACTGCATTTTCCGCATGGTACAAACATTTTCTTTGTTAAACAGAAGAGTCACCCCTGAAACCCCAGGCCACTCCACTGCTCACCTCAGCATATGAGATTCAGTGTAGACAATTGAAAGGCACCAGGAAGCTGGCAGCCACTTGAACATTACATGAGCTTGATGACACTTCGTAACCTTGCAATTAGGTGCACTTCTGTCTTTCGTAACTCTGGCTTTCTGCCATTCAGCATATATATATATTTAGAATGCCTAGGAAAAAAGGACCTGTTGGTTGGCTTCTCTAAGAGCACTGCAGGTCAACAGAGAAGACCTGAGTGTTGGGGCTGTAAGATAAGGGAGCACTGGCTTTCCCTGACGCTATGTAAAGCTCTGGCTCATGCCCCAGAAGAAACCCGATTGGATTGGAAATGACCTGAAACGTGGCACTGTTGATTTTATTGCTGAAATCAATTGAACACAATTGAACACAAATGAGAGGGATGTTGCTGGAATCAATACGGCTTCCTGTTTTTTCAGGCACCCTGTTATGCTTGGCCAAAGCCCTTGGGGGAAAGACAGAGCTTTTCAAGACTGGCAAAGATACTCAGAAGCAACCTGGAGTACATGGAAACAGGAAGTTGCCTTATACCACACCAGACCATTGGTGCATATAGCACAGTACACTGATGTGGGTTGTTTTTCAGGGTTTCAGACAAGGGCCTTTCTCAGCCCTACCTGGAGATACCAGGGATTGAAATTGGGACCTTCTGCATTCAAAACCGATGCTCTTCTCTGTCTCTAATAATGATGACTCTGCGATAGTAATGCTTCTGAATACCAGTTGCTGGAAACCGCAGGAGGGGAGAGGGCTCTCGTTTTTGAATCCTGCTTGCAGTCTTCCCATTGGGGCATCTGGTATACTGCTATGAGGACAGGATGTTGGACTAGATCCAGCAGGTTCTTCTTAAGTAAGGAAAGAGAGAAGCCTTTCAGAACAAAACGCTGGACCGCCTCTCAAATATCTCCGATTAGGAGGAAGGAGGAAACAAAACATTAGCTGTAAATGCATGTTCTTTCCTGAGTGGGTTAAAAAAAAAAGTTCCGCGAGGAACTAATATAATTGAGGCAAGGCAACACTGATCTTGTCTTTCTTTTTCGGTTAGATTTATCATTCATTTTCTTCATTTACCATTAAGGCAGGTCCAGTGAGGTTGCAAGTAGTTTACGGCCTTTAACAAATGGCCTCCTACGCAGGCCTGATTTAATTAGGAGACAAGCCTTATTATTTGACCTTAATGGACTTCCTATTCAAAACGGCAGCCTCTATTTCCACCCCCTCATCAAGACAGATAATCAGCCCTCTTATTTTTCCAAGGCTGAAGTTTTGAAGGGTTGCTGAACAGCACTGAGCCATCAAGCAGCGTTGGAAATGGCAAAGTTAGCCCTAAAGGCACAGCTGGATATGGCAAAGCAAAGGAGATGCCGAAGGGCCATGGCTCAGCAGCAGAGCACCTGCTTTTCATGGGTTCAGCCCCAGCATCTCAAGATTTGGCTGGGAATGTTTCCTGCCGGAAACCCTGGAGAGTTGCTGCCAATCAGAGTGAACAATACTGAGCTAGGTAGAACCGTGATCTGACTTTCTATGGTTCTCTATGTTCCTACAGTAATCATGGCAACAGAGAATAACCTCCACATTGTTGTCGCAAGGCAGCTGGGTCAGGACTTGAAATATTTCAGTTCAATAAAGAGATCACTTTCCTTCCCCTTCCCTCCAAATGAAGGCATATGAATTCATTAGTTACTTATTATTGTAATAATGCTATTATTTCCAGGAATGTGTCATTTACCGGTATCCAGCTGGGTAAATAAATGCAAATGGCTAATTTTGCCTATCAACAGCCAGTTTCTATGGTACCATGTCAAATGATGAAGCAACCTTGATCTCTTATTATAAAGTGCAATTGAATATCCGGGTTTTGTTAACTGCATTATAGCCAAGGTTATTTGATGACTCCCCCGCCTAGAAATATGAATTTATTTGTGAAAATGCTGACATTTGCATACTGTTTATAAGCTCAAATAATAAGTGTTTCTATTTGAAAACAAGTGTCTGTGGTTTCTGTTCTCAGTCCCTCCCACCCCCACTCCACCTCCCATGGTAGTACCTACATGTCCTGAGGTAAAATCCTAAAAAAAAGCTCAATAACTGCAATTGTAAAAAAAGCGCAACAACTTTGGTCGGCCGTCACACGTGTTCACTTCATACAATCTGGCCCTCTTTGAAAAAAGTTTGGGCACCCCTGCTCTATGTAGTTCTCAAGGTAACTGCTTTTACCATCTCATGACCAAGGGGACACTATGAGGGGACAGGGGCTCAGAGACCGAATGGTTACCAGGAGGAAACCTCACGACATAATTCCACCTTTAGGCTAGCAGATTAGAAACCTACTTTTAGATGGAAAATTATAATTTGGCTACAATGAAAAACTATTGCAGGGGTCATCTGATAAAAGGCAATTCCCTTTCACAGCAAAACCAGTTTTTAGGAAGAGTGAGGTGGCCACCTCCGCATGGGCATACCCAGCGAGGGGCAGCAAGGGGGGCAGCTGCCCCCCGGAAGCAAAAAAAAGTTAAATGGTTATAAAGTGATAAAACGAAACAAAATTAGGTAGGGCGATGGCAAATAATCAGTTATTTACCACACTAAAATGGTGTAAAAACTGAGACGTATCTAGAGCCACCTAGCGACTGGTAGAGGAATCTATGTCAGCCAGCCATTGGGATTCAAGGGAGGGAGAGGTCTGTAGCAGAGAGAAGAGGGAATCTTCTGGACGGGTCTAGTGAGTTCCGCGTCACTAAACTTAGCTGCCCACCGCTAAACTGAGCCGCCTGCTATTAGTTTACCTTCTTATTTACATTTAGAAGACATTGAGGCTGCCTAAATGGATATAAGAAACTGTTTCCAAAAAGGTAAGTTAAGTAGAAAATTAAATTTTAAAGGGTAAAGACCTGGCTCAGAAGTACAATGGGAGAGGACAGACTGACTGGGTTGTGTTTGATGAGCGTCCATCGGAAATTCTTCAAGGAAAATCAGGACTGGATTGAAATGAAAGTTTTGAACAAGTTTTCTTCAAACCCAAGAAAAATGATATTAGTATAAGACATGTAACTAGAATAAAAATTAATTTTTTTCAAGCAAATAATTGTAATAAGTACCGTAATAAAGCACTGCTATAATTATATATACTTTTCTTAAAATTTTGGTTTCATTCTCCTTTTCCGTGCTGAAATGTCACATCCTGAATGACCATGGCTTGCCCCCCCCCCCCAGTTTTGATCCTGGGTACGCCCCTGCACCTCCGACAGCTGATTTTGGGTGTCTCCGAGGGGAGAGGAATTTGTGGGATTTTCTGCCTCACCTGGCAACAATACCTTGCTCAGCTCTGAATACTAAGCACCTTGATGGGAAGATGGGGGGCAGCAACACACCATTTGCTGTTTCATCTCAGGCAGCAAATTGTCTGGGAGGTGAGTGTGCTTCTTCTGTGACGGTTCCTGGTGGGATACTTGCAGAATTTGCCTCATCTGCTAAAATCTCTTTGCATGTCCCCTGCTGAAATCCGAAAAGTTTTCCCATTTTGAACTCCCCATAGCTTATGCCTGTATGTATTTGTGACACATGCAGAGAGGTCTTTAATCCCTTTCTCTCTCCAATAAACACCAATGGGAGCACGCTCTCTTTCTCAGACTTCTTTATTTGCCGTGACATGAAGCCTCATCAAGGTTGGAAACTGACTCCCCCCCCCCCCAGGGGAGCAATTGGACAATGTGTAAACTTTAAGGACCAGCAGAAAAGTATGCTGATGATCTCATCCTTCATAAAGAACCTGATTTCCAATTATGTTTATCAGTCACTTCAGGTAAATAGTGACCTAATTGCTGAACGATCCATTGTTATTATGGCATTAGCCAAAGGGCTGTTGCAAAGATGACGCAGGAAAAGTTCTTCTCTGTTGCTCCACATTTGAGCCAATGGGTTCAAATAACAAGAAATGGGACTTTGACTTAACGTTAGGAATAACTTCCCGACAGTACAAGCTGTTCAGCAGTGTAACAGGCTGCCTCAGAAGGAGGTAGACTGCCTTTTGCGTGTTGAGGTCCCCAAAACCACCCCTCAAAATAATTCACACCACATACAGAATTTTTGTTTTGGGTTTTTGGCATTTTAAAATATAAAATAAGTGAGTGGTTGCATAGTCATTGGTTCTCCAACTGTCCCCTAAGGACAGAACTAAATTAGCCTTGTCAACAAGGGGAAACCCTACAGGGAGAGACAGGGAGCCGGGTGCTTGGCCCTCCCCTCTCCCCTCAGGCTCCCAGGGGCTCTCCCAGGCCCTGGCCCCTGACCGGAGGTTATGGACACTGCATATCGAGCCCCTGTATTCCTGACCGGAATTTCCCCAACACTCAGGCATTAACTTGAGGGGCCAACACAGTCAACAAGACCCCTCATACAACCAAAATAACCAATGCCTGACCGCCAACCTTACAAGTTGTGACTATTTGCTATGCAGTAGGCAAAAACCAGATGGCACCAGCCAATCAGCCAAATGGAAAAATTCCTACCGGGCCCCTGCCAAGCAGACGACCCCAGGATAGGCACAGCAAGGTCAACACAGAGGCCTAAACATAGGAGGGAGGGTGATCCGAAGAATGCAGCCAAGAGGAGGAATAAACCATGTGCTTGCCTTTTATACCCCTGGCTGTCCCTCAGAAATTGAAACATGCTTTTGTCCCCAACAACAGCCTGGGTCCAATCAGAACTGTGGTCAACTCATAGCCCCCACCCCAGCAACTCAGGGGTAGTTTGTTAGGCCCCCACTGCAACACATGCTCTCCATGAAGGAGAACCCGCATTCTTAGATGCTTTTAAGCAGAGGTATGATGATGCCATTGCTGCTTAATTTTATTTGCAGAGGCAGAGGGCCACCTAGCAGGGATGTTGTCTTTCTCATTCGCACACTTAGGAGACAAACACAAGAGCTGGACCCGGCTCCCACAAGCGAGGCTTGTCTTCTGCAGGAATCGAGTCCTTTGTCTCCGGTGTCAAAACATCAGCATACCTCACTTGTCTATCTAATCTTCTCACCTGAACTATTTATGGTATTTTTCTAGTGCCTGTCACTGAAGTATTCAAACATTGGTGGGAGGGGGGGAGAATCTTTCAGAAATGTCATTTATGCACACTAATTATTTGCAGCATTCTGATCTTTCCAAGTTTCGCAATCCCCATGCCTTCTTTGTCTCTGTTTAGGTGCTGCTTGCTTGTTGACTCTCTGCTTTCTATCAGCTTGACAGGTTTAAACAGCCATAGTAGAATTCCTTTGGCTTGAATGTTGGGCTAGTTGCCTTCTCTGCCAGCTCAGAACCCAATACAAAGACTCCAGATGGTCACAGTAGTAGATCTAAGCTTTTGATATAAATCACTTGGCCTTTGGATGGAAGCCTTTGAAACGACGCCCTGTTCAAGTGCTCCTTGTAGAAAGAGGCTACTCTTCCCAGCTTTAAGAAAACACATACTGTTTCTACAAGAATATTAAAACTGTGTGGAGCTTGGAGGGTTGACTCCTTGTTATTACTTAATAAGTACCATATGAGTTTCAATGTAATGACAACACAATGTGGAAAACAATACGGAATAGCATTTTATTGCTGTGTGTGTGTGTGCGCACACACACACACACACATTTTGGAACTTTTCCATGGAGAAATTACTTTTGTTCACACCCGCCTTTGAGTTCTTCCCCTTTGGAAACTTCTGCACTACTGCAATTCAGTAAGGGTAATGGCCCATTGTCCAATTTATCCCTTGCGTTCGAAAGCACGTCAAAGTGCAAGTAGATAAATAGGTACCGCTCCAGCGGGAAGGTAAACAGTGTTTCTGTGCGCTGCTCTGGTTCATCAGAAGCGGCTTAGTCATGCTGGCCACATGACCTGGAAGCTGAATGCCGGCTCCCTTGGCCAATAACGGTAGATGAGCGCCGCAACCCCAGAGTCGGTCACGACTGGACCTAATGGTCAGGGGCCCCTTTATCTTTACCTTTACCCCACCCTAAAACTTCAAGAGGATTAAGGAAGCAAACTAGCCTTACACATAGACCAAAGGGCCTTTGAGGACCTCAGGAGTAAAAATAATTCCTTTTCTTCAAACCCATTATTTCTCATTTCTACGTTGATCTGTACCTTTTTTTTTAAAAAAAAGTATAAATTTATTTAGAAAATTTTGTAAACTGCAAAGAGTTGCCTAAGCCAGGTATAGGCAAACTCTGCCCTCCAGATGTTTTGGGACTACAACACCCATCATCCTTGGCCAGCAGGACCAGTGGTCAGGGATGATGGGAGTTGTAGTCCTAAAACATCTGGAGGGCCGAGTTTGCCTATGCCTGCCCTAAGTCTAGATTTTCCCAGACATTTGCCAATTTCTGCCCAGACACTGCTTCCGATTTCAGTATTCCGGGTATGTCCACTGGTCCTGTTAGCTAGGGATGATGGGAGTTGTAGTCCCAAAACATCTGGAAGGCAGAGTTTGCCTATGCCTGGCCTAAGCGCTATACATGATAATAAAATAAAATTGTAGAAAAAAGTCACTACAGTCTAATGTATCTATCTCCACTGGAGGATTTGGGTCCAATAATTTAAGTGGGTGTACCCTGAGTAAAACCTAGCCAAATTCCAGCCACAAGAAAACTTCATGTCCCATTCTGATCTGCTTTTATTGATGCTCCATTAAGCCACATCAGTTTCTTTGGATCGTAAGATAAAGTTGTGCTGCTTTCCCCATTATTGTAGTCAAGGTTTTGTAGTGCATACACATGTATTTCCAGCTAGCTTGCTTCTTCCTAGAAGGTGGAGGTGGGGAGTTAACAATGTCCTGCTAAAAAACAACAACAGTGTAAGGATATTTGCTATTTCCGTAAGGACTTTCTGACCTGGGCGGAAGGAAGGCATTTTAAAAGGTATTTCATGCTAAACACAAGCGAGTGCATACAGAGAATATGCGAGGTGGAAAAGCTACTATAAATCTTTTATTGCTCTGCGTCTGGGATGACCACGTTAGTCAAGACTCTGTGATGCAGATTTTTCCAAAACTAATGACAATAAAAACTTTACAGCTCAGTGGGCCTTCACATAATTTTTGCTCACACTCTGTGCTTTATTTCTTCTGATCCTTTGCCCCATTTCTTTGCACAGAAATAGAAAACAGTCTTGTAGCATGTCAGACTGTCAGTGCATCTTGCTCAGTGTTTGTCGGCACCAACTGTCAGAGGCTGTCCAGGGCTTCAGACCAGGAGTCTTTCGCAGCCTGACCTGGATATCCCAGGGATTGAAACTAGGACCTTATTTTTTTATTTTACTACATTTCTAGGCTGGATCTACACTGACCTGTTTAACTTTATTCTCCCCTATTAGAACAATATTAGGCATGCCTTTTTTATTGCTATTGTTATTATTTGCATTGGTTTTATTCCATCAAATGTAAGTAAATCCCAGCCACACCATTTCCCAAAATGCTGTTTCTTTCCCTGCTGCTGGTTTGCTGGCTCCTCTGCTCCACCCTCTGGTGTCACAATTTAATTCTTCCTCCCTCCATGTCCTTTGTTGGACATACCATTGGAGAGGGGTTGGTGTTTGAAGGAAGTAAAAGAAAGAAAGAAAGGTAAAATGCTACAAAGGGACATATGAGCAGTTTTTCACCGATACAGCAGCAGAAAACGATTAAAAATTAGGCAATAAAAAAGCCAAGGTGTTAACACATTATGAATGTAAAAAGTAGGATATCATGTGTCCACCTACGTTATCAAAAGCATTCCTCAACCCTTACATGATGTTAAAAACTGTGAGTGTAGATCTGCCCCTAGTCCACTTTTCGTCCAGGGACCTTGAGGTAGCAGATACAGTAGTACCTAGGTTTAAGTAAACAATTGGTTCCGGAAGTCTGTACTTAACCTGAAATGAACTTTCCCATTGAAAGTAATGGAAAGTGGATTAATCTGTTCCAGATGGTCCGCGGAGTACTTAAACTGAAAGGACTCAAACCGAAGCGTACTTAAACCGAGGTATGACTGCATAGTTCTCCTCCCCCACCATTTTATCCTTACAACAACAACAACCCTGTGAAGTAGTTGTTCGTTGGTGCTGGAAGGGAGAAAGGCACCAGCCCAATAGTAGGTGGAACCAGAGCCAATGGCAGGCAGAGTCACCCCCTGATTGGTTGTAAGCAAGAAGGCAGGCAGGCAGGGACTGGCTGAGGGCAGAAAGAGGTTGGTGGGTCCGCGCACCATTTGCCCTAAGCGACCAGCCTCCACTGGCTGCAGGGTGTCCAAAGGCAATTGGAATAGCATAGGATTCACCCATGTTACTATGCCCATTCTCACCCACCCAGATTATGAGTTTACAATCTGTCGTCATAACAACTCTGGGGATCAGGGTTTATTGCTAGTCTGATGGGAGTGACAAGACATGGCATCCTTGACTCAGAGCACAATCACTAATAGTGTGGAATAGTACTACTCTACTGGGGCAGCCTTCTGTCGCCCTGCATGCGAACTCCGTCACAGCCCTGTTTATTCTTTCATCTGGGTTTATATTGCATATTGGCAACGAGATTTGCAGAATGGTGTAACTTTATTTTGCAAGCTGCTCTGAGGATGTATTTCAGTAGAGGAGGGAAACAACACATCTGTACTGCACAAAATAATAAAAAGAATGGATAGTTCCATGGCAGCCACAGTCTGGGTGGGGATAGCTTTGCCCTGCAGGCCTCCAGTCCTAATAAATGCATTAAGGGTGCCCCCCCCATTAAACAATCTATCACACTCCTGGTTTTTTTGTTTTCTTTCCTTCCACATCACCATGAGTCATGATGTGTGGTTTTTAAAAAATAATAGTAATAGCAGGTCACAAGAAAGTTGACCAAATTTGTCACAGTGTGCCACAGCTAGCGATTTATCGGCTAGCTGTTGTGCAGCAAATGTTCCCTGTCTCTCTATAGAGGTCACTCTATTTTAAAAAAGAAAGAAAAAGAAATACGGCAAAAGAGAAAACAAAGGCCACTTGGGTTTGATACGTTCAGAGCAAATAGTTATCATCTGATTGAAGAACAATGACTCCTTAGAATGCTCAAACAGTGTTTGTTATTGTTTGTGAGCATGTGCGGTCATCATATGATAAAACATAGTGATACGGAAAAGGAGTGTGTAGCAGACACCCTCGGATCAGCTGTTCCTATCCAATTTTGGCAAGCTGCAGGAGGAAGCTATCAGGCGGGCTGCAATATGCCAATGCTGTTTGAACTACCATTAGTCACTTGCTTTATTGTCTGGGCTGTCATAAAAGGAGTTCGTTGCTTCTGACTTCTTCCTTCTTGGATTCACAAAATTCCAAAGCGTTGCTTGGGAGAATGTGAAATCGTGGGGCATAGTGCATTGTACAAACGATAGGGGTTTGCTGCTGAAACATTAGTGAATGGTACAGAGGGACAGATTTCACCTGGGTCTGAAAGCTTCCATCTGCAATGGAATGATTTCTTGCACAAACTTGCAGCCTCCACCAGCAGTATTCAACGACTGAATGTGCTTCAATGGGTGAGGCTGTAGGCACAGGAACGATAAGAAACATGCAGTGGTAATGTCTATGTTTGCATGTATCACCTTGAGAAAATGTCTTATTATTCCAGCCTGAAAAGAATATATATATATATATATATATATATATATATGTATGTATATGTATATGTATATGTATATGTATATGTATATGTATATATATACACGCTATACAGTGGTACCTTGGTTTATTAACTTAATCCATTCCGGAAGTCTGTTCTTAAACCAAAGTGTTCTTAGACCAAGGCGTGCTTTCCCATAGCAGCAGGGGACTCAATTTACAAATGGAACACCCTCAACAGGAAGCTTCTGTTCAGAACAGGAATGTTCTGCTTCCAAGGCAAAGTTCACAAACCAAAACACCTACTGTACTTCTGGGTTTGCAGCATTCTTAATCCAAGTTGTTCATAAACTAATCTGTTCTTAAACCAAGGTACCACTGTATAGATCTAGATGATCTAGATATAGGACTGTCAGTGGTTTGGTTCAGATGTGGTGGCGCTGTGGCCTAAACCACAGAGCCTCTTGGGCACATGGAGTTGGACCAAAACCAGAACAATATTTGTGGAGAGGCTGAAGACATGCAGTTCATTACATGGGGCAGTGGTGGGCAGTTCTGGATGAGGACAGCATAATATGCCATGGCTAAACAGGGGTCAGATGTTTCCAATCTTCCTGTGACCACATCAGAAATACAGAGAAGAGGGAGGGGAGGAGGACTTTGTAAGCCTTGCTTGTCCTTGCTTATGTAACACTAAACAGCACTCCCATGCTACATTCAAACTGGGCAAACATATCACAGGACCTTTGCTGGAAGCTTTCCACCACCATCAAAATTATATTCCTATTGCTGAACCTAAGCGCAGGTGGCACTGTGGGTTAAACCACAGAGCCTAGGGCTTGCTGATCAGAAGGTCGGCGGTTTGAATCCCTGCGATGGGGTGAGCTCCCGTTGATCGGTCCCAGCTCCTGCCAACCTAGCAGTTCGAAAGCACATCAAAGTGCAAGTAGATAAAGAGGGACCGCTCCAAGCGGGAAGGTAAACGGCATTTCTGTGCGCTGCTCTGGTTCGCCAGAAGCAGCTTTATCATGCTGGCACATGACCTGGAAGCTGTACGCCGGCTCCCTCGGCCAAAAATGTGAGATGAGCGCCGCAACCTCAGAGTCGGTCACAACTGGACCTAATGGTCAGGGGTCCCTTTACCTTTACCTTTTAAAGTTTCATTACTGGCCCCATGGTGCATCTGATTGATCTCATCTATGAATTAAGCAAACCCTGAGTTGGACTCACTGGGGGCTTCAGTTCAGTACAGAGCATTAAACCTGGCAACCATGTATAACCCCCCAGGGTGTTTAATGTGAAATTAAGGTTTTACTCTCAGAAATGGGAAGAGTGGACTCTAGCAAGCAAGCATTGAACGAATGGTCGCTACAGGACAATCAAACTGTGCATATTTTATCACCCAATACTCCACAGATTTCACGCCTTCTCTCAAGGATGGTTATCTTCTCCTCATTATTTGAAACTTAAACATCGCACACAATTTATATAACCTTATTCATTTAAACTGGTTTATACCCACGGCAAGTTAAGCTGGGAGAAAAGGGGGGAAAGTGGTATTGATTAACCTGTCATATGGCATACGGCGTGATGCTAGCTACCTCAGGAATGCCTCAGTGGTTTCGTTAGAAACTGCCGGTGGGATAGGATGAAATTTTCTTGACAGCGCTGGATGTCCAGTCTATCAGCAAGGGCTCTTTCTGTGTCATATACGGCTACCACAGCCTCCGGAGATCAACTGAGCAGCATACAGAATAATAACAACATCACGATATGTGTGAGGAGTGAATAAATTAGCACCATATTTCAGCACTGGCTTCAGGGCCTTATCATTAACAAAACAGTTGCACTGGTTACTCCTCTGTGTGTCTCATTAAACTGCTTGTGTAATAAAAAAAATGCTTTTATAACTTGCTCCATGATAAATGTTGTCATGGTCATGTCTCAAAGATGGTTCCCCCTGCTCCCCCAATATTTTAGATATCATGTCTCTTTTGTAGGAAGGAGCAACTGGAAACTATCAAAGAACCAAGAGAGGATCGCTCCCAAGTAGTATTTTTTTTAGAAAACTGTATTTAAAGGAATACCATTGTAGATTATTACTTCAAATAAATTACTTGCTACCTGCAAATCTGTGCTGCCACCATCTTAAAATTATTATTATTATTTATTAATTTTCCAAATTATTACAATTTGAGCCAAATTACTTTAATTTAATACAATTTCTTAAAATCATATGTCCATGTCAGGGACATGGCTGAATTGAACGCCTGGGAAGAGTCTGACTCTGGAGACGAAGGAATGCCAGTACAAAGGAAACCAGAATCTGACTCTGGAAGCGAGAGTGGGTTAGTTTGGCCCCTCTTTATCAAGAGTTCCCAGACTCGGAGAGCCCACAGGCAGAGGGAGGGGAGGAGATAGAAGACATTGAGGGTGTTGCTGTGCAACCAGGAGGGAGACAGCGTTTAGAGGAATTGTTGTTTGATAGCGGGGGGCGGGGGAGTTCACCCATCTTCTCCCAAACCAGAAGAGCTGAAAGGGTTAAGATGCAATGGAAGTACAAGAGAGGAATGACTGGACTTTGGCACCCTTCCTGTTATGATAGGGGTGGTGACTCAGAGTGACCAACTCGTAGCAAAGAGCAGCAGGCTCGGAGCTGCGCTCTGGATGTAATTTGTAAATAAATGTACCATAAAACTGCCAGATAGTCGTTAATTCTTAACAGGGCTCGCTTGCCTACGTTAGAGCATTAAAGTCCATGATATTCCCCTTTTGCTGCGTCCTTTCTTATTTAGTCTCCAGTTGACATCCTTCACTTTAATGCGCTCTACGTGGGGCTACCTTTGAAGGTGACCCGGAAACTACAACTAATCCAGAATGCGGCAGCTAGACTGGTGACTGGGAGTGGCCGCCGAGACCACATAACACCGGACTTGAAAGATCTGCATTGGTTCCCAGTACGTTTCCGAGCACAATTCAAAGTGTTGGGGCTGACCTTTAAAGCTGTAAATTGCCTCGGTCCAGTATACCTGAAGGAGCATCTCCACCCCCATTGTTCTGCCCGGACACTGAGGTCCAGTACCAAGGGCCTTCTGGCGGTTCCCTCATTGCGAGAAGCCAAATTGCAGGGAACCAGGCAGAGGGCCTTCTTGGTAGTGGTGCCCGCCCTGTGGAACGCCCTCCCATCAGATGTCAAAAAGAAAAACAGCTACCAGATTTTAGAGGACCTCTGAAGGCAACCCTGTTTAGGGAGGCTTTTAATGTTTAATCGATTATTTTATTTTTCTGTTGGAAGCCGCCCAGAGTGGCTGGGGAAACCCAGCCAGATGGGTGGGGTATAAATAAATAAATAAATTGTTGTTGTTGTTGTTGTTGTTGTTGTTGTTGTTGTTATTTAAGTCATTCTTCCAGCGTCCACTTTTTCACCTTACAAACAACACCTCATATTTACAATCCATTTCACATGTTTAGGTTTTGCTGGCTCTGTGTGAGACAGTAAATGGTTTAAGCTCGTGGTTGGTTAGAAAGAGTTGGAAGTTGAGAGTGCAGTGGTGTGACCTAGAAGTAAAACAGCAAGTCAGAGCTAATTTTGAGAACAATGTTTGATTTCTGTTTGAATCAAAGGCTGTGGTTGTGGGAGAAGCAAGACCTTTTGGCGGGATTGATGTTCTGAACCCGTCCATCGTAGGCTCAGATTGCATATATGTGTAAACCATGTATCTTAAAGACACCACAGTCTCCGCTGTGCCTCATTCCCAAAGGAAACATGAACCCTGGGTAAGCATCTGTAGTCTCACACCGCTTGGAGATTGTGGCAGGTGCAGTGTTCTGAGCTTACCTTGTTGTTGCAAGGTGGCCAAATATATATGTGTATATATTTTCTGTTACAATTTGTCCAGCAGTCTGTAGCCTCTCTAGCTGCTCATCCTTTCTGTGGCCATGAGAGGAGCTGCATCTTGATGTCTTCCTCTGGATTTCAACTGAAGTAAGAGATCCAGGAAGGCAGGTTCCAGGGTTCCAGGAAGGAGTGCAGACCATTGGCAACATGGTGCACAGGATTAAAAAAGGGACACCCCTTGGCCATATTAAAAAATACAGCAAATGCAAAATAAAATTAAATAAAACGATGCACCCTACTCAACAAGATTCTGCTTATTAACTGATGGAGAATGGTCTAAAAGGAAAATGGGAGAAATTGTTGGCACAGCAATAATATGAATGTGCCAAGAATGATTCCCCCAGTTCAATGTAGGAGCTAGCATTCTCTCACTTTCCCCCTACCTCTTTTAGCTAGGTACGCTCTCTGTGTATGCATGTGCCCAGAAAGGCCATACATTTTCTCAAAGGCTGCATGGTATAATGGAACATGATTTCAGAAGGAAATAAGCGCCATTAATTTACTTCTAGCGTCAAAAATGAGACATTTAAGAAAAATCCTTTCAGTGCTCAATGCAAACGGTTCACAGTGTGAGTTCTTATCATCTCAGAGTCATATTTCTAGGATGAGAATTTGATCTCCTGCCTATTACCCTAGGAGTCCCCCGAGACCTGTACTTGGCCCTCGTTGCTTTGAACTGCATTTTTGTACACTATGCTTGTAAAGTCTCATTCTATACATTAATGACTCGATTGATGTTTGCTCAGAGGGTGCAGATTTAATGTGCACTGATGAAACAAGTGTTATTCTGTTCTTTCCATTCTCTCACTAATGGGTATAGAACAATCTTTTCTTCTTCTTTTTTCATTTCAAATACTGTGCATGCCTGACTAGATGCCTCTCAACTCTTCACATATTTTTCCCTATAGACACAGCAGCCCTGATGTAGCTACAGTCATAGGGAGGTAGTATCCCAGAAACATTGTACCGTCCATTCTACCATGTTCTGTTCACCTGACTTTTTTTGTATTTAAAATGGAATTGTGGTTTAAAATATATTTTTTGTCCTTTTTGTTTTTAGGATACCTGGAGAAACATGTTATTAGGTGGCTCAGAAACAACCTAAATAAAACCAATAAATTCATCTAGCGGGAACAGAGCTTTCCTGTGACCTCCTGTCCTTTCTGTCTGGTTTCGCTATTTTCTTTTAGCTAGAGGAAAAATAATTGTAGAGAAAGAAAGAAACATCTCCGGCAAAATAAAATAAAAAATACTATGTATTCTGGGCATATCTTTTTTAACATCCTAAATTAGACATGTTATATTTGATGCAGGGGAGGGACATGGAACTTGTGACCCTCTGGATGTTGTTGGACAGCTTCACTTATAAATAAGTACCAGAGCTACAATTTTCAGGGTGATAATAATTTGCAGAGCTACAATTCTCAGAATCCCCTGGAAAGAGGGACAGACGATTAAACCATTCTGGCTATTGTAGCTGTCTGAGGGATATAGGGGTCTCTTAACACCTCTCAGACCCTTATGGTCCCTTTGATTCATTATGGGAAGCCATAACTATTTAAAGACTTATGATATGGCTTTAAGTATATCATGCAGATGAGGCCCTTGGATCTGCACGCATACCTCCTTCATAATAATTGTGTCCTTTTGGGTTTCATCGATTCAGATACAGTGGTGCCCTGCAAGACGAATTTAATTCGTTCTGTGAGTCAATTCATTTTGCGAAAAATTCATATAGCGAATCCCATAGGAATGCATTGATTTTTCGGGGGGGGGCATAGGAACGCATTGATTGAATTTCAATGCATTCCTATGGGAAACTGCAATCCGCTAGACAATTTTTTCACAAAACGAATTCGTCTTGCGAGGCAACCTCCAATCGCAAAACCCATTCGTCTAGCGAAAAATTCGTCTAGCAGGACATGCGTCTAGCGAGGTACCACTGTATGCTGTTCTCTTCGTTGAGTTTCTGTTTCTTACACAAACATGCAATAACGCACCAGGCACATCTTTGCTACTGCTGTAGCAACAGAGGCAGGGGAAACCCTTCCTCCACTCCTAGTATGCTAAGGTATTTAGAATACAATATTTTAGACACTGAAATACTCTTGAGATCAGATGTGACTACCGTGTTTCTCATATTATAAGACACGTCTTATATTTATTTTTTCCTCAAAAAAGACACCATGGCTTATTTTCAAGGGATGTCTTATTTTCTTCCTCCTTCTCCTGCCGCGGCCGGCATTGCTGCTGCGCCTATCACTATGTCTTATTTTGGGGGTATGGCTTATATTCCTTGAATGCTTAAAAATCCTGCTGTGGCTTATTTTATGGGTATGTCTTAAAATATGAGAAACAGGGTAGGGAGCCACTGGCAGCATTTCTGCAGAGCAGGGTCTTTGCAATCACGGCGAGAGCAGCAAATGGATTAAGAAGAGAGGACAAGGAGCAATGCAGGTTGCCAACTGGCAGGTGCATTCTGCTCTGCTGCCTGGCCTGTTTAATCAACCCCAAAGCCTGCAGCAGGAAGTGAAAGGGAAGGGGGCGAAAATGTGTTGCGGGATTTGTCTCCAGCTTTTGAGCTCACCAAGCGAAACCCCTTCCATATTAATGAGCAGCTGACAGAGCTGCAAATTTGTTGCATCCACATATTTTTTCCACCTGTTGAATTCAACGGCTAGCCTTAATGAATAAAATCTGCATTTTGTCAGCAAACTACATGGTCACCATATGCACATCATCAGGATTGCTTCGTTCCGACCAGAAGGTGAGAGGGTGCAGCAGATATTAAGGGAATCCCCCAAGATTTGAGCAGCTGCAGCTCCCCTAGCAGAGGGCAAAGGTTTTTTGTTTTTGAATTGCCCTTTTTCAAACAGTATTTAAAGATGGCCCCACCCCAGACATCTCCAAGTTTGTCCCTTCCAAGCCTGGCCTTTGTGTGTTCAGTTAAAAGGTCTGATCAGCCTTCTGTAAGTGCATTGGCCGGGATGCCTTACCAACTTCCTTGCAATTGGTTCCTGTCTGCAAGAACCTTTTTAATCCCATTATGAGTTAGAGGCTTAGAGGCTCCCTTCAGATGTTCACTCTTGTGAGGGACAGGGGATATCGCGAAGTCCCTCCCCTCCTAAGTTCAAGCCAATCCCCGAGCACAGGGGGAAGCAGAGAGAGTTCCGATTCCAGTGGGGAAGCAGGAAGTCGTGTCCGAGGCTCAGGCAAGGTAGAGGAGCCAGGGTCCCAGGTGGGACAGGAAGGGGCGAATAAGGGCGGGAGACCCATCCCCCCAACTCCGGAATTACGCAGAAAGAGGAGGGGAAAGAGGATGGGTCTGCCAAAGCTTTTGTGTTGGAGAAAGACGCGCCAAAAGCCATTAGGAGGTTCTGAAACCGACTGACAACATCACTCCGTGTAAATAGCAATGACTTGAGCACTGTAAATACGCAGCACCAATAAAAGAATAAAATGCAGAGCTGCGTAGCGTCGTTACTCTGAAGTAGTCCACTCCGGCCACTGTGACAGCAACCTCCTAATCCTTTTTGGGCTACTTTGGAGTTGCCGGGATGAGCGTGTCAGAGGCGGAGAAATGGCGGCAGATCGCGGAGCAAGCCCAGCAAGAACTGCAGCAGCTGTCGCTGCAGGCGCAGGGGGAATTGAAGGCAGCTAAAGAGGAGACTAAGAAGGTCCAGGACGACCGGCTACAACTTGCGGAACAGGTGAGAGCGCTTCAGGAAAAAGAGCAGCAATTAAGGGCGGTGGCGGTAGACCTCCAAAACAAGCTGGATGCAGAGAAAAACAAGGCGGGAGGGGCACCCCAAGTCCAAGTGCTGCCAGGAAGGAGAGCCGGGACCCTAGTAAGCAAGTTCAATGGAGACCCGAGGGAATTTCAGGGCTTTGAGACTGAGATTGTGTATGCTCTTGAGCTGCACCACGATGAGTTCCCTGATGATGAGCACAGGGTAGCGTTTATTGTGGAGCACCTTACCGGGGCAGCCAGGGAGTGGCTAAGACCGTTAATTGCAACAAGGAATCCTTGCATGAAGAATGTCAAACTATTTCTAGAAGGTTTGAAAACGATGTATTCGTCCGATAGTCATATGGATCAGACTAAGGAGGAACTTCATAATTTACGCCAAGGAAATATGACAGTTCGCGCGTATTGGGCGGAATTCACCATGCTGGTGCACAGATTGGGGTGGGAACTTGAGTCCCCCCCAATGCAAGCGGCGTTCTACTTGGGGTTGCATGAGGAGGTGAAGGATGAGCTCTCGAGAGGTCCAAAGCCCAGTAATATGGATCAGCTGAGCAAAGCGGCTCTGGCGGTGGGGGTGAGACAGGAATCCCGGTGGAGCGACAAGCAAGCAACGCGCGCAAAGCGGGCTTGGTTCCCACGGTCGCAGGAGAAGCCACTCCCCCAACAACCCTTTCAAGCCACGCCTGGGGCCAGTCAGGACCAGGAACCCATGCAGATTGATAGCGCGCGCGCGCGGGCTTTTCAAACCCCAGCGGCGCCAAGACGCAAGGAGGGAAGGGGTGGGAATTGCTTTCTCTGCAACTCCCCCCAGCATCTCGTCAGAGACTGCCCACATCGCAGGGAGTGGCAAGGAAAGGCGGGAACGGTTGTGCCCTCCCCCACTGACGCAGCACCACAGCAGGGAAACGGGAAAGCCTGGCTGCAGGAGACAAGGGGCGGCAGCCAGGCACAGTCAGCAGACAACAGCCCCAGCCCACCCACCCGCACAGAGAGGAGCAGAGCCAGCCCACCCCTCCCAGTGCAGGAGTGGTTCTAGAAGTGACGCTCACGCTTCCAAATGGCTATCCCCTGACAGTCCTCGCCCTAATTGACAGTGGGGCGTCAGCGAACTTCTTCTCGAGAAACTTTGCAGAAGAGCACCAGATCCAGCTTCTGCAGCTGGATTTTCCTCTGCACGTGGCAACCATTGACGGCAGAGAGCTGCTGGGAGGGGCCATCACGCATCAAACCCCCCCCATGAGAATGACGGTTGGAAGGCACTCAGAGACACTGGCATTCAACGTCACCACCATCTCAGACCCCCCCATCGTTTTGGGCATGAGCTGGCTGGCGCGCCATGACCCCTCCATAAGTTGGCACCAGAGATGCATCACTTTTGGATCGGACTTTTGCCTGGAACATTGCATGCAGCACCAACCAGGGGAGGGGCCTCCGATAGCCACGGTGGCCACCATGCACGTCAAAGGGGGTGAAGCGATACCCAAGCCGTACTGGGACCTGCAGGAGGTCTTCAGCGAAGCGGAGTCCGACCACCTACCCCCACACAGGCCTTTTGACTGCCAGATCAACCTGGTGCCAGGGGCAACTATACCCCCAGCCAAGCTGTACGCCATGTCAGACCAGGAACTGGAGGATCTGCGCGCTTTCATCGACAAGAACCTCAAGCGGGGGTTCATCAGAGAAAGCAAGGCAGCAGGGGGCAGCCCAGTCTTCTGGGTGGACAAGAAAGACACGCAACAGCGCCGTCTTGTGGTGGATTTTAGACGGCTGAATTCAGTGACAGAGCCAGTGGCTTTCCCCATGCCCAGAGTGGATGATCTCCTGACAGCGGCACGCAGGGGCAAGATTTTCACCAAGCTAGACCTGAGGGGGGCGTACAACTTGATCAGGATCCGGGAAGGCGATGAATGGAAAACCACGATGTTCACGCCTCTGGGCTCTTTTGAATATCTGGTGATGCCCTTCGGGTTGCAAGGGGGCTCAGCATGCTTCCAGGCCTTCATGCACCACGTCCTGGGGTCCCTCCTCTTCAGGAAATGCTTGGTCTTCCTGGATGACATCCTTATTTACTCCAACGACCCAGTGCAGCACGTGAAAGATGTCAGGGAGGTGTTGCAGCGCCTGAAGGAGAACCACCTGTATGTGAAGCTGGAGAAGTGCAAGTTTCACACCAAGGAGATGGACTTCCTGGGCTACAAGCTGTCAGACAAGGGGCTGGCGATGGACAAGGACAAGGTGCAGGCCATCCTGGACTGGCACAGCCCCAGGACTCGCAAAGATGCCCAACGCCTACTAGGCTTCGCCAACTTCTACAGGAAGTTCATCAAGAACTTCTCTCGCGTTACGGCTCCCATCACTGACTGCCTGAGAGGCAAGCAGAAGTTCAGGTGGACACCAGAGGCGCAAGCAGCGTTCGAAAGCCTCAAGAGGGTGTTCGCCTCAGACCAGAACCTGTTCCACGTGGTTCAGGACGCGCCCCTACGCGTGGAGACAGATGCTTCTGATAAAGCTGTGGGCGCCATTTTGTTGCAACTGGACGCCAACCGAGAGTGGAGACCCTGTGCCTTCTTCTCCAGGAAATTGACTCAGCCAGAGCGAAACTACACAGTGTTTGATCGGGAACTTCTGGCGATCCACGCTGCGTTCCAGCACTGGAGACACTTCCTGGTGGGCGCCAAGCACCCCATCCAGGTGTGCACAGACCACAAGAACCTGGAGTTCTGGAGAACTGCCAGGGTGCTCAACCAGCGGCAGATACGGTGGGCAGAGTTCTTCTCGAACTTCAACTTCTCCATACACTACATCCCGGGAGAGCAGAATGTCAGGGCGGATGCCCTCTCCCGCAAGCCAGAATACATGGAGGAGGAGGCGCCACCGGCACCCAGGCACATTTTCCCCCCGTCAGCATGGTCCTGCGGAGCAGCAGTGGTGAGCGAGGCAGAACTCACAGCACTGACGGCAGCGGATGAATTTGCCAACCGCATCTGCAGAGAACTGAGAAGGGGGGGGGGGAGCAGGCAAAAGACTTTGCAGAACGCAGGGGGCTGCTTTTCTACAAGGGTGCACTGTACCTGCCCACCACCCAGCTTAGACGTACGGTCCTCAAGCAGATGCACGACAACCCAACGGCGGGTCATTTTGGGAGGGACAAAACCACTCACCTAGTCATGAGACACTTCTGGTGGCCAGGGGTGCGGGAAGATGTTCGAGACTATGTACGGGGCTGTGACACCTGCCAGCGGGCAAAGGTGGTCAGAGCAGCGCCACCGGGATTGCTGGAGCCCTTAGCCACGCCACACAGGCCGTGGGAAGTGGTGTCCATGGACTTCATCACAGATCTGCCTTCTTCCAGGGGCAAGACCGCAGTGTTGGTGGTGGTGGACCTCATGTCCAAAATGTGCCACTTTATACCGTGTGCCAGGGCGGTCTCGGCAGAAGAGACAGCCAAACTGTTTGTGGATCACGTATTCAGACTGCATGGATTACCCTTAAGGGTTATTTCGGATCGTGGCCGCCAATTTGTTTCCAGGTTCTGGCGGCGGCTCATGAACCTCCTGCAGGTGGAGGTCAGCTTGTCGACGGCTAGACACCCGCAGACCAATGGACAGGCGGAGAGGGTCAACGCCATTCTGCAGCAGTACCTGAGATGCTACGTCAGCCAGAGGCAAACGGACTGGGTGGATCGCCTGCCACTGGCAGAATTTGCCTACAACAATGCGGTGCACGTCTCCACAGGGGTGTCGCCCTTTAAGGCCAATTACGGGCGTGACCTCAGATCTTTCCCTGAGAGGGAGGGGGAGGAGGAGGAGGAGGGCCCACAGGCTGAGGATTGGGCAGAGGAACTGGAGACGGTGCACCAGCAGCTCAGAGAACACTTGGAGAGAGCCAAGGAAGCGTACAAGAGGGGGGCAGATCGCCACAGGCGACCGGGGGAGGTCATTAGGGTGGGGGACAAAGTGTGGTTGTCCTCGGAGGGCCTTCCCATCAGAGGGCGATGCAAAAAGCTGGCGCCCAGAAGGTTGGGCCCCTTCACGGTCACGCAACAGGTCAACCCGGTGGCATACAGGCTGGCACTGCCAGAGGACATGAGGGTGCACCCAGTGTTTCATAGATCGCTGCTGTCACCGTACAGGGAAAGCAGCAGGCTCCGAGACAGCGAACAAACCCCTGAGGGAGGGGGGGAGAGGGAAGGCAGGGAGCAACTCAATGAGGCCACAGCCATCCTGGATTCAAGGTGGGGGGTGGGGGGCCTGGAGTACCTCATGGCATGGGAGGATGCTCCACCGTCCCAGAATGAATGGGTCCCAGCCACTCAGATACAGGAGGAATTCCTGGTAGAAGAATTTCACGCCCTTTTCCCCCATAGACCCAAGCCCTGGCACATGGAAAGGGAGGGGGAGGGGGAGGAAGCACGGGAGAGCAGTTCACCATGGCGCTGGGAAGCGGAGTTTGAGGAACCAGAGGATGAGGTATGGGTGTCACCGAGATCCACCCAGTCAGAGGAAGGAGCAGATTGGCAGAACATTTTTACCCCCACCAGCTCTGACGCCACAGACTTTTTGGGATTCCCGTCCTCCCAGGCGGAAGGGGGGGGCTTGCAGGACTGGGGGGAGGTGTTCACGCCAACGGGCTCGGAAAGCACTGAGTTCTTAGGCTTCCAGTCGTCACCGACACCTGGGGGGGACCTGGGGAGGGGTGAAGGAGAGCTTGGGAGGGGGGTGGATGTGAGGGACAGGGGATATCGCGAAGTCCCTCCCCTCCTAAGTTCAAGCCAATCCCCGAGCACAGGGGGAAGCAGAGAGAGTTCCGATTCCAGTGGGGAAGCAGGAAGTCGTGTCCGAGGCTCAGGCAAGGTAGAGGAGCCAGGGTCCCAGGTGGGACAGGAAGGGGCGAATAAGGGTGGGAGACCCATCCCCCCAACTCCGGAATTACGCAGAAAGAGGAGGGGAAAGAGGATGGGTCTGCCAAAGCTTTTGTGTTGGAGAAAGACGCGCCAAAAGCCATTAGGAGGTTCTGAAACCGACTGACAACATCACTCCGTGTAAATAGCAATGACTTGAGCACTGTAAATACGCAGCACCAATAAAAGAATAAAATGCAGAGCTGCGTAGCGTCGTTACTCTGAAGTAGTCCACTCCGGCCACTGTGACAACTCTAAACAAGAAGGCGGAGCAGACACACCTAGTAAGCCTGCGTACATTAGGGTCAGGGCCAAAGCGCGCACACAGCTCACTGTCCACATGTTTGTGCCCTTGAGTGTCCAGGTTGAATGCCTGAAGAAGGTGAAGGGCACATCTCGCAAAAGTTGTGCACTCTCTTTAAGAGCATATGTGGAGCCTACTGGATCTGGCCAATCTCCCATGTAATCCAGCATTCTGGTCTCACAGTGGCCAACCCGATGCCTGTGGGAAACCCACGAGCAGGATCTGAGCACATGAGCACTCTCTTCTCATGGAGTTTCTAGCAACAGGTATAGGGAAGCATTTCTTTCTGTGTGTCACACAGAGAGGCTGCATTCAGTGGCATCGCAACGTGGGGGGCAGTGCGCTCCCAGGTGACAAGGTGGCGCCCCACTGCGGTGGGGCAAGCAGTGGTTTGGTGGTGGTGCTGCTCTAGTGCTGTACGGATGGTGCCGGGATCCTCTGCTTGAGGCTGCAGCCATGAGCAGAGGAACCCAGTACCATGCGTACAGCGCTGGAGCACCACACCAACAAACCACTATGTAGCGCGCATGTGTGCTACGTAGTGGCGCCCCGCCCCCAGGTGCACGTCATGTTTGCCGCTCCGGGTGCCCAAGCGGCTTCCTCCGCCACTGGCTGCATTCAGATATAATGTTAATCATTGTTAATCATTAGGATAATGAGTCACAGCGAGTCTTAGGACTCAGCTACATTTGTTTTTTAAAAAGGCGTTTAAAATGTGTTATAACACTGTGACACCAGATGACACTGTGGCGTTCCATCTTTCGGCAATGTGATTTCCCATTATGTCAAGCACGCAGAGTCCTTCCCCTCCCTTTGTTAACTTCACAGATAAGAATTAATGAGCAGTTGACATATTTATAGTCCTTTATTACAGCATCGTGTTGCAAGCACAATATACAGCTCTCCACAAGGAGGGCAATTGCCTACTCTAACCCCTCCTTCCGACTTCCGCAGCAAGAAAGGTGCCAATGGGAAGTTCCTCCCTCCCTCTGCCTCCTTTGTTCTCTGATTTGTTCAGACCTCCGAGTCCATGGTGTGTGGGGGTCCCCACACACTCTTGATTGATGTCTCTTGTAACTGCCCCCTCCCTTCTGGTTCACTTGTCATTATCTCGTAGCTGGGTAACTCCTCTCTAAACTGTTCAGCTTCTGTATCTGGCTCTCTCTCTGCTTCTGAAAACACTGGAGGTGGTGGCGGGGGGGGGAAGGTAACTCCCCCCCTCTTCCCCCCTCTGGGAGCCAGTGTGGTGTACTGGTTAAGAGTGGTGGACTCGTAATCTGCTGAACCGGGTTCGTGTCTCCGCTCCTCCACATGCAGCTGCTGGGTGACCTTGGGCTAGTCACACTTCTCTGGGCTTAGACAGCCTCACTCACCTCACAGAGTGTTTGTTGTGGGGGAGGAAGGGAAAGGAGATTGTTAACTGCTTTGAGACTCCTTTAGGGGTGTGAAAGGCAGGATATCAAGTCCAAACTCCTCCTCTTCTTCTCGTCTGAGAGAAGCTGATCTGCCTGTGACGGCATTCCCCAATCTTCAGATTCAGACCATTCCCTGACACAGTATGAGGTTCACCACACGTTTTCCTGAAACTTTTTTTGACGGGTCTAGATCCAGCCTTAGGCTCATAGCTCTATGGTAGGTCACTTTATGTTGCTACTGTAAATTAAAATAAGTTGCATAAATGATAACAATTAAAATAATAACTCTCCCCTCCCCTCTCTGACTCTGGCAGAAATGAGAAACAGAAAGCTCCATTTAAGATTAATTCGATTTGAGACTTACATCCAAACCCTAAACAGTGTAATAGTAATAGTAATAGTAATAATTTATTATTACGGTCAAAGACCAGTTCAGACCCGAAACAGTGTTTAAACTTAACTACGCTTAGCTGAAAAAAAGCCAGCTTCATAAACTATGGTTAACAGCAGCAGTTAATCTAAAATAGAAACGAAAGGGGCCAAATTCCTCCATGCAAAAGAGGATGAGGGGAGTATGGGAGCTTTAGTGGAGGCTAAAGATGTTCTCATAATGATTGACTAAACTACCAGCAATTAAGTTGTAAAAGGGGACAAGGGTTGGATTGCAAAGCCATAATTTGCCTATACTATTATGACAATATAACTGGTAACGAAGCCAGAAAGGTTCCCCACCTCTGTGTTAAGATTATCAGGTTTTCAATCAGTGATGAGCATCTAAATTAGGAAGGTATATAGCTGCTCTGTTAAAAAATACAAAGCAATTGCTCGTGTAATGGATTTTTCTCTATAACAAATACAAGTGAAATAAGTTCTTAAAAGTGAATGGATCTTATGAATTTTTTTATTTAAAAAAAGTCAATAAAGAGAGAGAAAAAGCATAGAAATTATTCTGATTCATCAGGAAGGATAGTGAGAACGCTAAAATTATTCTCAGCAGGAGAGCTACAAATAAAAGACTGATTTGCGAGGAAGAACAGTCAAAGGCAGAGGGGATTTTCTTGTACATTGCTGCTGCTGGATGTGACATTGTGGTCCTGTGTGTCTTTGGAAAATGGATAGCGTTCCCTTCCTGGCCCTGCCATTAGGTGGAGTGGGGCACCCCCCTTCCAGCAAATTGTAAGTCATTTAATTCTTTATTATTGCGGGATTTTATCACCAGGATGAGCAGTGCCAGATTTACATACAAGCTAAACAAGCTATAGCTTAGGGCCCCACTCTCTTGGACCCCCCCCCAAAAAAAATTATTAATTGTATTTCACTATTAATATACTTCTTCTTAATTGTATTTCAGTTCAACAATTACTTCAATAAAATACATATTTTGTTATGTGCAAATGGCTCTAGATACCAATTAGGTCCATAAATTACCATATCACAAAGAAACAGTGACAATTTGTTGTTGACAAAGGTCAGCTGGACATATAAAGGGCCCCATTACCTTCAGTAGCTCAGGGCCTCATCAAACCTAAATCCGGCCCTGAGGATGAGGAAAGACACCCTTGTGGGCCGGCTCTAGGGGTAGTCTGGGTGGTGTGGGGCGCCGCACGGCAGAGCCACGTGGAAGCCATGCTGCACCCTGCGCCCACCCACCAGCCACGGCAAGAAACGGGATGGAGCGGGGGCGCCGGAGCGATATCCGCACCACGGTGCCGGGGCGCCCGACATGCTTGAGACGGCCCTGGTTGGAAGCCTGCAAGCAGAACCTAAGTGCAACTTCACTCTCCCTACTTGTGATTCTCACCAATTGGTAAGATTGTCTAAGCCCAAATGGTATTGCTCAGTTTCTTTCCCACATACATTCCCCTTCATCTTGTAAATAGAAAGAAGGGAAGATGTATTGAGTCAGACCATTGGTCTGTCTAGCTCAGTGTTGTTTACCCTAACTGACAGTATCTCTCCAGAGGTTCAGGCAGGGGGATATATCTCAGCCCTAATTCAAGGTGTCAATAATTGAACCTGGGAACTTCTGATGGAGATGGATTGAGGATTACATCTGTAAATGTAAACCTACTGTCCCGTATGTGTGGGAGAAATATGAGAATAACCAGCAGAGTAAAAACACTAGGGCATCTTACTGGAAGCTAGGAATTAGGCAAGTACACCTTTTAATCCCTGTTTATTTGTGACCTTCCCCGTTAGTCCCTGTTGCTAAGAATAAGCCACACATTATTTTCCCCCCTGAGATTAAAGAAGTTTACTTACATTCAATGCAGGCTGATAATACTTCAAACTAATATTCAGGAAAAAATGCTTCTTAGTTACAAAATCCAAAATTAATTTTTAAAATGGAGTCTCTGCTCTGAGCAGAGCCCAGGAAGGTACATCTGCTTATATTGTTGACTTGAGGTAAAGAGAGAGAACTCAGACAGGAAGGAAGTACATAGGATTATCTCCTTTTTTCAAAACTCCCACCAAAGCATTAAGGAAGTGACCTCATGCAGTCCCTTCTATATTGATTCAGGAACTCTATGAGTGTCATCCCCTTGTGTGCCTGTCTGGCAATCATGTATTTGTGATTTTGACTGGAAATCACATACCTTCTGTATGCAAATACAGCCCTTCCCCAAAAGCTGGTGGTGGGCTCTACCCCATGCATTTGAGAACCTTTCCAAGGCTTCGGAAAGGAGACTGAATGTACCTGGGTCAGGATGGATAAAAAGGCAAAATTGGGACACAATAGTTTTCCCTGTTTCTATCTCGGAAATGGCGCGATGCTTGAAAACCTCTGCACAAGCTGGCCAGTGCTGCTTGAAATGTAGTTGGACTCAAGGCAACCACGTCAACCTTAAATGCCACATTTGGGAGGAAGAGTGACAGACAGAAGCTACAAAACAACAGTTTAAATGAAAGGTCAGCACCTCACATTCTAATGTAAAGCTGAAGCAGCAGAAACCCCAAGCACATATTTGTGAAAATAGCACACAGTCAGGTGTGGTTGGAAAACTAGATGAGCTGCAGCCTTAAATTAATATCAGCATTAGCCACAGAGTGAAGTGCTTTCTAAACATTCGCGATTTCAAGCCAGGGCCTTTTGACAGAACGTATTATTATCCCAATGACTTTCCATATTGAGAAACGAAAAGGTTTTCCTTCACAGTGGCATTTGCCCTAAAGTGAGATGAGGAGAGTAAAAGCCTTGGAAACTCATCATCCATCTCCTCTCTTCTCCCAATAATGTGTGGAATGCAAGACAAATTGGTGGAAGACTTCGCCACCCTACTTTCTATTCACACCTCTCACCCCCGGGCTAGCTGCCAGCATAAACAAAGCAAAACAAAGCATGGGAGGACTGAGTGCAGTCTTTAGCGCTGAGCATGGAACTATTTTAAGAAATGCTGAACCTAGAAGTCCTCAAATATACATTTCGGGGCTTTGCATCTGGATTGAACTGCAACGCTGCTCTCACCCTACATACGGGGACATATAGAGCAGGAATCTATGTATCTCTGGGTTGTTCTAGAAAAAAGAGAAGTAGGTTTGAGGAATTCCTTTTTGCCAATCCATCTCCCATGTAGCTTTCCAGCCAGGCCTCTACCATTGCACACACTTGTGTTTGTGCAATGGCCCTTCCAAGTTGCCCTAGTTATCCTCCTGAATCTAAGAGAATGAGGGAGGAGGGCACATTTATTTGACCTGCACCAGAATCAGCCATGATCCCCGAGCCACCTAGGGAAACCACTTGCTGTAGTCTTTAGTACCTCTGCAGGCGGTGATTATGGCTGTTGTCAAACTGGCATCTGTTCAGAGCTTCCCCCAGTCAGCTGGAGACTTACTGCTTACTGTAACAACTTCATGGTGAGTTCCAACACCTATTTTTCTTGGGGAGGCAGGGGAAGCACTGGCAATAATTCTCCGTGCTTTTTGGTTAACAATCCTGGACTGGTGGTTAAAGGAGACTATACAGACATCTGCCTTTGCAAACAAACTGATGCTCCACATTGATTTAGAACGACTTAAACAAAAAACCAGAGGCAGTCCATTAGCTTGGATGGCTGTTTACAATAGTGGAGATGCCTGGATACAAATCTATTAGAAATAATCAAGAGGTCACAAGTCTGCTTTTGTCTCTGGTAAAAGATCTGTGCTGTTGTACAAGACATGCCACAATCCTATATGCACCTACTGGGAATTAATGAACATAGCTGGCAGTATCCGACTAACTCATTCAGAAAGCAAGGATTTATGCTTGTACAATGGAACTTCCTCCTTCCTCCTCCCCCTAAATCTATTCTGGGGGTGCCTCCGATGTCACGTGAAAGCACAGCCAATATGATGGCATTCTGGTGGCCCATATAACTGACCTTGTCCTAAATCTCTACCACTGGGCTGACTACTCTGTGACCCTCTGGGTGTTGCTGGACTCTAATTCCCATCACCCACTCATCACCAGACATGCTAACTGGGGCTGATGGGAGCTGGGATCCAGCCGTGTCTGGAGGGCTACGGATTCCCCATCCCTTTTCTGCCGGATGAGGATATATTTCTTTGAAGAAGGCCGATGGGCTTCGCTTTACAGCTGGCCGTAGCTGAAAACCGAACAGTCATTGAGAACTGCGCTTTGTACAAGAAAGATCCTGCCACCGGGAAAACATCTGTTTCTCTTCAGCTACCATTTAGACAACAGGAAACAGTTAATAAAGACCTCGGAGAGAACTCTGATTGTGTTTTCCAGTTTGCTGAATGGACAGATTTTATTCTTGTACTGAATAACAAAGGAGCTATATTCTGGCTGGATGCAGGGTGTCTCCCATTGTTAACTTGTCACAGACGTTTCTTTTTCTTCTATGCGTAAGGATTTATTCATGTTTGACTCTACCTCCACAGTTTGGGATTTCAGCAAATTGCATGGATGTGCTCCTCTAACAAGTTGGCAGCACGCAGGTGGATTGACTGCTGGAACACACTGGAAGTTGCTAAGGAATTGATCCAAATGTCTGCATGAACCTGAATCTCACTACCTGACCCCAATCTTACATTTTTGGAGCCCGGCTGCGCTCTTACTATTGATTCTCTCTGGCAGATTTGCTAACCTGGAAATTATGTGTTGTGTGCAGAGAAGTATTTCCAAGGTAGCCTCTAAAGAACTGATGCTCTGAGATTCTGACCATAATGCTGCATGGGTTCAACCTTGCCACGGCTATGAGAATATTGTTAGAAACACAGGAAGCTGTCTTTTACCAAGGAAAGACATTGGTCCATCTAGGTCAGCACTACTGACTGGAAGGAGCTCTCCAAGGTTTCAGATAAGAGTTCTACTGGGAGACACCAGGGCTTGAACCTGGAACCTCCTACATGCAGCACATGGGCTCTACCACTAAACCACATCCCATAGCTCAGTTCACATTTTAAAGCAAACCAACTTAATTCACAGTTCCCAAACTTATAATATCTGATTTTTCTTGGATTGTGATGCAGTTTTAGTTCAAAATTAACATGCACAATTTGTGCTGTATGGGGTGGGTGTGATATAAATATATATTTTATGGGGAGATAAAATAGGTATTTAATTTATATTTTAGGGGAAAGTGCATACAAATTTGCAGTTTTAAGGGGCAATGCATGTAATTTAAATGTGATTTTTTAAGGGGGGATACTGCATTTTTTTTTTTTAAAAAAAGAAAAACCTAGTAAAGGGGACAGAATGAATTTTGGATTAAATGCACATGAAACTGACACGAAGTAGATCTGTCAGTTCCAAACTATGTGCTATAGCTCATCTGTCCTTGACAAACCTGTAGAAGCTCTTGCCACTGGGGAAATTAGTTCCCTTTTGAGTTTTGAAGCATGCTCTGAATTTAGGATGGCTTCTCCCCAGGCAATAAAAGCTTTCTGTGGCTATCAAACCGATTTGAGTCTTCTTTCTCATCTGCTTTCATTTGTGTTTTTGCATGCAAATCAGTATCACTGTTCACACTGATTTGCATAACCAGTGTGAACAGCGATACTGATTTGCATGACAAAGTAGCTGTACCATGTGGACAAAAGGACCACCTACTAATTTGGGGTTCAGGAAATATATATATCACTGGACATCAGCAAGGACCAAGAAGGCGGTTTGTGAAGTTTCCAGAGGGAATCTCAATGGAGGGGCCTGACTCTGAGTCAGGGGATTCCTCCTCGTCATCCTCCTAGTCATCCTCATCAGAGCCCCTGATAGAGCAAAGTACCCTTATGCTCATGGTTAAAACTTGTTACACATGAGCATGCAAATACAAACTCTTGGCCGTTTGGTGGTGCATCTTACAGCTGCTTCCTTACTTCTTCACAGTGACTTTTGCCCATGTGGTACACTCCAGGTGTTGTTGGGCTGCAACTCCCATCAGCCCCATGGTGACTGGGGCTGTTGGGAACTGTAGTCCAGTAGCACCTGGAATGTACCACATGGGCAAAAGTCACTGCGGAGAAGTAAGGAAGCAGCTGCCAAGGAAAGTTGCCCAACAGCGATGCCTGGCCTCTGCTCCTTCTTTGCCAAATATTTAAAACTGCTGTCAAAATTCAGCAGCTGGGATCTCTGTTCCTGATTTTGAGCTTCTTTTTCCTGATCTGGGTCCAGAACAAAATGTACTAAAAACCGAATGCAAAAGTGGCAAAAGATGCTTTTGTCAGTTGTTTCGACATCCAGATTGGGACATTCATAGCCCTACAATAGATCTTCTTGGTTGGTAATGGCACAAGCTCATATTGCCTGTGTTAGATCATGGCTCTGGCAGATCCTGCCACATTTTGTGGATGAAAATAGTAACACAACCCTCCTGACATCATACCAAAAGAATCGCTGCCCAAGTTCTCCCCACATTGCAAACTCTGCCTGCCATAAACCGTCTATTCATTTACTCAGCAGTAGCTTGCCCTGCTCGGTTTTCCAAATAAAGACACTGTCCGTTCCTTTGCTAAATTATATGTGTGTGTTTGTGCGCTAGAAACACACAATTGCCCAACAGTTTGATATCAACAGATCAAAATGAGCCTTGCCAAAGTATGAAATGACAAGCTTTGCAACTTCATATACAGTACACCATTACCTGGGAGTATGGCCCATTGAACTCAGTGGGGCTTACAGTCATACCTCGACATCCAAAGGCTTCAACTTCCTAAGATTTTGACTTCCGAAGTCGAAGCCTCTGGAAGTCCTCCCGGTGCGCACATTCTGTGCCTGTGCAGAGCAGCATGCGCCATAGCGGCGCTTTGACTACCGAAGACTTCGACTTACGAAGACGACCGTGGAACGGATCGTCTTCGTAAGTCGAGGTACCACTGTACTTCTAAATAGGCACATATGACACTGCATTTATTCATTACATATTACATATTACATTTCTGTGCCACTTCTTCCTCCAAGCAGTTCAAGGTGGCATAGATGGTTATCTTCACAACAACTCTTTGAGGTAGGTCAGGCTGAGAGATAGTGACTGGCCAAAGGTCACCCAAGGAGCTTCATGGCTGAGACCAAACCCAGGTGATAGTCCAATACTTTAACCAATATGGCAATGCTAATAGAGCCATTGGCATTAGGGATGGAGGAGAAAATTGACTCAGTCCACATTTAAAAACAAACTTACCTCATTCACACTTTTAAAAAACACACAGAGACATTCTTCAGATTTTACAATGCAGTTATTTCAACAAATGTGTTGGGGGGAAATCATATACGAGAGTCAAGTGTGTATAAAAATGCATGGATCCACAAACACAGCATACAAAAAAACAGTGTATGAGAAACTTTTCATACAGAAATGTGTATACAGTACTAGGATAAATTTGCACTCACCAAAATGCTGATCTTTTTTAATTAAAAAAATGCAGGCTGATGCAGAAATGTGGAGAACAGAACTTGAGAATGGAAAAAAAGATAAACTGAGTGAAATTGAAATTGACAGATTCACCCATCCCTGCCCTAGAGGGCTTACTTCTAAGTTGGCATGTATATGAGTTCAATGTTGGTAGAGTTCTAACATACATGCATGTACATTGGCATGTATGGGGTTATAGATAAGATGCATGAACTAAGATCATGGCCACTGGTCCCATCACATCCCGGCAAATAGAAGGGCAAGAAATGGAGGCAGTGAGAGATTTTACTTTCTTGGGCTCCGTGATCACTGCAAATGGTGACAGCAGTCAAGAAATTAAAAGATGCCTGCTTCTTGGGAGAAAAGCGATAACAAACCTAGACAGCATCTTAAAAAGCAGAGACATCACCTTGCCGACAAAGGTCTGTATAGTTAAAGCTATGGTTTTCCCAGTAGTGATGCATGGAAGTGAGAGCTGGACCATAAAGAAGGCTGATCGCTGAAGAATTGATGCTTTTGAATTATGGTGCTGGAGGAGACTCTTGAGAGTCCCATGGACTGCAAGAAGATCAAACCTATCCATTCTGAAGGAAATCAGCCCTGAGTGCCCACTGGAAGGACAGATCCTGAAGCTGAGGCTCCAATACTTTGGCCACCTCATGAGAAGAGAAGACTCCCTGGAAAAGACCCTGATCTTGGGAAAGATTGAAGCACAGGGAGAAGGGGACGACAGGATGAGATGGTTGTTTGATAGATCTCTGTATTTTAATATTTTGTTGGAAGCCACCCAGAGTGGCTGGGGAAGCCCAGCCAGATGGGCGGGGTATAAATAATAAATTGTTGTTGTCGTTGTTGTTGCTGGACAGTGCTCTAAGCTACTAACATGAGTTTGACCAAACTGCGGGAGGCAGTGGAAGACAGGAGTGCCTGGTGTGCTCTGGTCCATGGGGTCACGAAGAGTCGAACGTGACTAAACGAGTAAACAGCAACAACAAAATGAACTCACTACAAGCTGTATATTATCTTCTCGGAGCCTAATCCTAGGGGGGGGGGGGTACAACTCATGTTTGCAAAATTTGAAGAAGGCCTATGTCACACTGCTGATGAATTTCATGAATTCCTCCTTGAACACCACCAGACCACACAGGAAGGAACCAAGCCAGCACCATACCTCTTTGGGGGCTGATGGTGCTTGTGTGGTTGCCTCCCCTTTGATCCTTCTTTTCCAGATCTTTATCAGTGATACACAACATCAAAAGCTTCCCAGCTCTGGCAACAGCATGGAAGGAAAGATAGCACATAAGGTCTATGGCATTTGTGTCAAGTCTGTTTGAAAACATATGCACTGAATATGGGGTGAAGAGGCAAGCAAACATATTGTGCTAGTCTATTAAGCAGCCCCAATGCCCTCAAACTTTGGTCTCCAGCTGTTGTTGGACTAAACCCATCAACCTAGCTAGCAGAACCAGTGGTCAGGGATGATAGTGTCTGTAGTCAAAAACAGCTGGAGACCCAGGTTTGAGAAACACACTGCCATACAGCAGGAGAGCATCTTTATGGATACCTCTGTCTCCAAGGTCCTCCAAGGTCCTTCAAGGTCCTTCATTTGCTATGCTGAAAAGCATAAAACACAAAAACAAGCTGCTGAATCAGGCCATTGTCCTCTCTAGTCCAGCATCTTGTTCTCACAGTGGTCTACCAGATGCTGATGGGAAGCAATCTCCCCTTCTGCAGTTTTCAGCAACTGATATTCAAAAGCATATTGAGAAGGTAGAACATATCCATGACCGTTAGGAGCCTTATCCTCTATGAATTTATCTAAAGATAAGAAGAGCCTTCTGGATCAGGCCAGCAGCCCATCTAGTCCAGCATCCTGTTCTCACTGTGGCCAACCAGATGCCTGTGGGAAACGGGGTTAGCAGAACTGGTATTCAGAAGCATTGCTCTCTGGTAGAGCATAGTCACCATGGCTCATTGCCACGGATAGTCCCCTCCTCCATGAATTTGTCCAATCCTCTTTCAAAGCCATCCAAGTTTGTGGTCATTGCTGCCTCCTGGGGAAGTGAGTTCCATAGTTTGACTATGCATCATAGTTTGACTTAAAAAAAACCCTTGGTCTCCCTCTGCTTGCTACATTGCCGCTTCAAACCCTCTACTTAAGCAAGTGGACAGGTAGAAAAAAAGCCATATTCAGCTAACAATGGAAGTATCACTTGTCCATCATGGACCATTATCAGCAAAACAGGATGTCTGTCTCCTCACTTAGCACACCACAACAGCATTTCCATTATTATATGAAACTGGGTTTCCCTGTCTTCCTGGAAAACAGAAGTGTAAAGTTTTTATTTATTTTTTGTACTAGAAAGAGTATTTGCTTTTTGTCTCAGATACTTTGACTCCTCTGGTACTGGTAATCCTTCCACCCCTGTGGCATTTTTGCTGGAGATCTACCCCTCTTCCCCCGATGAAGAGAGTGTTTCTTGGCTGCTATGCTCTGTGGCAGCATGGCACGTATAAAGCTGTTTTTCTGGTTTATAGGGCAGATCTACTCTAGTAGCATATTGTTACTAGAGTATATGCCAGCCCTGGCAGCTAATCAGTGTGAGAAAAACCTGGAATCGTTCTGCTGCCAAAAGTTTAATGGCAGATAAGAGGCATGCCTTGACTTGATAGTAGAAGGTACAGTTACTTGTACATGCAGTCTACATCTTATGGGTGGCTGTTTTTCAGAGTTCAACTCTGTGTTAAGGAAATGTAAGGTGTTCTCAATTTGCACTGGGGTTTCTAGATATTCTTTATATTTGTGTAGATTTTTAAAAATGTGCCACTTTGTGCTTCAGTGTGCTTTTGTTCCATTGGTTTAGGAAACCTCTAGAGGAGAAAATCAATTGATATTCTGTTAATTTGTGCATATTACTTGACACGTCTAGAGACTATGACTGAGCAATGTTTCCTGCTCAAGCTGTACATTTGTGTACACAGATAGGACTAGTGAACGGTACCAGATCAGGTACTTAACTGGATTAATCTTTGGTTTAAATCCCCTCATGGCCAGAAAACCCAGTGGGTTGTGATACAAGGGAAAGGTAAAAGACCCCTGGATGGTTAAGGCGACGATGGGAAAGGTAAAAACAAGGGAAAAGGGAAGGGAAAGGTAAAAGACCCCTGGATGGTTAAGGCGACGATGGGGTTGTGGCACTCATCTCACTTTCGGGCCGAGGGAGCCGGCGTTTGTCCACAGACAGCTTTCCGGGTCATGTGGCCAGCATGACTAAACCACTTCTGGTGCAACGGAACACCGTGACAGAAGCCAGAGCGCACGGAAACGCCGTTTACCTTCCCGCCTATTTTTCTACTTGCACTGGTGTGCTTTTGAACTGCTAGGTTGGCAGGAGCTGGGACTGAGCAACGGCAGCTCAGCCCATCACAGGGATTCGAAGTGCCAACCTTCTGATCAGCAAGCCCAAGAGGCTCAGTGGTTTAGACCACAGCGCCACCTGCACCCCTGTATTGTGATACAATGAAGAGCCATTATGGTGCAGCAGCTAGTATCTCAGACTAGGACTGCGGAAACCTTGTTTCAAATCTCCACCCAGCCTTGAAGCTTGGTGGGTGACCTTGAGCCACTTGGTACCTCTTGGTCCAACCTACCTCACAGTATGGTTGTGAGGATTAACTGGTAGAGGTAGTGGGGTGTAAAACTTTGAGCTCCTTTGAGACAGGGCAAGTTGGGGACAGATCCAGTCCTACCATTAGGCAGAGTGAGGTGTCTGCCTCTGGCAGAAGATGCTGGGTGGTGTGGAACAGCAGGGGACTGTTGGAGCTCAGAGCTGTGTTTGCTACTCACCCTTCCTCCACTCTCTAAGGCCAAGTGACCTTCCTGCCTTTTGATCCAATGGCAGATGCTTCCCTATTGCCAATCTTGAACTTAAAATGTGGCTTGGGTGGCTTCTATACATGAAATTAGAGGGGAACATAGGAAACTGCCTTATAATGAGTCAGGTTGTTGGTTCATCTACCTCAGTGTTGTCTACACTGATGTGTCTATGGTTCTCGGTGAATGATGTTTTGACAAAAGATAAGAAACTAGGATTTGAAAATAAAAGGTCCAAATTTCAAATAGAATTGTTGGGAGGCAGAGTAAAGTTATTGTCAAAGATGTATGATTTGTTGCTTGAATGGTGTACAAAAGATGAGTTGACGAAAGATGTGATGATAAGATGGGCAAGAGATTTTGGGTGTAATATTGAATGTGATGCGTGGTTGAAATTATGGAATGAAACAATGAAATTCACTGCATGTACTGCCTTGAAAGAAAATGTTATGAAAATGATGTATAGATGGTATTTAACACCAGTTAAATTGGCAAAAATGTATAGAACAAGTAGCAAAAAGTGCTGGAAATGTCAATGTTTTCATATGTGGTGGACATGCGAAAAGGTGAAAAGATATTGGGAAATGATATATAATGAATTGAAAAAGACGTTTAGATACACCTTTCCCAAAAAACCTGAAGCTTTTTTATTGGATATAATGGGAGGGAAAATTGCTAAAGAAGATCAGAGATTGTTTATGTATGCTACAACAGCGGCAAGAACTTTATTGGCCCAAAAATGGAAATTACAGGACTTACCGACAGTTGAGGAGTTGAGGACGAAGATGATGGACTATGCAGAGGAACTGTAGAAGTTTAAGGACACTTGCAGGACTAAAATAAATCCTATGAATTGACTTTGAATAAGTAGGTAAAAGAAACTGTGGGATATGAGTGGAAAAACAAAGCCGAAGGATGGGAGGGAGGGAAGTCCTAGCTCGGCGGAGCGAATTATATTAAGACAGAAGAGTATAAGATGCAAGAGGTTGTGTTATGTGTGTATTTTTGTTGTGTGTGTTTGTTTTATATTTGTTAATTTGTGTGTTTATGTGAAAACCAATAAAAATCTTTATGGGAAAAAGATGCGTCTATGGTTCTCTGAGGTTTCAAGCAGGAAGTACCTGGAGATGCTAGGGACTGAACCTGGGATCTTTGGCCATTCACAACAGATTCTCGACTACTAACATGTGGAACAAATAGTGGGCATGACCATGCTCTTTGCCTCTGGCAGCAAAAAGACGGGACAGCCCAGAATGTGGAATACAATTTGTCATGAGATTTTAAAAAGTAAGAAAAATGGTTATAGTTCAGCCTTTTGCCTGAACGTGATCCTCCAGCTTCAGTAAAGGAATGCCTTCCACCTGCCTGGATAGATTTGATTTGGTTAATCTCGTTAATTTGGTTTGTTTGCAGATCCTCTAATTTTTCCTCATATTTAATAAATATAACCTGTTCTTCTATATATAGAACCTATAACAGTTGTCTCTAGAGTCTTCTTAGAAGTGTGATGTCAGTTGTTGGAATAGGGAGAGTGCTGTTCTACTCAGCTTCTGGCTGGTGGCTGTGAAAAGAGGGTGCTGGACTGGATTCACCTTTAAATGTGAACTGAAATGAATTTCTCTTCCATCCCTTCCTGCCACCATTATGTGGTCCTTGGCAGATTAACACTGAAAGAATGTGGACCTTGGCAGTAAAGATGTTCCCCCACATCTGTCCTATGATCTTCTCTGCAGCATCCCATCTAAGCTTTGCAGTAAAGATGAAGTTTACCCAGACAAGACTCCACACACATTCATCATGATGACCGTTAAAGTAATAACAATTCTCAATGCATTCATCTGAAAGCACACAACTGCTGATATTTATGTGCTTTCTCCATTTTGGCCACAGAAACTGCAACACATTACACCCTTGAAATATTCACTGCATAGAGGATGAACTTAACCTCCAACCCACCAAATTCTAAAATGGATGTTCAGTTGTCAACTTCCAAACAGTACTGTTTCTGATAAATAGAGAAATGAACGCTCTATTTATTAAACCTTCAAAATCCTTAATGGTGGCTGTGGGGAAGGGGAAGGGGGGACCAGAAGAAAGATTTATCTACCAATAAAAAAAACTTAACCATTGCGTTTACAAAATCCCCATCCCTTATTGTAATGAAATTTGTCTTTTGAGCTTTGAAAATTCATTTATAAAGCAAGAAATATATTCTGGCCGACTGTCTTTGAGATGAATAACCACGTTATTACTTGCCTGTCAACTCTAAGTAGGGTTGTTAATAACGTACAGATAGCTACTAAAAATTCTAAACCAGGGAGTCTCCTTTTGGAGCAACTCATGCTTTTAATCGATCCAGCAAGAGAATGCAATAGCATGGGAAGAAGTGAAATCTACATGGGAAAGACTGTTTCCTTTAGAGCAAGGCTGGGGTGAAAGGATTGTGTGGTTCACCCTCTCCAAAGGCAAGGAGAGAGCTCTGCCCTCGGAGTGGGAGGTTTGATCTTGGAGGGCTTCCTGCAGCAGCAAGCAGCAAGGTCTGCTGCTTATGCTAATCCAGTGTCCATGCTCTGTCAGCAGAGATAGGAAGAAAGAGAATATTCTGGGGACACATTGGAGATTAAACTGGAAGAGGCTTTGGAACCACAGCCTCCCCACTCCCTTGACATGCCCTCAGGGCCGGATTTAGGTTTGATGAGGCCCTAAGCTACTGAAGGTAATGGGGCCCTTTATATGTCCAGCTGTCCTTTGTCAACAACAAATTGTCGCTGTTTCTTTGTGTTGAATATATGCTACATGGTAATTTATGGACCTAACAGGTATCTAAAGCCATTTGCACATAACAAAATATGTATTTTATCAAAGTAATTGTTGAACGGAAATACAATTAAGAAGAAGTATATGGGGAGGAGGGCAAGAGAGTGGGGCCCTAAGCTATAGCTTGTTTAGCTTATACATAAATCCAGCACAGAGAGGTTTTAAAAATACACACCCCCATGAAGCCTCCACAATTGCAGGGTGACATTCCACCGGACCTTACACCCTGCTAGAACAAACTTTGGTATTGGTGGTTTGTTCACTTCAATGCCTTTATTCCCCCTCCCCCAAAAAGTCAGGTAGGATTGTTCTGCACATATAACCAATTCTTCTTATTTCTCTTGATGCTTATTTGTCAATTTTATAGTCTATTTCCCCCTGAAATTACATCCCACACAATGAGAATGAATTATTTTGTTTAAAATGTAACAACAAAACTTTTCAAATGTTGTTGTTGTTGTTGTTGTTGTTGTTGCTGCTGCTGCTGTTATTATTGCTATTGTTCTAAAGAAAAGTTCTGCATCAAGTCAGTTGTACAAATTAAAGTGTTGCTGTGTTTATAAAAAAATAATAATCCACGTATGGGAACCATTAGAAAACGGTTGCATTTTAGAATGCTTACATTGTGAACCTGATTTTAGTAAGTCGCATTTCGCCACCTACATTGCACGAGCTTTGTAGAAAATATAGTCAGCTGGGCTTCAAATGGGGTTCATGATTTCTTTAAGGGTTTGCTCCTTTGAAACCTTCAACGCTCTTTGCCTCCCTTCTCCGGTGGAGGAAATTTCCTTTGTGGCTTTAATGGATGTTTACTCTTTCCAGCACAGTTGCAGAGTCAGGGACCCTTTCCAAGGTTATATTGGAGCGCTTTTGTAGCATTATCTCCCAGCCCTCAGTCAAATGGATGTACTTTGGATTATTATGTCTTGCACACATTTAATAAGGGGAAGTCTGTGCAATGTGGCAGTTCATTTCAGAGAGCTCAAGATGAACACAGAGGGAAAAATGTCCTTGGTTAATCAAAGGCTTGTTTTCTGAACACTCACATATATTGATCGAGAATTACAAGCAGACAGGGGTTTATGAGGAGACGGGGAAGGAATATGATGATATGGACAGATCAACAGCTATTGCCCTTCTTAAATAAATCTATTTCAGTATGGGCTATGCAGAAACTATATGTATGGCAGTAGGATAGAGTGGAGGAAAATGTTGTTATGGCACATATTTTCTATCATTCTCATTTTCTTGTTCTCATCCCTATTCTTGAAGTGGTTTTTATTTGCTTGCAGCTTTCCTCAGCCATTTGGAGAAGGAAAAGTATGGATAGAAAGGAATAACAATGCCTACAGTGCTAACTAACCATGCTGTTTATCTTACAAGGAAAACAGCAACTGCAATGACTCTGGTGGCATCTCAAATACCAAAAAAATATAGGGCCCCATAAGCTTTCCTGGTCTACAGGCCAGTTCATCACAGATGCATGGACTGTTACCCTCAGCTGGCAAGGAATATCTGTGAATTGAGAAGAGGAAAACGTTGGGAACAGTAGGGTCAAATGGCAGAGAATAACATTTCCATGGCTCTATGAACTCAAAGGGTGTTGATAGTAAATGCCACTCAAAAGTGGGACCTGGATCACTCAGACTTGGAAAGAAGGAAGGAAAACACAGCAATGCTTCCACCTTATGCATTTATGAAGTCTTCTTCTGTTTCCTGGCCCAATTCTTTGAATAACAGGTAAGTTACAGCTGATCTCTTGAGCACATATATCACATTCTCCATGTACAACCTGAGCTTTGATTCATAAACCTATTAGATCCCAGGCCAGATCTATATTTGTATATTTCTGCTGCACAGACTGTCTGAGATCCCAATAACCTTGAATCGCTGCTGTGTCTAAATGCCTCTGTGTATTTCTAATAGGAATTATTGGTAATCATCTTTAACTTTGTGCCTCCCATATCCCAGCCATCTTCAACAATTTATTCCTGTTTCCCAGACAGATGGTTCAATACTTCTCACACACAGTGTTCCTACCCAATGTACTATGCTCTGTAGTCTGCATTTTTATGTCTCTGATCTGCAGTCTTGGTTGACTTTAAAAGAGCATTAGACAAATTCATGGAGAATAAGACTGTCAATGGATACTAGCCACATTAGCTATGATCTTCCTTTATGGTCAGAAGTAATAATACTTCTGAATCCCAGTTGTTGGAAGCCCTCCTCCTGTGTAGGGTCCTGCTTGTAGGTTTCCCACATGCATTTGGTTGGCCACTGTGATAACATAATCTTGTACTAGGTCTATCAATGATCTGGTCCAGCAAGCTCTTCTGATGATTTTATGATCTCCTGCCAGATTCTGGCATTCTCTTTCTTAGCTTCTTCTGAATATTTGCTTGGATTCCTAAAGTGCAATCCCATACATGTCTACTCAAAAGCAATCGCCATCAAATCCAATGCCCCCTGTCCATGGTCCTGAAAGACCTACCACCAACTGCCCTTGTTTACACAAATTCTAACACTGATCAAATGTTGTCCTTCCTGCTTCTCTGCTCCTTTTGCCCTTGACTTCTTACTGGATTTGCATCCTCATGGCTGACCCATGGGTTCTGCTTTAGCGGGACAGAACAGGTGGGGAATATTTTTTTTATCTTTATATATATTTATTATTTGTAAAAGGAATCTTTGTGGGAGTTAATATTTTATTATCGCTTTGGAGCTGCTCTTTGTATTTTTGTCTTTTCAGGTTTCAGCATTTTATGGTTCACATTTTTAATTATTTGTCTTCTGTCTTTGTGTTATTTCCATGCTTTATTTATTTTGCTAACAAATTGGTAAAATATATTTTAAAAAATAAAAGAGAAGAAAAGAAAATTTCCCTGCTATTTGCAACCATGCCAGCAATCTTGCGGGGCATTTGATGTCATAGAACAGGGGTCAGCAACCTTCTTCAGCCATGGGCCTGTCCACTGTCCCTCAGACCATGTGGTGGCCTGAACTATATTTTTTTTTGGGGGGGAATGAATGAATTCCTATGCCCCACAAATAACCCAGAGATGCATTTTAAATAAAAGCACACATTCTACTCAGGTAAAAACACCAGGCAGGTCCCACAAATAACCCAGGGATGCGTTTTAAATAAAAGGACACATACTACTCATGTAAAAACACTCTGATTACCGGACTGTTCGCGGGCCGGATTGAGAAGGCAATTGGGCTGCATCTGGCCCACGGGCCTTAGGTTGACTACCCCTGTCATAGAAGAAAGCTGCACAGTCACCTGTTTTAATTCCCTTACATAAGCTGAGGCTAATTATATGGTTTAGATGCCCATATTTCTTTGTGTGATTTTTTTAAAAAAAGATGTGTAAGTTGCTTTGAGATTGTATCTGTGGAACACAAACAATAAATTAAATAAGTAGAATGTTGTGATGGTGTTCTTGAGCAAAAGGCACCATCACCCAATGAATCTAGCTAACCTTGGCTCTGTTAAATTTAAGTCCCCCTTCTGCTATGGATTTAAGGAGAGTCTGTGCACATAACATTGCCTTTGAACTTCACTTCCTCACCTGTAAGAACGAAAGCAGCTGTGAAGACAGTTAAAACAACGAACTATTGCAGCCCATTGTGGGCCTTGGGTAAGCTATGCATCTAAATAAGTTTGTTTTCTGGCGTTGAATGAGTGCAATTGATTAAACAAGAGCAAAACACAGCACCCACCAAACATTTCTAACTTATATCCCCCCCCCACAAACTGCCAGCTCATTAATAACATTGCCAGGGTTCTATCACCACTTTCCTATTAGAACAGTAGCAAATGATTCTCTGGAGATCTGAGCCTCTTTAAAGTCGTGAGGCATTCATATGATCACCAAGTGGGTACATGATGCATGGCAAAGGCCGAACTTGTATCACAGAGCTTCTGATTCACCGGGATCTTTCAAAATGTTCCCCACAAGGGGATTGAGAAGAAGTGATGAAAGCTCACATTAGCAAAAAGGAATGTGGTGCCCACTCAAGCAGAAAGCAGAAGGGGGCTTTCATTAGGTCTCAGATGTCAGCAACGAAGGACTTTCTGGAACTTTTGGAATTAAGCAGAGAGCATGCAAGCATGGCTGCCCTCAGTGGTGACGCTGCCAAGACTTGTTCCTGGCAATTCCTGCTTCACCCCAAACCTCCTCCTCCAGATGTCTCCCAAGCAGGCATAAACTTCAGAGGGGAGGGCCTTTCTCAGCTTTCGGTTCAGCTGCATGCAAAGCCCTACATGACCTTGGAGTCAAGGTGGGAGGAGAGCTTACTACTGTGGGACTGGCAGTTGCAGCTTCTGTTCCCTCCTCTTCATCTGTTTCAGGTCCAGGTCCAGGGCCTGAAGTGTCTCCCTCTGCACCCTGCCCTGTCCATGAAGGGCTTTCTGCCTCTGGCTCTTCGCTTTCCCTCGAGCCTGTTGCTTCTTCTGCCTCTCAGCCTCCCTCCTCCTCTGACTCACAACCACCACAATCCTGGCTGTGAGGCTTCCTCCTCTGCAACTTGTCTCGCAGGTTCTTTGGCTGGAGCCTCCCACCATTCCTCTTCATCCAGCCGGTCCCTGACGTGTAATGAGCATGGATGTGTAAAAACCAGCCCCTAGCACATTGTCACAAAGTGTAGTGAAATGAAGTCTTACACAGGCAGATGTGACTGAACCAAAAAGGCAACTAAACCTGGATTCTCATGGGTCCTCCTTAAATTCTGAGGTGTCTCTTGTGCCAGACTTAGTATTAATTTGTTATGTTCGTGTAGGTCTTGGGGACCAGTGTTCAACACAGGGGTGATTTGCTTTTCATTTAACAGCCAAAATACTTTATAAATATGGTCAGAGCATCATAGAATTGTGAATGTTGAAATGTACATGTGCTTCAACTTGGTATTGATTCAATAAGTGTGGATTTGGTACTTCCTCATTAAAAGGCAAACAAAATCAGGATTCTCCCTCATCTCAGCATGCAACAGATGTGTGCATTTGAATCAGCCCTCTGTTCTCTGGGCTCTGTTCTTCTGAACTATCATGGTATAAAAATAAGGGCCCTCCAATTTTCCGATTTTGAAGGCTATAGCTGCTGTTCCTTTTTTTTTGGGGGGGGGAACAAAATTGCATCAGATGAACCACACCATCAGCCACATGTCTCTGTTTTGAGAGGATGGTTGTGTTTTTCCCTGTCTACACCAGAGATGGGACATGTCTGGATGCAGAAAAGTTCTATGCCTATACCCACTTTCCCTGCATCCCCTTGTTCCTCATACCAGTGAATGCTAGAGTTATGCACACAGGATACTGAGACCCCTTTTCTTGCTTTGCTCTTGTATTTCACATATTGTATTCCAGAATTCCATTCATGAGGGAGATTGAGATATTGGACCAAAGGAACTTCTTGAGTTCACTGTTTCAGTCTGAGCTGTGCATAACCTTCAGTCAGAAAAGCTTGCTTTGGGCAAAAATGCATGACTCAGAAATTGTTTGAACCACATACCCCAAATTCCACACTAAATACCCCAAATGCCATGCTAAATTGCACAGAGCACCTTCCACACACTAAATTGCAAAATCATTCTGGCTCTTTCGCCAATGAAAGGCTTTTATTTATTTTATTTTGCAATAAAAGAACAAGCAGTTTATTAACAGGAATATTCCAGAATAGCAATGCAATGATAACAATCATGTGGAAGCATGCAGAATCTGGAAGGGTTTTCTGTGACGCCCTTAGCGGAGGAAAAATAAATAAGGAACAACTATCAAGTCATAAACCTCCTAATGCTTCTCTCAGCTCAACCGAGGAAGTAAATATTTGCCTTATCACAGATACTTTATAAAGGAAGATAATTTAGCTGACGCCACATTCCCTAGCAGAGGGTACTGCTATGTGTAGAGGCTCTATGCTTAAGGAGCATGAAGGGAACACAGGAAGTATTTGAAAAGGGATTATATTTTATCACGAGTCCTGTACTGAAGGTTACTTGAGATGAGCTGCACCACTAAAAAGAAAGACAGAAAAAGAACAGGCTCTCAGTCCGATATCTTTCATCTTTTCAAAAATAAGCTGCTTTAGCCAAAGCCTGTTCAGTTATGTGCAAAGGGAGCCCTGTTAGCATTGCTACAAACTGAGCTGTGGATATGAGGAAGAAGAGCTGGCCAGGCTGTCTTAGAAGAAGCATAGGAGCTGCGCTTGGCAAGATGTGAGTTTCCCTTCCCAGTGCCCTCCTCTGCAATGCTGTACGTGCATGATTAATGGTACGAAGCACAGGGAAAACCCAAGCGCAATAAGAGTTGCCAATGTACTTGGGAAGCTCAGTCAATTATTCTGTGAATAAACTGTAACTCACTAAGGCCCCAGATTCTTGGAAGATCTACACTAATGCCAGGGGGAGGGAAAGAATCAGAACCAAAGCCAAGAAAATAATTGCATTCTTTCAGAGGTAATTTCTCAATCAACAGAAGGTTCCACTTTTGCTTTGTGTTCGGCGGGAAGGCATGTGGCGCTCTTAGTTGTGAGGAGAAATGCCTCAGTTAAAGAAAGAGTATTTTAATGGGGTCGTGTCCAGAAAGTGGTGGTGGGGGGATGAGTGTTCAGACCCCTGGGCTCTCACTTGTGGGCTGCCTCAGGGTTCCGTCCTCTCCCCCATGCTTTTTAACATCTATATGAAGCCTCTGGGAGAGATCACCAGGGGGTTTGGGCTGGGTGTTCATCAGTATGTGGATGGCACCCAGCTCTACCTCTCTTTTAAATCAGAACCAGTGAAGGCGGTGAATGTCCTGTGTGAGTGCCTGAAGGCGGTTGGAGGATGGATGAAGGCTAACAGAATGAGGTTGAATCCTGACAAGACAGAAGTACTGTTTTGGGGGGACAGGGGGCGGGTGGGTGTGGGGGACTCCCTGGTCCTGAATGGGATAACCCTGCCCCTGAGGGACCAGGTGTGCAGCCTGGGAGTCATTTTGGACTCACAGCTGTCCATGGAGGCGCAGGTTAATTCTGTGTCCAGGGCAGCTGTCTATCAGCTCCATCTGGTACGCAGGCTGAGACCCTACCTGCCCGCAGACTGTCTCACCAGAGTGGTGCATGCTCTGGTTATCTCCCGCTTGGACTACTGCAATGCGCTCTACAAGGGGCTACCTTTGAAGGGGACCCGGAAACTGCAATTAATCCAGAATGCGGCAGCCAGATTGGTGACTGGGAGCGGCCACCGGGACCACATAACACCGGTCCTGAGAGATCTACATTGGCTCCCAGTACGTTTCCGAGCACAATTCAAAGTGTTGGTGCTGACCTTTAAAGCCCTAAATGGTCTCGGTCCTATATACCTGAAGGAGCATCTCCACCCCCATCATTCAGCCCGGACACTGAGATCCAGCACCGAGGGCCTTCTGGCAGTTCCCTCACTGCGAGAAGCAAAGCTACAGGGAATCAGGCAGAGGGCGTCCTCGGTAGTGGCACCCGCCCTGTGGAACACCCTCCCATCAGAGGTCAGAGAGATAAACAACTACCTGACATTTAGAAAATACCTAAAGGCAGCCCTGTTTAGGGAAGTTTTTAGTCTGTGATATTTTAATGCATTTTGATGTGTGTTGGAAGCCGCCCAGAGTGGCAGGGGAGACCCGGCCAGATGGGCAGGGTATAAATTATTATTATTATTATTATTATTATTATTATTATTATTATTATTATTAATCCTGAGCAGTGGAAGGCAGAGCCAGCCCCAATGTTAGGCAAAGGAAGGTGGCTGCCTCAGGCAATGGATGCTGGGAAGGGCAGGAGCCACAGGATCTTGGAGGGCAGAGCTTTGTTTGCCCAGTGGCCTGCCCTGTGTACCTTAAGCTTCCCTGCTGCCCTCAGGGCTCATAACACAGCAGGCTGTGCCTTGCACGTCACAATTGACTTTCTTGACTGTCTTTCACAAAGAGCAGAAAGACCTGCAACACAAAGAACGGCCTCCATTCTTGCTTGTGGTGGCTGAACAGCTCATTGTGCAGAATTGGAGAAATCTGGATCATCTTCAGCGCTCCATTTGGAGACAGAAGGTGTGGACCATAACGCTGATGGAGAAACTAACTAAGCATGTTGAAGCATTAAATGGCGCTCGAGACTCAGATGACCTTATGGAAGCATGGTATCCATTCATAATCTTTTCTAATGGCAACAAAGATATCTGGCACTCCCCAAATACACATGTTCACTTGTGGAGTAATGCATTTTGCTGACATTGTTGCCTGTTCCATGACTGGAGTTTCTTTTTCTCATTGTACTTTGGAAGTAAAATAACAACAACACCCTTCAACTTTCATACACAGAATGGGAAGGTGGCACCATCTTGTCCTTTGACTTGGGTAGCAAAATGTCTTGAGCCAACCCTGACAAAAGCTTGGTTTGCTATTTTTAAGTACTGTAGTAAATGGGTGAACAATCCTTAGTTTGATTTGGAATAGATTCAGTGTTTAGGAACCTGCTTTATGTGTGTTTCAAAAAAGCTTCTTTGTTTTCCAGCAGTTCTTCCTCTAAAAATTTCACACATTGAAACATTGGACCCTGCAACTCAGCAATTCTATGATTCTATTCCCTGAAATATTGACTGATGGGGACCATAGGAATTATGCCTTGCACCCACCCATGTCACTCTAATGCAGGCTTCCTCAACCTCGGCCCTCCAGATGTTTTGAGACTACAATTCCCATCACCCTGACCACTGGTCCTGCTAGCTAGGGATCATGGGAATTGTAGGTCAAAAACATCTGGAGGGCCGAGGTTGAAGAAGCCTGCTCTAGTGCATCACAGGTTCTTTTTTGTTCTGTGGAACATGATGAGGACATGCTGTAGCTCAGTGACAGAGCACCTGCTTCACCTATCTCCAGATTGGGCTGGGAGAAACCCCATTCTGAAATCCTGGAGAGCAGCTTCCAGTCAGCATAGACAATATCGAACCAGATGAATTGATGGTCAGACTCAGTGTACGGTGACTTCTTATTTTCCTATGATTTCCACTCCATTAAAAAAATACTAAAATAAAATAAACTACACATTGAATTAAGTGTGTGCACGGCTGTGCGTGTTTGCAATCACATTGCTTATAATTGTCGACTCTTATCATTAAGGGAAAATAGATTTTCCAGAAACCGGCACATCCCCCACTTCCCAACTAGACAACGGGCGTTCCATTCAAAGACATCCTAAGTTCAATCCAGATAAGAAGACTCTCTGCTGAAGCTCTCCGATAGCAAAATTAGGTCAGTACAGTGTTTTTTAAACCAGCACGCGATAGAGGTACAGTAAATAGTCTTTCCGCTAAGGGTTAGAAGCTTCTCCTGCTTCTTAATATCTTTGCATCCTCAAAGGTACCAAACAGTGCAGCTGCCGAGTTCTTCATGAAAAAAAGATCTCCTGCTCCACATCCCAAGACACAAGTCGGTAAATATTTTAAATGGGCTATTATTAGTTTCTTAAATCTTGCCTCCCCTGTTCCCCTTCACTAAGGGACCCAAGAATAAATGTCAGGAATAATTAACCGGCATTTGGTGCAATTCCCCAAAGAGAAAGCTTGCCGCACTCTAACTCTCCCAGCAGGATTTCTTTGCTTTTTTAAAAAAGAAGCCTTTCATTATATTTTCTTTCTTTTTTAATGCCTTGTAACAAAATTCTGACATGAGTCTGCCTGGAGCTTTGTGGTGTTATTGTTCAAGGTAACACCAGCTGTATAGATATTTCATTTTGCTTAGTTTCATTTTCAGTTATTTTGCTTTCGGGAGAGGCAAGTCCAGGCCTGAACAATATGTGATTCCCCTCCTGAAACCATGTTTTCTAGCCTCTGATATGCCTGGCAGCCCCTCTCCCTCATTTTTAGCAGTTCAAGAAGCCAGTGTGTTATGTGCGTACTTTCCAAGCAGAAGGTCAGTGAGAGCCAGTGTGGCGTAGTGGTTAAAGTGTCAGACTAGGACTGGAGTGACCAGGGTTCAAATCCCCACTTGAGCCATGAACCTCACTGGGTGACCTTGGGCAAGTCACTGCCTCTCAGCCTAACCTGCCACATGAGGTTGTCATGAGGATAAAATTGGAAGGATGAGAACCATGTATGGCACATTGAGCTCCTTTGGGGAAAAGTGGGATATAAATGTAAAATCAAACAAACAAACAAACAAATAAGGCAGACAGTTTGTTAAGCCCCCAGAGCCCAACCATTCTTCACCAGTGAACTGCATTGGAGTTGGTGGGTCCTAAGTAGGGATGTAAGAGGCATTCGTTTCATTTCCATTTTCCATTTTCATTTCATTTATTGAATTTATATACCGCCTTATACCCGGAGGTCTCAGGGCGGTTCACAAAAAAGGTCACAATATATAAAATCAAAATAAAAACATTAATCCAATAACACCCCCAAAAAGAGCCACATTTAAAAGGGTATAGGATGTTGATTAGGTCAGCCACAGGCAGGCCTGGTTAAAAAGGAACGTTTTTGCCTGGCGCCTAAAGGTGTATAATGAAGGCGCCAGGCGAACTGCCCTGGGGAGAGCATTCCACAGAGAAGACCTGTTCTCATGTTGCCACTCTCTGGACCTCTCGAGGAGGAGTCACACAAAGGAGGGCCTCAGAAGATGATCTCAGGTTCATATGGAAAGAAGCATCATATTCCATTTTGCCCTTTATCCATCCCATCCCATCCCATCCCATGCAACACTGTTTCTACTCTGCTGCAGTTTGTTTGTTTGTTTGTTGCCAAAACCCACATTAGTCGTCTTGCTGCTCCCTGAGGCAAAATTGTATAATACGTGGAGTACATTGTTGTTACGTTATTTTCATTACAATATTGTCACTACATCGATGTCAGAGACTGGCTGAACAAAGAGATTGGTGAGAGAAGTTGTCAGAAGCTGAAGTGACAACAGGCTTTAGTGAGCAGGAAGAGCTTGTGACAGGGAGCAGTTCAGACTCTGAGGCTGAAGCAGAGTAGGGTGTGTGTGAAGAGACTGCTGAAGAACCCAGGGAGTCTCCTTCTCCTGTTGTGACAAGCTCACTCCCCCCCCCTTCCCGGTCTCACCACAGAGTAATGAGAAGAGCACAGAGAGCAGAGGTGCTCAGACATAGTTTGAGACTGCCTGGGAAATATCCTGGAGTGGAGGGGTCTTAAGGGTGGTAGAAGGTGGGGACCTTCAGTCCTGGCAATTGCAAGACCTACTAGGAAGGGTTGCTGAGACCACAAGACTGAATTGTATTTCATTTCCTTGTATAAAGATTTGCTTCCTTTCTTGCTGACCTGCACCAGACTCTAGCGCTGACACATACAACAGGCATCCGCTATCTGCAGTTTCCAGAAGCAGCCAAAGACAGTTTTGTTCCGACTGGCTTTTCTGTCTGTATAAATGGGTCTTTACTTTGAGTGTCCACTTGCCATGACTGTCGTCTTGTTCTAAATGTATTTGTTGTATTTTTGTTATTAATTATCTTATATGTAAATGGTCCTGAAACAGTAGCTTACAATTCAATTAATAAATCAATAATAATAATAATAATAATAATAATAATAAATTAATTCCACCCCATCCACAATTGAATTTGTGTGTGTGTTGAGGGGGACATAATCGATTACATATTGTTTGATGACTGAGAGCAACCACAACAGTGAATGCTAATCATAATCACGGATCAATTTCCATTCCAGAAATTGGACAAATATGCAGACATTGGGAGTTTCCATTCTCGTTTCCATTTTCCTCAGATTTCTCTGATAACTCTCCTCACAAGCTGTGTAGGCTTGAAAGAAAATGCAAAAATTCTCTGAAGCTCAGCAGAAGCCGAATTGTGGGCTGTAAGAATATGAATATTTGAATGTGCGACCATGGAGTGTGCATACCATATTCTCATTTCTGCAACATCAGATTAACCATTATACTAAGTCAGGGATGGAGGAGGATTTTAAAGCAGCACACATTTTTTAAAGGGAACTCACCTGATTTGCAGTCCCTGGGCTTATGCTCAAAATCAGAAGGCAGTTCCCAATTGATCTGTGCACATCTCCAAATTCTGTGATGCTGTTTTACCATAGTTTCAAAAATTGTGTGGGGGAAATGCATGCAAAATACATAGGGTAATGCATAAAATACCAATCACAAAAATCATCTTCAGAGGGTGGGTGTGTACAAGATGCACTCAAATTGAGTACAAATGGTGTATTTCAGGGAGAAGTGCATTCAGAAATGCACATAATTAAAATGTGATTGTGTGTGTGTGTGTGCTTGTGTATTTTTTAATTAAAAAGAAAAATCCACAGAAAATGAGATTAAATGGGCCCATGGCTGAACACATGTGAAGCTAATAAAAAATGGAAATGAGCTGATCTGTTCATTCCTTGGGTAATTATGCCATAGACAAGGTCCCTCTGCGGTAGTTCTATTCATGGAGAAAAAATAATATTAAATCAAGTAACATCCATCGGATAATCTTAAATATATTGAAATTATGATAATGGAATTCTGAGTTTTCCCCTATTAGGGGGGCTGACAAATTTCAGAAGATTACCCCCCCCCCAATCCATTTGAGTATACTTATGGGTATTTATCTCAGCAAACCATTCCCAAAACTGCTGAGAATACAACATTCATGAAATTTCCAATTCATTCACACAAATGGTGACACTCTTCAGAAATGTGCATACTATAATGAGCCATGAATTCTTGCTGAAAGAATTTCTTGCTGAAAGGATGCTGGTGACATAATATGGAATGAGACATTGAGAAGCCCCCTCATATTAGCAACTCAGACATACATGATTAGCTCAAAGCAAAACATTGGAAATCTTTGAATGAAACTCTTGCATGCTCTTGGCTCAGGATGTGATGATTATTCTGCTGGTTATTATTCTGCTGGTGGAAATGGTGTTGATTATGAAGAGGGCCCTGCTAAATATCGTTCTTTGGGCTAAGGCTTTTATGTTTTTGCCACAGGTGAGTTTCCTTCACACAACCACTTCCAAGTGTTTATAATAGTAATAATAATGACTTTATTATTTATACCCCACCCATCTGGCTGGGTTTCCCCAGCCACTCTGGGTTGCTTCCAGTACATATAAAAACATAATAAAATGTCAAACATTAAAAGCTACCCGATACAGGATTGCCTTCAGATGTCTTCTAAAAGTTGTGTAGTTCTTTATCTCCTTGACATCTGAAGAGAGGGTGTTCTACAGGGAGGGTGCCACTGCCAAGAAAGCCCTCTGCCAGGTTTTATGGAGCTTCACTTCTCACAGTGAGAGAACCTCCAGAAGGTCCTTGGAGGAGGACCTCAGTGTCTGGGCTGAACGATGGGTGGGTGGAGACGCTCCATCAGGTATACTGGGCCAAGGCCATTTAAGGGTTTAGGGGTTATCTAATAGTCACTTTCAAAGAAAAAGCAAAGTATTGGATAGATGTTATTTTGCTGTGGAAAAGAGAGAAAGGATACTTCCCATTCAGATATTTAGAAAGTAGGAGAGGAATATCTAAGAACAATTGGCAGGTTACAGAAGCTATTTCATACATGCAGATGCGACCTCTTAATCTCATCCATTGATGAATCACAACTCTGCACCAACATCAGGCAATAGGAAAGTTCCATCTGCAGCAAAAGATGCATCATGGCTCATTTGCGCATGCAAGTCATAACGTACATGCTGTCATTAATGAGTGATGGACACGTGTGTGAACCAGTCTAAAAGATGAATCAAGAAGCTCTGTGCCAAGGGAAGACGAAAGGGAAGACTCTGCAACCTTTCCAACCTACAGGCCACCAATCAAAGCAAGATCAACAACATTGTCAATCGTTCACAGCAAACACTCAGCCCAGCTGAGGAATCCGTCCTTTCACGGGGACTATCATTCTGCCCTGCCAAATCCCAACACATGATTCAGTTCTGCGGGGACCTGGAAGCATTTTTCCGCCGTTTACGCCTGAAGGAGTATTTTCATCACACACAAGAACAAGACAAAGTAGAACAAACTACATCCCCACAACACAACACCTCTCAACTTACTGGGGAACAACCATCACCCTCCAAACGCATCAATGAACAGAACATTGACCACCAACTACCACCGAAAAGAAGTTACACAAAAAGGGACTCCACATGGACCCCTCCTGATGGACGCAATACCACACTAGATCTGTACATCGAATGCTTCCGCCACAGAATCCAAACGGATGTGACCAGAAAACACCATCGCTTACAACAAAATCTAAACCATGCTGAAAGGAGAGCCATAGAAAATCTCAGGAACAACCCAGACATTATAATTAAAGAGGCAGACAAGGGTGGAGCTGTCGTCATCATGAACAAAACTGATTACATCCAAGAGGCCCACAGACAACTTTCCAATACTGCCTTTTACATGAAATTGGACTCAGACCCCACACAAGCATACAAAAAAGAACTGAACAAGATTATTAAGGAGCTACCCCTACACATCCAAGAACAGATCCTCACAAACACACCAGTGGAACCTCGGCCAGGAACTTTCTATCTTCTACCCAAAATACACAAACCAGGAAACCCAGGACGCCCCATCATCTCAGGTATTGGCACCATTACAGTGGGTGTTTCCGGCTATATGGACTCTGTTCTGAAACCATATGCTATCAGTGCTCCCAGCTACGTACATGACACCACAGATTTTCTGAGGAAAATACAATATTTGAACAATCTTCCTAACAATACTATACTAGCCACTATGGATGTGGAATCTCTATATACCAACATCCCACACAATGATGGTTTACAAGCCATAAGGAACACCATTTCAGATAAAACCACAGCGGACTTTGCTACCAAACTCTGCCACTTTGTCCTTACCCACAACCACTTCAAATTTGGTGATGACCTGTTCCTCCAGATCAGCGGCACAGCCATGGGCACCCGCATGGCCCCACAGTATGCCAACATCTTCATGGCAGATTTAGAACAACGTTTCCTTAACTCCTACCCACTCAAACCTCTCCTGTACCTGCGATACATTGACGATATTTTTATTATCTGGACACATGGACAACAGACCCTGGAAACCTTCCACCAGACATTCAATGACTTTCACCCCACCATCAACCTAACAATGAACCAATCTATGCAAGAAATACATTTTTTGGACACTACTATAAAAATACAGGATGGACGTATAGACACCACCTTATACAGAAAACCAACTGACCGACAAACATATCTACATGCTTCTAGCTACCATCCCAAACATACCAAACAATCCATCGTATACAGCCAGGCCTTACGTTACAACCGCATCTGTTCCAACTCTACAGACAGAGAATCTCACCTAAGAGATCTACAGCAAACCTTTTTAGAACTAAAATATCCACCTGATGAAGTTAAACAACAGATCAACAGAGCCAGACAGATACCTAGAGAGAACCTGCTGCAAGACAGACCCAAAAAAGAAAATAACAGAACACCACTAGTCATCACATACAGCTCCCAAGCTAAAACAGTACAACGCATCATCAGAGATCTACAGCCTCTCCTGGACAATGACCGCTCCCTTTCTCAAGCTCTGGGAGGAAGACCTTTCATTGCCTACAGACAGCCACCCAATCTTAAACAACTCCTCACCCACAATAATACAACCACCAGACTTAACATGGACACTGGTACCAGAGCCTGCAATAAACCCAGATGCCAACTTTGCTGCCACATACACCCAGACAACACCATTACTGGCCCCAACAACATCCAACATACCATCTCAGGACTATTTAATTGCTCATCCTCTAACATTGTGTATGCCATCAAATGCCAACAGTGCCCTTCAGCTCTCTATATTGGACAAACAGGCCAAACCCTACGCCAAAGGATAAATGGACATAAATCTGACATCAGGAACCAGAAGACAGAAAAACCAGTAGGAGAACACTTCAATCTCCCAGGACATTCTATACAAGATCTCAAAGTAGCTGTCTTACTACAAAAGAATTTCAGAAATAGACTGGAAAGAGAAGTTGCTGAATTGCAACTTATCACCAAGCTCAAAACCATGGAGGGACCTGGTTTGAACAGAGATATCGGGTTCTTATCTCATTATACATGATAAGCGATCTTCAGCCATCTCAACCCTTGCTTTTTCATGCAAAACCATTTGCAGTCGTTTGCGGTCATCAACAGCTATCAGTCAGTCAATCACCCATTTCCACCACCCTTCTGAGTGATCCCCCCTCCCCATCCCCACCCCTCCCCACCCCTTCTCTACATAAGTGCCTGGAAACTTCCATTTCACTGTATCTGAAGAAGTGTGCATGCACACGAAAGCTCATACCAAAATAAAAACTTAGTTGGTCTTTAAGGTGCTACTGAATGAATTTTTTTATTTTACTTCGATCCAGACCAACACGGCTACCTACCTGTACGTAGAACCAGACATCGAAAATGTTATGAAAGGCCTGCAAATATCATCTTGGTAGTCAAGATAACTCCAGGACTAATTGTTAGTTACTGCAAGAATGACCTCACATATGTTTATTCACTTGCTTTGATAAATGCTAATTGCCTTGCTTTGATACCATGTTTATCTGTTGGCTTGGGAAGTCATGTGAGGGGAGGCATCCCACACTGGCTGCCTCTCAACTAGTCCCTTATCTGGGAGACGGATGAGAATTGGGAAGGGGCTTCCGGGGGCGAGTTAATTGGGCTGTTGATGCCAGCTTGCATAGCTTGTTTTTGTATAAGTAATGCATAAATGCTTTCATGGGTGCGGACAAGTCATGTCGACTGCTTGCTGCTTTGACGTTTGTCCTGAGTCTGAAAATATCGTTCTTTGGGCTAAATATCCCAAATATCGTTCTTTGGGCTAAGTAGCAGGCTGTGCTGTTAAGTTTGCACCTTGCCTTAATAAAGCCCTAAAACTGACCATTCTGGCGTTTTTGACATCCTTCTTTAGTATCGCTGCACCAAACCACTTGCACAGGTCCTTTTTTGGGCCTGCGAATCAATAATTGACTTGCTCAAGGCAAATAACTGGAAGAGGCATTGGCCTGGCCACTAGGAGGTTTACCAAGGCTTCCAGTTGCTTTGCAGTCAAAATGTTTTGTCTGTCACTTTGAAATATGTTTTAAGGCGCTACCATTGGTCCACATATACTTGGAAATGTATTTTAAGCTTTAATGAGCTACAGTGGATCCATATACTCCAGTGTGTTGTTGGTCAGAAACTCTACAACACTGGTGTCAAACACAAGGCCCGGGGGCCAAATCCGGCCCGCCAGACCTTGTCATGTGGCCCGCCGAGCACCCCAGCCAGTGGGACCCAGCAGCAGGAACTTGCTGCTGAAGCGCCGCGCCGACAAAGCGCTGACAAACAGCTGGGGCCGGGGGGGGGGTAGAAAGGCAGCTGGAGCAGCGCTGCGTGGAGCGCCCCGAGCCACAGCAGGAGAAGGAGGAGGCAGCTTGCCGGGTCAGCGCCCGGCAATGCTGCACGGAGAGTCCCGAGCCTCTGGGACGCAGCAGTGCTCTGTAGCACTTTGAATCCTCCTCCTCCTGCCATGGCTCGGCGCCTGGAAACGGCTGCTGCTGCTGAAGCATAGACAAAGCACCCAGCAGCGCCGCGTGGAGGAGGAGGAGGATTCAAAGTGCTACAGAGCACTGCTGCGTCCCAGAGGCTCGGGACTCTCCGCACGGCGCTGCCGGGCACCGACCCAGGTAGCCTCCTCCTCCTCTTGCCTCACCTCCTCCTCCTCCTGCCACGGCTCAGCCTCATGAACGTGAGCTCAGCAGTGGCTCAGCCTCACAAACGTGCAACTCTGAGGCTTTACGCACTTCTCCTAAAATGGACACACGCTGCCTCACGCTGCACGGGAAATGCTTTTTGCCCCTGGGTCCCTTCGCACACTTTTGTGGTGCTGAATCAAGGCGGCGACCCCCCCTTCCCTTTCTTTCTTCCTCTCTCTCGTTCTTATTCTTTCTTTCCCTCTCCTTCCTTCCTTCTTTATCTCTGTCTTCTCTCCCTCTTTCTTTTTCTTTCCTTCTTTATTCCTTCTTTCCTACTCTTCTTTCTCTCACCTCTTTCCTTCCTCTCTCCCTCCTGCTCCCTCTTTTCTTTCTTTCTTCCTTCCTTCCTTCCTTCCTTCCTTCCTTCCTTCCTTCCTTCCATCCTTCCCATCTTCCTTCCTCTCCCTCATTCTTTCTTTCCCTCTACTTCCTTCTTTCTCCCTTTCCGTCTTCTCTCCCTCTTTCTTTTTCTTTCCTTCTTTATTCCCTTCCTTATTTCCTACTCTTCTTTCTCTCCCCTCTTTCTTTCCTTCCTCTCTCTCTCCCACTCCCTCTTTTCTTCCTTCCTTCTTTCCTTCCTTCCTCCCCTCCCCTCCCCTCCCTCTCCTCAGAAACATAGGATGCTGCTTTATACTTCTGGCCCTTAAACCCTGGAACCAGGAGAGCAGCTCCAGTGAGTCAACCTCAGCCAGTGCCTTTGGTGAAGGGTGGTGGCTCACTGGCAGAACATCTGTCCTGCATGCAGAAGGACCCCAGCATCTCCAGGTACTAGTAGCTCTGCAAAGGTCCTGCATGAAACCCTAGCGAGCCTCCACCACCCAGTGCAGTTACCAAAAATCATTTTTCAATAAATTGTACAATAATTGTACATTTAAATATCTACTTGCCATTATTCTGACTATGTTTCTGCTTTCAGAGCTAGTTATTACTTACATTATTACAAAAAACAGTAATAATTGAATGCAGTGACAATAATTTATGATAATAAAGAGTGGACACATAGTCCTACAGATACAACCGGCCCTTTGAGGGTGACCAAACTGCTGATGCGGCCCCCGATGAATTTGAGTTTGACATCCCTGCTCTACAAGATCTCAGACTAAGCCATTCCTAGCTAGTTTGCCAGCTTGAGTTCCTTTTAACTAAAGATGAAAGTGGAACCTAATGTAGGTAAATAATATGTTCTAACCAAGCACCAGTTCTCCTTCCTAAGGGATAGCCAATTTTGGAACTACCAATCCCCAATTCCATAATATATTCCTCACTTCATTTATAAATATTTCATCTTTCAATATAGGTGTGAAACCTCTTCTCTGCTTGAACTTTTAAGGGGTGAGGGACATGGATACAAAACTACTCCATGTCCCAAGGCTAAGCTGGCAATAGGTATCTCCAGTCCAGCATATTTTAACACTCATTAACATCAACTATGGGGAAGCTCAGATCCAATTATAGATCTGAATTCTGCAACTCCAACCTGTGTTGATTATTAATTTTTCCATCTCTCAGCTTTAATGCCATGCTCCCGGTGCTATCCATTCCCCATTAACTCTCCCATATTCAGTGCCTTTTAACAGAAAGGTATCACACACTTGAACTGAAATCAATGTTTGTTGATAATGAAAACTGCAGGTCCTTTTCGAGTCTGCTTCAGCTGGTGGAATTTTATATTCCAATTTGTAAAGGCAGAGGTTGCCAAGGTGGTGCCCTCCAGGTTTTCCTTGACAGCAACACCCTTCATTCAAACCATTGGTCATGCTAGCTGGGGCTGATGGGAGTTCAAGTCCAACAAGGCACTGTGTTGGCTACCTCAACTGTAAGGCAACAAGTTCTCTCCATGATGATCTTGCCATTTGCTACTCTTCCCCTGATCTCTACATATTGATTGAGATTGTTGCACATTATGCATATGCATAATGCCTACATAAGCTTTGAGGGGAAAAGCCTGTCAAAAACAGCCTATGAGCATGCAGGGGGGGGGGCATGAGGCACATTTCTGCTCCCCTCCTCCATGCATATGCAGCATTAAATGCAAGCAACCTTTTAAATGTGCTGTGAATTAAACATGGTTACATGCTTCTTTCCCATATCAAGGCATCTGTTTTCAACTTGTGCTGATGCTAATGGCTCTGGGACTGGAGGCCAAAGGAATCCCATGGCTGTGGGAATTGTGATCTAATGAGGTCCCAGAGCTTTATAAGACTGACGGGTGTGATCTTCTACCAGACTCAGGAGAATGAAGCTCCAGGGGGAATGGACACCAACTCGATATTTTGCACAGGTCACCCAAAAGACTAGGTCTGCTAATAGGCACCTTGTGAGCTTCTTCTATTACTTACCAAGTACCATGATGATTTTCTCGCTATGTCAGTGGCAAGAGAAGTGCTGGGACCAGAGACATCTCTTGTACTATGCTTTCATAGACCTGTTGAAGGTCTTTGACCACATCAGCCAAAAAGGACTGTTCCCCTAAGCTCCACAAGATGATTGTGTCCTTCCCTGAAAACATGTGTGGCACCTTCCAGTATGATGGCTCATCCTCAGACACCTTCCCTATAAAGAGCAACGTGAAACACAATGTGAAACTCTCTCCGGCATATTCTGCTCCCTGTTGCTCTCCTATGCCCTCAGCTTGACTAAAGATGGTAAGTACATCCATTCAAGGAGTGACAGAGGTCTGTTCAACCTGGCACTTCTCCATGCCAAGAAAAAAGTGTGGCGGGTCCTTCTCTGACAGATGGTTGCCAATGACAGCCTTGACAGCACACTTTGAGGAAGCACTACGGAGTCTCATCAAGCATGTTGCCCAAGCCTTCATAGAATTCAGCCTATCAGCCCAAAGACCAACATCCTGGGTCAGACTGTTGCCAACACCCCACTTCAGCCAGATAGGATCTGAGATTCAATCTTCAAACAACCAGGGGCCCACACTTTTCATCTGGTCAAGCTGAACAATTGATGAGGGCTTTTCTTGCTTTGACACATCATGCCTAAATCAGTGTTTCTCGCCACAATCAACCTATCAACTAATAACCTTTTTTTCCTACTCAATACAGATCCAATAGTGGAATACATTTTTGGGGGGGGGGTCAGACTTCTTATTCGTTTTGGAATGCAGGTGGAGAATAAACTGCAGAGGTTTTGAACCCCCCCAAATGGAAGCAGACAATCAGTTAGGGATGCAAGCAGGCATCATTATCCATTCCTTGCTGTGTCTGTCACATGCTGTGCTGTTTCTGTTCTGCTGCAGCACATCTTCTGCCAAAATCTACTTGATTTGGCTCACTGTGGCGAGTTACGTAATCCATATAGTTTCTTACATAACTGACATTATTTCACCCTATTCAACGTAATGGCCACAAAATGCAAATGATGCAAAACATAATAAATTATATATCATTTGCAGAGTGAAAGCAACAAGAGCAGGGAATACTGATAATATTCACTGGATTAATTTCTGTTCTGGGCACCATACAAATACAGTCATACCTTGGAAGTTAAACAGCCTAGTTCTCGAATGTTTCGGTTCCCAAATGATTGATACCTGGAAGTGTCTGTTCCATTTTTTAAACATTCTTTTGAAAGTCGAACATCCGACGGGCTTCTACAGCTTCCAATTAGTTGCAGGAGCTTCCTGCAGCCAATCAGAAGCCGCGGTTTGGTTTCCAAACATTTTGGAAGTCGAACGGACTTCTGGAATGGATTCCGTTTTACTTTCAAGGTACAACTGTAAGCAGATACTGGCAATTCCTACATTGAAATTTTCCAGCATCTCTACAACCAGGAAGCTAAACTTATCACAGTAAGGTTGCGGTGGGCGATGGGAGGGAGGAAGTGATGTTGGCGGGAAAAGCTCACTCCAATTCTCAGCTTTGTCCAATCTGTTCTTCCTTCCCAATTAAATACATTTTCCCTCACACGAAGCAGCTCCTAAATTTTTAAATAGTTTTATTGGGATTCTAAAAACAGAAGGAGGGAAGATTAATTGTGTTAATAATTAGAAAGCTGAATGCTAACATTCCCCACGCCACCTCCCACCCCAGGACCTGCTTCCATGTTATTTTCTCTCATGGTTAATAGAGATTTCATTCTCGGTGTGAGAGAGAAACAGCTTGCATGTGCTTTGATCAAAATGTAGTTAGGAGTAATTGGGAAGTTAATTTCAAGTCCTGTCAGAATTGCATCTGCTGCTCTCCTTGGGCGAGAAGAGGAAACATACTTGTTTCATGAGTGAGAGGAGTGCGTTCATCGCATGATGTTACAATGAACATGGATACAGTGGTACCTCGCAAGACGAATTTAATTTCTTCCATGAGTGAATTCGTTTTGCAAAAAATTCGTCTTGCGAATCGCGGTTTCCCATAGGAATGCATTGAAATTTCTTTTTTTGCCCATAGGAACACATTCATTAAATTTCAATGCATTCCTATGGGAAACCGCGATTCGCAAGACGAATTTTTCGCAAAACGAATTCGTCTTGCGAGTCACCATCAGATCGCAAGACGCATTCGTCTTGCGAAAAATTAGTCTTGCAGGGCATTCGTCTTGCGAGGTACCACTATAGTTTTATATGAATCTGCCAAAAAAGCTCTGATCCATGTACCCCTTTCGAGAAAGGTGCTTCTCCTTTTCTGTGGTGCCCCCCCAACTTTGGAATGCCCTCCATGTCTGGTGGCAACAATGCAAGTTTTCAAGCGAATACATCCTTTTTTTGTTAGGCATTTTAGATAAACATGTTTGCTTTTTTGGTTAGGATTTTTAAAAATCTTTTGTGGGTTTTTGTTGCTACATTTTGCTATCTATATTGGCTGGTTTTAAATGGCATTTCTATGCCTCATTAATTTTATTCACAAGTTTGTATGCTGCCTTAGAATTCTTGACAAAGGATGGCCAAGAAATATTTTAAATAGGTAATCTGCTCCTTCCCATTTTTTGTGTCACCTTTGCTTGGCCATTGGTCATGCTGGTGGGGGGCTGATGGGAGCTAGAGCCCAGCAAGCTCTGTAAGGCACCTCATTGGCTACCTTTGCTATAGATGAGCAACAGGCTATAGATGAGAGCAGCTGCTGACCCCAAGGTTTGGTGGAAGCATGGAAGCCCAAGAGGCGGTTTCCCCATTACAAGATCTCACCAGAAGCTGCCATCCTCACTGCTGATTCACTGCCATGCAACCCAGGTAAGGGAGGCTTTGGCAGGGATATGGCAGCAGGTGTGGTGGCACCTTCCCATTTTGCCTCTGGCGGTGAAACAGGTTGTGCCAGAATTGGTAAGCAGATGCCTTGAATGAGGTCGCTTCCCAGGGTACCCTGCCTTCTCTCACTTGTGAGCCATGCACAATGGCTGTGATTGCTCCAGCGACTCTTCTCAGCAGAGACAAAAAATGGGTTTCTTTTTTTTTTCAAATAATTTTTATTGAAGATTTTCAATTTAAACATTTTTCATCTCATCATAACATAGGCAATTATCCTAAGAACAATAAAACTTTTGAAAAAAGCACAAGAAAAGAAAGAATAAAAGAAAACAAGAAAAAAGAAAAATATGAAAACAGCAAAAAGAAAAAGAAAAAAATCTTTAAATCTTGTCTAATATTCAGTAACATAACTTCGGCTTCCCCGTCCCTCCCTCCCCGAGTTCATTTTAGACCCCACTTCAGCAATTTTCTCATTTAATCAATTACTCTTATATCATAACGTAAATTGTTTACCTAATCAATTATGTTCATCTTACATAAACTTTTATCCATAAAATGTTCAATCAAAAATCTAAATCTAAATCAAGAATGGGTTTCAAATGGTTCGAGGTGGGAAAGAAACAGCTCGGCATGTTTCTGCTTTAGTAGTTTTATACAGGCCTTTTAAAATGCAGGGTTTGGGAGCGGGGACAAGAGAAGTAATAATTACCATTCTTCTTTCGTTTCCCTTTCCAGCCCAGGGAGTTAAATTATGCTTCACATTTATTCCTCCCCAGTGCATGAGACAGCAGAAAAATGCTTCCAGGGTGAATGAACAGGCAGTTGCAGTCACAGCTGGGCTTCTGAACGAAGGCAAGTGAAGCCGATTAAAGAGCAGGTGAGTGAGCTAAGGAGGCTTGGTCCCTAAGGCTCACTGAAGTTCTGGCTATGGATTCCATGGAACTAGCCAACGGAATGCTGGCATGGTGGAGTAGAGAATATCGGACAAGAAAGACAAAGAGCCAAATTATTTATTTACTTACTCAAAGCATTTGGGTCTCCCCAAAGGCTCCCCATCACCACCATAAAAGACTCCCAGAACAACTTGCGGCACGTAGTGATAAGGCAGTCCCCAGGCTTACAATCTCAAAGGCACGACACAAAAGGAAGGAGGAAGGAGGTAGGAGGAAGTCCAGGTACTATTTTGTAGCTAGAGTTCTCATAATGATCAACTGGAATATAAAAATTTTGAGGAAAGGAAGCAAACATTGCTGAGCTTTCAGATGAGCAGACTCAGGGGCCCCAAAGTCTCACGTCTCTCCCTGTGGCCGGATGGAATAGCTGAAATACATAAGGGATGAATTGTGGAATCATATGGAAATGATGTATCAATGGTATTTAATACCGACTAAAATTGCAAAAATGTACAAAACTAGTTCAAATGTATTTTGGAAATGTAAAGGGAAGGAAGGTACTTTTTACTACATGTGGTGGACATGTTCACTGGTAAAGGCTTTCTGGGAGATGATATAGAATGAATTAAAGAAAATGTTTAAAAATACATTTATTAAAAAACAAACAGAAGCCTTTCTGTTATGTATACAGTGGTACCTCGGTTTACAAACACAATTGGTTCCGGAAGTCTGTATTTAAATGGAAGCGTACTTAACCTGAAGTGAACTTCCCCATTGAAAGTAATGGAAAGTGGATTAATCTGTTCCAGACGGGTCCGCGGAGTACTCAACCTGAAGCGTACTTAACCCGAGGTATGAGTGTAATTGGTTCCGGAAGTCCGTACTTAACCTGAAGCGTACTTAACCTGAAGCAAACTTTCCCACTGAAAGTAATGGAAAGTGGATTAATCCATTCCAGACGGGTCCACGGAGTACTTAAACTGAAAATACTCAAACTGAGGCATACTTAAACCAAGGTATGACTGTAATAGGTGAAGAGATAAAAGACTTTTTATGTATGCAACGACAGCAGCGAGAATGCTACTAGCCCAGAGATGGAAGGAAGGGGAAGTACCAACAAAAGAAGAATGGCAGATAAAACTGATGGAGTATGTAGAGATGGCAAAACTGACGGGGAAGATACGAAACCAAGAAGATCAAGTATTTTTTAAAAGACTGGAGTAAATTTTTAATTTATTTTATAGACCACTGTAAACCGTTAAAATCATTGGTGGGGATGTAATGACACTTGTAATGCGGAATTATTTAGGATAATTATGGATATTTAATAGATGGATAAGGGTAAAAGATGCAGCAAAGCTAATCTTGAACATGGAACCCATGAAGGGAGGGATGGAGGTCCAAAGTTTTAAAAGAATCTTGTATTTTAATATTTGAAACAGTTAAATCAAAATGTATAAATTTGAGAAAAAACCAATAATTTTTTTAAAGGATTGTGGAATCATAGAATCATAGAGTTGGAAAGGACCACAAGGATCCTATAGTCCAACCCCCTGCAATGCTGGGATCTCCACTGAAGCATACTCATAAGGCTTGGTTTCCAGACCCTTGATCATCTTGGTTTCCCTCCTCTGCACATGTTCCAGCTTGTAAATATCCTACTTAAATTGTGGTGTCCAGAACTGGACATGGTGTGCAAAATGGTGGCCAGGCTGCCAACGTAACTGCAATAAATAAATAAATCATCCTTGGGAAAAGACAAGCAAGCAATGGTAGCTCATCACTCATCACCGAGAACCTGTTGGAAAATCTCCTCTGCCTGCAGAGAAATCCAGTGCAATATTCTCTGCAATTTCGCTACCCACAAATAAGGTGGAGAATTTTGAGGATATTTGCACATAGCTCTCTATAAACCATAGGGCGGTTGTGAAAATGAGAGGGAGCAGCCAAATCATGCTTTCCCTCCTGAGCTCCTTAGAGGAAAGGCAGAATAAACAAATAACAACAACAGTGTGTATCCATTTATCCTGTAATAAGCAAGGCAAACCCATCAGTCTTTTTAGAAATTTCACCAGGAGGTGAAGCACATTGCATTTCGAAACACAAAATGCCTGAGCCATTTTAGGATTAATGATGCAAAGAGACTATGCTGTGAAACAATGATATCTCTTGATTAAATTTCACCTCTCCTCCGAGCTTGGAGAGCCTCTTATTTAGACTTCTGCCATGGGTTTCACGTGGGGCTGCCCCTGAAGGTGGCCTAGAAAAGGCACACAGATCAAAGCTGTTGGAGTTTAACTGGAACCAGTCACTGCAAACACATCTGTTGGGGTTGAAAGGGCACCTCTGCCTTCTGCTCTACCATTTCCACGCTCAGTTGAAACAGTTGGCTCTTGCATAGAAAGCTCTGCATCTCTTGGCATCCAAGTACCTGAAAGAAAATCTGTTCCTGCAGCAGCCTGCCTACCAAAGGATCTGCAGATGTTCTCCTCCAGGCACTGCTGTTGTTAGAAGTAATGCAGTTGGCAACCAGGGAGAGGGCATCTCATTTTCAGAATCTGCCCCCTGCCCACTCTCTTGGCACTTACACTTTTCAGCAGTCAGCAAAGTGCTGACTGCTTTGTGATTCTCACCAAATCAAAAGGCTTGATCTCCTTTTTTAAAAAAAAATGCTGTTTTTAAGTGCGGCTTCATTTTTATTTGTAATGATTGGATTTCCTCTTGATTGCTCTGATTTATTATTTTTAATCTGCCGGCTCAAATGCGCTTGCAAAAAGAAGATGCACATTAACCCAACCCTTAAAAAAGCGAGTAAATGAATAAAAACCAAAATTAGGCATGTTCTGTTTGATGTATTGCAGGCATAGGGAATCCATGGGCCTTCATATGTTGTTGAAGTCCAACTCCCATAATCCCTGACCATTGGTTATGCTGGCTGGGACTGACAGGAGCTTGAGTCCAACAATATCTGCAGAGTCATAGGAACCCTTTCCCTGGAGTAACCAGATGAAGCTGATGTTTGATTCAGTAAACGGTAGCTTCACATATTAAAAAATGCAATGTGCTCTTCTTGGCTTAAAAAAACAAAACAAAACGTTATCTAGAAGCCATTGATATTTTTCTTTGTTTGGTTAGGAGCCATCTCATGCCACCCGGTGCCTTTATTATTGCATTAACTGGTGAGCTGTTTTTGCCTCTATGTAAAAAAATCTCTCCAGGATTCTTTTTTTTTCCCAGAGGGAAGGAACCCAGGCTTATAGGTGTGACGAGAAAGTATGGGAGGAATCTGCCAGAGGGCAGATGGGTCTCCCTGGAATGAGACATTGACTTGGTAAGAATGAGTACATACAAAATGTCCTGGGTTCAGATGATTGCTTGCCAATAGTACTCCTACACAGCATCACGAGAAAGCTACCTAGCCTGTACTTTCCCTCTGCCTGAAAGGCTGAATATCAAGATTATGGCACAAAAATACAAATTGCTCAATTTCCCAAGTTCTTCCAAGTATGGGAAATGATCGAGGTTCTGAAGTTGTCAAACTAAAGCTTTATACCTGTGGGTTGCAGATTTTAAGAGGCTGGTTCCAAAATCAGGGGTGGGGCATTATGGAGTGCAATTCATGTTTGAAATAAACTTGTTTAAACTCAAAGAGCATATCGGCAGGGGGCTTTTCCTGTGATCTGCTCCTGTTCAAAGAGCAGAGGTCCCCCTCCATTTTAAGGAAATCAGCCCTGGAAGGACAGATCGTGAAACTGAGGCTCCAATACTTTGGCCACCTCATGAGAAGAGAAGACTCCCTGGAAAAGACCCTGATGTTGGGAAAGATGGAGGGCACAAGGAGAAGGGGACGACAGAGGACGAGATGGTTGGACTGTGTTCTCGAAGCTACCGTACTAACTTGTGTATGACCAAACTGTGGGAGGCAGTGGAAGACAGGAGTGCCTGGCATGCTCTGGTCCATGGGGTCATGAAGAACCGGACATGACTAAATGACTAAAAAACAACAGGATTATGCACTAGATGGGACATCAGCTTGATCCAGCAGGTCTCTTAGAATCATAGCATCATAGAATTGTAGAGTTGGAAAGGACCCTGAGGGTTGTCTACGCTCTTTTGAAATATACAAATAGTTGAATTTTGGAGGTTATTTTAATCACCAGGGAATATCTACACCCCAAAAACTTGAGGAGAAACTTTGGGTGGGTTGGAATGACTACATGCCCTACTTTACAGAGAATAGCCCTGTATTTGAAGGCATTTTCTATTTCTGTGATGTCCAACTACCTGTCCACAGGTAGGTCAAATAAAAAAATTCCTTCAGTAGCACCTTAAAGACCAACTAAGTTTTTATTTTGGTATGAGCTTTCGTGTGCATGCACACTTCTTCAGATACAGTGAAATGGAAGTTTCCAGGCACTTATGTAGAGAAGGGGTGGGGAGGGGTGGGGATGGGGAGGGGGGATCACTCAGAAGGGTGGTGGAAATGGGTGATTGACTGACTGATAGCTGTTGATGACCGCAAACGACTGCAAATGGTTTTGCATGAAAAAGCAAGGGTTGAGATGGCTGAAGATCGCTTATCATGTATAATGAGATAAGAACCCGATATCTCTGTTCAAACCAGGTCCCTCCATGGTTTTGAGCTTGGTGATAAGTTGCAATTCAGCAACTTCTCTTTCCAGTCTATTTCTGAAATTCTTTTGTAGTAAGACAGCTACTTTGAGATCTTGTATAGAATGTCCTGGGAGATTGAAGTGTTCTCCTACTGGTTTTTCTGTCTTCTGGTTCCTGATGTCAGATTTATGTCCATTTATCCTTTGGCGTAGGGTTTGGCCTGTTTGTCCAATATAGAGAGCTGAAGGGCACTGTTGGCATTTGATGGCATACACAATGTTAGAGGATGAGCAATTAAATAGTCCTGAGATGGTATGTTGGATGTTGTTGGGGCCAGTAATGGTGTTGTCTGGGTGTATGTGGCAGCAAAGTTGGCATCTGGGTTTATTGCAGGCTCTGGTACCAGTGTCCATGTTAAGTCTGGTGGTTGTATTATTGTGGGTGAGGAGTTGTTTAAGATTGGGTGGCTGTCTGTAGGCAATGAAAGGTCTTCCTCCCAGAGCTTGAGAAAGGGAGCGGTCATTGTCCAGGAGAGGCTGTAGATCTCTGATGATGCGTTGTACTGTTTTAGCTTGGGAGCTGTATGTGATGACTAGTGGTGTTCTGTTATTTTCTTTTTTGGGTCTGTCTTGCAGCAGGTTCTCTCTAGGTATCTGTCTGGCTCTGTTGATCTGTTGTTTAACTTCATCAGGTGGATATTTTAGTTCTAAAAAGGTTTGCTGTAGATCTCTTAGGTGAGATTCTCTGTCTGTAGAGTTGGAACAGATGCGGTTGTAACGTAAGGCCTGGCTGTATACGATGGATTGTTTGGTATGTTTGGGATGGTAGCTAGAAGCATGTAGATATGTTTGTCGGTCAGTTGGTTTTCTGTATAAGGTGGTGTCTATACGTCCATCCTGTATTTTTATAGTAGTGTCCAAAAAATGTATTTCTTGCATAGATTGGTTCATTGTTAGGTTGATGGTGGGGTGAAAGTCATTGAATGTCTGGTGGAAGGTTTCCAGGGTCTGTTGTCCATGTGTCCAGATAATAAAAATATCGTCAATGTATCGCAGGTACAGGAGAGGTTTGAGTGGGTAGGTCGTCTTTGTGCTCCTGGTTGATTGTGTGTGTTCCTATTCAATGTCCCTGGCTCCCACCTAGATCCCTCCTTTATGAGTATTGTTGTACGCAAAAAGCAAAAGTAATATTATCTTTAGTGCTCTGTGTGATAGGCATCGCTGCAGTTTATGGTGAGCGTTCTTTTAATATATAAAACCCCCCTCAAAATGCTCAACAACTCCATGCCCTCCCCCCAAAAAAGCTTATTAAATCTAGCCACCCTCCCCACAAAAAAAGATCAACAATTCTGGGCAACCCCCTCTAAAACACTCCCCCCCTCCAGTGACAATGGGTAGATCACTGCCAGTTATTTTATAGTGGGAGTAGATTGCAGTCTCTTGGGAGTTGGACGGGCCTGTGCTATTTGAATGGCTTTCTGGTCCAAGTCTGGTTTCTAGATAAAGAAACATCAGGAAGAGGGCTCTTGACATTGGCCAGCAGCAGTTAGCTGCAGACTGAGGAGAAACATGGAGCAGACACACAAGTCTATTATATTTCTATTTAAATAGTCTTTATTCTTAAATTTCCTTCTGCACATATAAATTAGCATATACAAATGCTATGCAGATCGCTGTCCTCTTCTGCCCTCTTTTTTGTTTTTTTGCTGATGCATTTTTGGCAATGTGTATGTGGCTACCCTACTTTGGGAGAAAATGTGTTTCAGCTCTGTAGATGCCTTGGGGACTGGAAACTAATTTCCTTGTGTTTACTTGCGGTGTCAGAGGACACTTGACTACCAGACTCCACTCTGCAGCTATAATTTATTGGCCTGTTGGCTGCGCTGCAATTAGACAGCGCATGGGAAAAACTCATAAGCTATAAACTGCCGCAACATGCAGTAGTGAGGTGCCGCACCTGTTTTTATTAAACCCAGTCTTTTAAAATAGATAAATTATTTGGCCATAACATTTCTAAGCCCCATTTTTGCAGCAATTAGGGCTAAATAAAGAAGCTCGGAGGAGAATGAAAAACTAATAAAACGAAATAAAGTCACCCTTAAATCATTAGGTGGGGTGACACTGTTAACCGTCCTCTTCAATTAGGGTATGATTGAATGGGGACCTCACTAAAGCAAGCCAGTTTCAGACCATTTACGGAATCACAAAGATTCACTTCAGAACTCTAAGCTGAAAGGGGCATTTGCTTAAAAACTCATTCAGAGTAGAAATACTCAAGTATGTTCTTGGAGTCATCTCAGTTCTGATGAGCTCTTTGGGGACCAATCAATTCTTTATGTGAGCTAAGGCAGAAATCCTGACCTACTTACCAGGATTTGATTTCCATTATACATCACCTTGCCGACAAAGGTCCGTATAGTTAAAGCTATGGTTTTCCCAGTAGTGATGTTTGGAAGTGAGAGCTGGACCATAAAGAAGGTTGACTGCCGAAGTATTGATGCTTTTGAATTATGGTGCTGGAGGAGACTCTTGAGCAGGCATCCTCAAATTGCGGCCCTCCAGATGTTTTCGCCTACAACTCCCATGATCCCTAGCAAACAGGACCAGTGGTTGGGGATGATGGGAATTGTAGTCCAAAACATCTGGAGGACCGAAGTTTGGGGATGCCTGCTCTTGAGAGTCCCATGGACTGCAAGAAGATCAGACCTATCCATTCTTAAGGAAATCAGCACTGAGTGCTCACTGGAAGGACGGATCCTGAAGCTGAGGCTCCAATACTTTGGCCACCTCATGAGAAGAGAAGACTCCGTGGAAAAGACCCTGATGTTGGGAAAGATGGAGGGCACTAGGAGAAGGGGACAACAGAGGACGAGATGGTTGGACAGTGTTCTTGAAGCTACCAACATGAGTCTGACCAAACTGTGGGAGGCAGTGGAAGACAGGAGTGCTTGGAGTGCTCTAGTCCATGGGGTCATGAAGAGTCGGACACGACTAAACGACTAAACAACAACAACATATTCAATAGGATATATTTCGGGGGGTGGGGACCATGGTTAGGATTGCACTGTAGAATAAAGATGGAGAGCTTTGGTGCTACAGATCAAGGACGGCTACCCAGTTTGGAGATACCCTCATATCTCTTCGAATTTATAGGATTTTGACTGCGGAGTGCTGTGGCAAGAGTATTTGACCTGGCCGTGGAAAATCTGGGTTCATGAGATGTTCATTGGATAGCCTTGAACAAATAATTTCTCTGTCTAACCTCATGGAAATGGAATGACCTCATGTGTCCCACTTGGAGAAGTGAAGTTGTGGTTTATACTTTTTTATGAGGGGTGTTAAAAAGCACTGTAATAAATACATTATAGTAAATCTGGAACAGATGCAACCTAGTAACTTGGGTTTCTGACTAAGGGGGTCTTCAATGAAGGGAAATGAAGTTTTTTTCTGTTTGGGGCTGACGGAACTGACAGCACGTAGGTCCGCAGCTGGCTTAGCATTAGCATCCCCTGAAGCCGATGACAAAGTGACACGGCATCAGGTGTCAACAGAGGAATTCCTGCTTTGCTGAAGCCAGAGGGAATTGGGTGGGAGATGGTTCCCTGGAGTGAGGTGAAAGGGAAGCAGAGATGCAAAAGGAATAATAAATGGTAGGTAGTAGATGCTTTGACACAAAAGAATGCTATATTTAATACATGCATATGTTGTTGTAGCAACATATAATAATAAAAAGAATGAGAGGGTGTCAGCTCACATTAACGATGAGAATAATCCACCAATCCTAAATTAAATATGTGTATTAATATACACAGTCCAGGAAGTTGCATCCAACTAATGTTAAATTAGAGTAGACCCAATAAATTTAACAGATCATTTATTTCAGTGGGTCTACTCTGAGTAAAGGTTTTTTTAAAAAACTAAAACCCCTAGTGAATTTGATTACTGTGAGATATGCATTCAAATGTAGAAAGGAGCAATAAGCTCTTTAAAGCACTGAGTGATGGGTGGCGGTTGCTTTATCCTTCCAACCTTGAAATGGAAGTCTCCTTTCAAGAATAAGGGCTCGCAGGATCCCTGTTGCTCACAGGAATAGAGCTGGAAATTCACGAATGTTCACAAAAATCAAGGAGTTTTGCAAAACAAAGTTAACACGAACAACAGATTCTGACTAAAAAGAAGATATAACAGATAATAGGTTCATGCCTAAAGATAAAGCACAACCCCCCCCCCCCCGGCACCTAATTAATTTTTTTGCTCTAACTAAACTGAAAATTCAGGGGGATATATCCCGGGGGGGGGGCACACCCCATTAGATGGACTGTGTTAACATTCCCTGCTTTATTAAAAAGATCCAGATGGGTTCCTAACCTAGCATTTGAAGAATGTTAGGGGGTCGCAGTAACAGATGTTTAATCCTTACTCTAGAAGAGTGCATTTGAGGATCATGGCTGAGGTATGCTTGTCTGTCTGTCTGTTGTTTTGTTTTTTGTTAAGCAGTATCTGATCAAACTTGCCTTCTTAATTCTTTGTAGTGATTGCAATGACAAGAATAGGGAAACCTCTAACTCCTCTTGTTAGTATGCAGTGTAATGAAAATTAATCTAACACTGGAAATATTCAACGGTTCTCTACAGACAGCTCAAACACTACTGCCAAATTCTGCAACTGAGGTTTTTTTTTTAAAGTGTGCTCATGAGGGAGGCTTCCAAAAACCACTGAGGTTTATGAAGTACTTGCAAATTTGCAGCTGATAAAAATGGAAATTTTTACACTTTGCTGAAATCCTGTCACTAAGCTTTACATATTTTTTTTAGGGGCAGGATTATTTTAGTTATATTTATAAATTGCCTTACATGGCAATTTAGACTTGGCCGGGGCTTTTGACATTCAGTGCTAGAGTAATTGGTTTGGTTGGCCTGCCTTGTTACTGGCAGAGATCACTGAAGCTTTCCTGGATAAAAGGTCTCTTGAATTTCATAATATGTTTGGACAAGAGATAGCTGCAACAAGATGTTACAGTGTGAAATGCTGCTGTTCAGGATTCCAGGCACTCCATTTCATAGTGCAGTGCAGAGACAGGGAACCTGTGGCCGTCCCGTGCTGCTGGAATCCAACTCACAAATCCCCACCTCTCTGACTAACCTCTCCCTTAGGCCTCTCTGACTAATATATCTCATAGGGTTGCTGTGAGCAGAACCATGCATGCCACCTTGAGTTCCCTTGGAGGAAATTTGGGATAGCCATCTTCAAATACAGGATGGGTGACACCTGGCTTGAGAGCAGTACATGTGAAAAGGATCTAGGAGTCTTGGTAGACCACAAACTTGACATGAGTGTGATGCAGCAGCTAAAAAAGCCAATGCAATTCTGGGCTGCATCAATAGGAGTATAGCATCTAGATCAAGCGAAGTAATAGTACCACTGTATTCTGCTCTGTTCAGACCGCACCTGGAGTACTGTGTCCAGTTCTGGGCACCACAGTTCAAGAAGGATACTGACAAGCTGGAACGTGTCCAGAGGAGGGCAACCAAAATGGTCAAAGGCCTGGAAACGATGCCTTATGAGGAACGGCTTAGGGAGCTGGGTATGTTTAGCCTGGAGAAGAGAAGGTTAAGGGGTGATATGATAGCCATGTTCAAATATATAAAGGGATGTCATATAGAGGAGGGAGAAAGGTTGTTTTCTGTTGCTCCAGAGAAGTGGTCACGGAGCAATGGATTCAAACTACAAGAAAGAAGATTCCACCTAAACATTAAAAAGAACTTCCTGACAGTAAGAGCAGTTCGGCAGTGGAATTTGCTGCCAAGGAGTGTGGTGGAGTCTCCTTCTTTGGAGATCTTTAAGCAAAGGCTTGACATGCATATGTCAAGAATGCTTTGATGGTGTTTCCTGCTTGGCAGGGGGTTGGACTGCATGGTCCTTGTGGTATCTTCCAACTCTATGATGATTCTATGATTCTATGAAATATCTCAAGGGAGCAAGCTCACATTTGAAGCCATCTTCAAATATCTCACATGGAGCAAGCTTGTTCTGGAGGGTAGGACTCGAACCAATGGTTTCAAGTTAAAAGAAAGGAGATTCCAACTAAACATATTGTCTTCTGGTGATAAGAGCTGTTTCACAGTGGAACAGTCTATCTCAGGTGGTTGCGGACTCTACTTCCTTGGAAGTTTCTAAGCAGAGGTTGGATGGCCATCTATCATGAATGCTTTAGCCCTGCATTGCAGGGGGTTGGACTAGATGTCCCTTGGTGTATCTTCCAACTCTACAATTCTATGATTCAATTATATATTCCCCTCCCCCAAAAAAAGGGAGTTGAGTGGAGAAAGGATACAGCAACAACATGACTGTGTAGAACTGAAAGTAGCTTGCCAATACAACCTCCTCAAGTCATTTCAGCCTCCATAGGAGGGACACAGAACTTGTGACTCTTCACATGGTTTGAGACTCTAACTCCTATCAGCCCCAGACAGCATGGTCAATAGTCAATGGGAGGCATGGTCCGACAAGTTCTGGATGGGCTACACATTCCACATCCCAGTACTGTGGATCAAGGGTATTAGCATGGGAGATTTCACTATAATTGAATTAGGGCTTGAAGCTGAAAGATCTCTTAAGTGTTAAACATGATCACAGGCTTCACCAATAATAGGAGCCAACAAAATGAAGTTCCTTCACAATGTGGAGCAGCAATAATAGACGTTATTGAAACTTTTGCCCTCTGCTTTTTGGTCCCTGTGGTCTGCGTCATAGAGTCACTCTCGGTGTTCAAGCACTGCTGGCCAATTGAATGGTGACCAGATGGAGGCAGATTCATGTGTAAAGCAGATCCCCATGTCAGTTGAGCAATTTTCCACCATGACATTGCAAGGCAGTTTGCCTTCTTCCCTCTTCGTTTCCCATCACTTCAGTAAGTTTGGAAAAATTGACATCTCCCTTTGCTCGGTGGATACACATTTCCAAAATAACCTTGCCAAACTGAAACCAGATGGGCTTTGCAAAATGTGTTGAAGATTACTCTGTTCTCTGGGTTTTTACCCCCATCTCAAAAGCTGATCTCCCACTGTGGTAACACTTTACTATTTGTGACCTTTTTGCACAGACTACAGTGGGGATCAGCAAACCCACTGGCTTTATATTATTCTCTTTGCAATTGATCCTCTACACTTGGAAACATTTTCCTTAGATGTTCCAGTTTCTGTCATGCTTTTCTCATTTTGGGTGTAATTAATGCCACGTGGGGAGGGAAACATAAGTTCCCTTGAAGTGGACTTGATTCCAAGTTTCTCATATCTCCTTTCCCATCCTCTCCAAGTCTGATACTTCACTTTCATCCTCAATGAAGGCCACCTGCTGCCATGTATACATGCTCATCATTTGTTCCAAAGGCTTTCAGAAAGGGCTTGAGCGTGGGTGCTGATATTCCGCCCGATGACATGTGCCTCCCAGGCTGATGGAATTTTATTAAACGTTTTTCTTCACTTTCCTTCCCATCCCCCAGAAACCCTACGAAGAGTCAACATCAATAGGTAGTTGCTCTAGAAGTGGGGCACCACTGTTTCTGAGCTCCTTCCATGCCACCCCCTACAACTCCTGGTTTTTAAGAAGAAATGCTCAGGAGAGTATGTGGATAGGGTGGTTGGTTTTGTGCCTACTGCTTTGCTTTGTTCTCAGTGCAAATCCATTCTTTCCTAAATTCCATTCCGATCCCTTGCATCCTGGTTTGTTTCCTTAATCTGGCTGTTTGTACAGTGGAGGCTGTTGTCCACTGAAACTGCTAGAGCAGAAGGCAGGGAGCTCAAAAAGTAGATGGAGACATAGCCAATGATAAGCGGTGCCAACTAATTCTGATTTAGTTCCAATTCTCCTCCCTGCTGAATTCTGCAAGGGGCAACACTGAGACTAAAGAGGAGGAAGCTAACAGCCAGGATCACCACCTGGACTGGTTGTAAGGCAGGTGGAGGTTGCCAAAAAGCAGACTGAGCTTGGGTGTGGAGCAGGGCCTATGAAGGAGGGTGGTTTGTGGATGAGACCATGCTGGAAGTTCCCACTCTTGCCTTACCTGAAGGAGGTACAGCAGGAGATGGGATGCAGCAAACTGCAGCTACTCCAAATTGAGGAGCTCCAGACAGAAGGGAAGGAGGAGAATGGGTAGACTTGAAAGTCATTCCCCTGAAACAAGAAGGTGACAGAGGAGCACCACAGAAGAGTGGCTCTGGTGTGAAGGAACTTCAAGGTAACCAATGGAAGAGTTGCTTTTCTTGTGTGTTTGTCCCATTTCTACTCTCAGTTTTGGGCTCCTGGGCAAGGGCTTCTCAAACAGAACTTGCCCCACTTCCCCATGGTTCGGACTTTGTTAAGGCATTCTGAATACAGTGGTATCTTGGTTTTCGAATGTCTCCGTTGACGAACATTTCAGTTTTTGAATGCTGTAAACCTGGAAGTAAATGCTTCGGTTTTTGAACATGCAGCAGAAGTCGACCATACCACGCGACCTCTGCTGAGTGCAAGATTCTGAGGCCTAGCTGTCGGCTATTGAGTTTTCGGTTTTTGAACATTTCAGAACTCAAACGGTCTTCCGGAATGGATTATGTTCGAAAACTGAGGTACCACTGTACTATGTGTGTGTGGCGCTGATTTACTTTCTTTTATAATTCTTTAGTAGCACATGAAATAGCCAGGAGTATACATTTCACTCTCATGAAAATGAAAAACCAGGATCATCCAGATTCATCTTAATTTCACTTCAGGCAAATTTAGGTTACATGTGCAGTTCAGGATGTGACTCATTAGAATCATAGACCATAGAACTGTAGAACTGCAGGGGACCCATCCTAGTGCAATGCAGGACTCACAACTAAAGCATCTATGACAGATGACCATCCAACCTCTGCTTAAAAACCACCAATGAAGGAGAGCTCACCACCTTCTGAGGTAGTCCATTCCACTGTCAAACAGCTCTTACTTCAGAAAGTTCTTCCTAATGTTTAGTTGGACTTTCCTTTCTTGTAACTTGAAGTTATTGGTTCGGGTCCTACCCTCCAGAGCAGGAGAAAACAAGCTTGCTCCACCTTCCATTTGACAACCCTTTAGATATTTGAAGATGGCTCTTCTATCTCCTCAGGTTCCTCTTTTCCAGGCTAAACACATCCAACTCCCTCAACCACTCCTCATAAGGCTTGGCTCTTGGTTGCCTTACAGTGCCCTACAGTGCCCTACGCCAAAGGATAAATGGACATCAATCTGACACCAGGAATTACAAGACGGAGAAACCAGTAGGAGAACACTTCAATCTCCCAGGATATTCTATACAAGATCTCAAAGTAGCTGTCTTACTACAAAAGAATTTCAGAAATAGACTGGAAAGAGAAGTTGCTGAATTGCAACTTATCACCAAGCTTAAAACCATGGAGAGACCTGGTTTGAACAGAGACGTTGGATTCTTATCTCATTATACATGATAAAGCGATCTTCAGCCATCTCACCCCTTGCTTTTTCATGCAAGACCATTTGCAGTCGTTTACAGTCGTCAACAGCTACCAGTCAGTCACTCACCCATTTCCACCACCCTTCTGAGTGATACCCCTCCCCACCCTTTCTCTCTATATAAGTGTCTGGGGACTTCTATTTCAGTGTATCTGAAGAAGTGTGCATGCACACGAAAGCTCATACCAAAATAAAAAAACTTAGTTGGTCTTTAAGGTGCTGCTTGAAGGAATTTTTGTTGTTGTTGTTTCACCTTCCAACCAGTGGTGGTTGTTTTGAAGGAGGTGGGGGCTTGTGTCAATTAGATCTAATGCAATGGAATAACTCTGATATGTTCTTAGGTTAGCTGAATGCTTTCCCGCCTGCTAAGGGACATCTTTGGAATGTTTTAAAAAGTTTGACACATATACACAGTCTGACCTCAGTTACATGTATGAATGATGATCATGGGGAATTATCAGAACCACCAGAATGTTGCTGCTGCTGGCACCTATTTTATTTCTACACATAATGGGTCTCACTTAGCTCATGAGATATGGCGAATCATGGAGAAACATTGCTGGCAATTCAGCAGGGGACCCTTAAGGATCTGATGCACTTTTCTCATCTGGAAAAGCCAGAGCCACTGACAACATTGTTATGATTGCAATTCTCTCTTTATCTTCCAAGTACAAGGATCTGCCATCTGCTGTGTTTACTAGCTGCCCAAACTCCCTTCTTGTGACATAAACATGATTAGCAGTAGTGTTAGCATTAGTTGTAATGGGGATCAACGCAGCAAGATATTCTTACGGATTTCGATTACCAGAGCCCATTGGTGAATAGGAGAAATTAATAAACAGTAGTATTTAGATAATATTTGGGATATGAGGGGAAAATACATGCTGCAGAGGAATCCTGGGTTAGCCCATTCAAAACAGCTAAATGCTAGCTAAATGCAAGGCCATTAAACAGCAATACTGGGCCATTTAAGGCCATTGGCATAGCTGTCAAGTTCTCCCCTTTTATAAAGGGAAATTCCCTTATGCTGAATAGGCTTCCTCACGTGAAAAGGGAAAGCTTGACAGCTATGGCCATTGGTAATGCAAAAGAGCTGTCATTTCCCCCTGCTCTGAGGAGTGGAGAGAGTGAATATAATTGGAAGATTTGGGGCTTTAAAATAAGATAATATAAATATTATTTTTAATGTAAAATCAGTGCTTTTTTCTTTTAAAAAAAATATGTTTAGGGGTACTCTCATTTTGACTCAAGAAAATCACCGGGAAAGGAAATGAAGCCGCCATCAGAGGTGGTAACAATGAAACTGACCAATCACCGCACTAGATTCCAACTCCTGCTTTACACATTAAATGCTTGCTTCTGTCTGAGACTCAGAAAACATGGTGACAGGAAATGAGGCCGCCATCGGGGTAGCAACTGAACTGATGATTCACTGTGCTAGAAAAGAAACTATTTTTTTTAAAAAATGTTCCTTCTCCCATTATATTCACAAAATGTTTAGGGGTATGTGTTCCCCTGCGTACCCCCAGAAAAAAAACACTGTGTAAAATAATATTAAATGTTCATGAGAAAATATCACTTAGACCTAATAAAATGATAAAAATAGAGATGAAATCAACAGTTTTCAACCAACAAAGAGCTACTCAGAGTAGACCCACTGAAATTAATGGATCTCAGCCGTGTTCATTCATTGTAATGGGTTTACAATGAATATTATTATTTATAGAAATATTTACATACTGCCATATCACAGAAATATATCCAAACAGTCTACAGCAATAAAAACACAAATCAATACAGTGAAAGCATATGACTAGTATTGGATAATAGTCCACAAAATTGCATGTTGGGTTACAAAATTCATGGAGGATTAGGCTATGATGATAATGGTGATGATTTCTATGGAAAAACATGTAACTGTGCTCTGCTTCCATGGTCAGAGGCTACACGCTTCTGAATACTGATTGCTGGAAACCACAAGAGGGGAGAGTGGCTCTTGTGCAAGTCCTGCTTTCAGGTTCTCTACAAGCACTTGGTTGGCCACTGCAGGCTTTTCCTATATTCTTATGTCTAGGCAGGGGCGTACCCAGTACCCAGGATCAAAATTAGGGGAGGGGCAAGGGTCAGGGCCAAGGCATGGGAGGGGAGGGGCCACAGTGGGAATGTGGGCGGGGCTATGTGGCCTGCGCCTTTCAGCTCTTCCAAGGAGGCGGCCCCAGGCTTCCGCTCCTGGCGCGAAGCTCCAGAGGCGCGCAGGGAGCGTGAGCCTGGGGTCGCTACGCAGCGCCCCTCAGCATTTTGCTTCTGGGGGGGCAACTGCCCCCCCTGCCCCCTGCCTACGCCCATGTGTCTAGGTAAGCTCCTCTAAAGAAAAATGCTTTCAGCTTCATGCAGGATTTTCTGATGTCTTCTTCTTCTTCTTCTTCTTCTTCTTCTTCTTCTTCTTCTTCTTCTTCTTCTTCTTCTTCTTCTTCTCCTCCTCCTCCTCCTCCTCCTCCTCCTCCTCCTCCTCCTCCCCTCCTCCTCTTCTTCTTTGGCGATCACTCGTAGCCGAGTAAGATTGTCTTCCATAAACACGGTTTTAAAAGTGAGTCCGTAAGTGACTGTGGAGGCTAGTTCTGGATCCACATGTCCTTTCACAGCAGGGACATAGGTTTCTGTGCGGGAATTGATCATGGTAAGGGTTTGCCAAGTGTGCCTTCCTCTTAGCTTGCTTCTCCTTTTCGTGCCGAGTTCATGCTTCTTCAAAGTCCACAACACCTTTGGTAAAGGCTGTTCTCCCATCGGAGCACTCGCTGGCCAGTGTGTAAGCCAACAATAATCACAGTGTACAATTCAGTGTATCTGTTGTTGTCGTTTCCAGTGTTCTAAACTCCAATAGTAATGGAGGAGACTTAAGAACAAAGGCCCCAAAAAAGTGGCTTGGGCTGGAGATAACCTGAACTAGCCACCCCTTCTCAGCATTAATGAACACATCGGCCTACAAAATACAAGGATTTGTTAGTATAAAGTAGGTGTTTTTTTTTGAAAAAGTCTAGAAGTACTTGATCCTTCTTTGATATTTAACACTCTTCACCTTTTGGCCCCAAGTTGCCCATCCGTTCCACTGCATATGTGGTGACTTAAATGACAACTGTGCAGACCGAGATTGACACGGCAATCTGGGTATTCAAACTAGTATGTCGAACAGATTTCTACATGCTTTAGCAAGCCAACTTTCGCTGGGGTTTACATGGCTGCTGTAAGCATTGCTGAAATGATTTACGTGAAGCATGTTGAACACTCCCATGTGCTATATATAAATGCTAAGTATTATAACTGAGTTGCTGAATTGTAAGGTGGAGGAATCGCTAGGCTAAACTGGCCATACGTGTTGCTTTTTTTTTTTTGGCGGGGGGGGGGGGTAGGAATGAACAAACAGGATTGGGATTTGCTTCCACAAGATGCAGTGAGAGCACAAACTTGGTTGGCTTTAGAAGGAGATTAGACAAATGACCTATCAATGTCTAGGCAATCCCTCCAGTGCTGGAGCCAACATGCCTCTCAATGCCAGTTGCTGGTGGCAGGATAGAAGTTTATAAAATGATGCATGGAATGGAGAAAGAGGATATATTTATTAGCACGAACACTGGGGCCGGTATACATGCAACGTGCAAATAATTTGAATGTTTGAAGATTCAGGATAGAAAAAAGAAAGCACTTCTTTGTGCAACACGTAGATAGACTATGGAAATCATTCCCACAGGAGACAGTGATGGCGATCAAACTAGATGGCTTTAAAAGAGGGTTGGACTAATTCTGGAGGAGAAGGCTATTAGGCATGCTCCACAGTCAGAGACAGCAATGCTTCTGAATACCAGTTGCTGGAAAGTGCAAAAGGGAAGGGTATTCTTGTGTTTGAGGGCTTCCCATTGAGGTGGCCAATGATGACTGGCCAATGTGGGAACAGGATGCTGGACTAGATGATCCTCCCTAAGGATCGCCTTGTGGTCTTAGAAGGAAACATCTCTATGCTTTTTCAAATCAGACCAGATATTAACATGTCTATGAGAATCAGAACAAGGACGAAATCCCTAACATACATCCCTCTATCGCCAGACAATCAAGTTTGGTTTATTTCTTTTCTTTTACGTCCATTCAACTAACGCCTTCAACAAAAATAAACTGAAGTGTCATGTTGCACCATGCAATAGCTGTGTCTTTCCGACAACCATAACAATCTATTTGAAATTAAAGTGATTTGTTTAGAATTTACAATAGGGGATTGAATTAAAAAAACAAAAACCCACCAGCCTCTAAAATGTAAATACAGTATCTATTTTATGAAGTGCAATCTTCAAAATAACCTGTGTTCGTGCTAATAAAAATGTATATATACATCCATGCATTGTTAACATCTCTGTGGTTATGGATATTTGAGTAACCCTCTGGGAAAGGTCATGGAAGTCTGAGAGACTAATCCACAAGCTCTCCCTTCACAGCAATTGGAAAAGCCTGTTGATACATTTTCCCTGTTAAATTTGATAACCACATGGGTCCCCATGTTTTTCCACTCTGCCATAATCATATGATCTACAGATGAGAAATCCAGGTCTGTGAGATTTTTCTTTCACTGTCCTTGGCTGCAAGGTCGTTTTTGAGCACAAGGTTGGAATCCCTCAAGTCTCCTGCACTAAAGTCATTATCCCATTCCAATGGGACTACTTGCAATTTCATACAGGAAACTACAAAAAAAAGTTACACAGCATTGCATTCCCAATTATAGTTGGTTTATTGCCTTGTACTGTGAAGAAAGCTTTAAAAAATGAGGATCGTGAGAGATATCAATATCATGTGGAGCTCGGTTACACCAAATCTCTTAAAATCTCACTCATGTGGAAAAACACATATAGTGAAAGGTGGATGTAACAGCCGTTCAGGAACATTTGTATTGCCATAATAATAGTTCTGTCCCACTGAATCCTGATTTTTTTGGGGGGAGGAAATATTGCTGCGAATGTCTTGCTAGAGGCCTCTGCCCTGTGGGCAGTGGAGAAATTATGCCTGGTGTGGATAAAATGAATAGGGAGCAGTTCCCCACCCCCCACCCCCCACCCCCGCTGTCATAATACTAAACCTGGAAGCCCTTCAATGAAACTATGTTGCAAAATCCAGGGCAGATTTGGGGGGGGGGGAGAGATTTCTTTACACAGCACAGAGTCATATTATAGAAATCACCCCCACAAGATGCTGTGATTTGGGATGTAAGGAAGCAGTGGTTTCCATCCCATGCTAGTGTTCGTTGCAATAACCGCTGTTTCTGTTTGACTGCAGTTCAGCCTCTGTTAAAACCTACGTCATTCATATTGCACGATTAATTTCAATGGAAGGGAAATCTCAAAAGCAATGCATCCAGAACATCAATGGAACTGAAGAGTACATCACTTAGGGCTGGCCCAAGATATTTTGCTGCCTGAGTTGGGGGACAACATGGTGCTACATCTTCACCCTATACATACAGAAACATTCTGAATCTTCAACACTGCTGATGAGATAGTGGCCTCCATTAAACATGAGGCTAGTGGGCCAGATTAGAGAACCCATGACAGACTATGTGGCAACAGAGGGTTGTCCCACAGGACCTTCAGATGTTGCTCAAATTCAACTCTCACCATCCCTGCCCCCTGGCTGTGCTGGCTGAAGCTAATGGGAGCAGAGTCCACCAACATGTAGAGGCCACAGACTTCCTATTTCTGCTTTGATTCAATCTGTTGCATTGGCTATTGGAGCATTATCCTACAAGTTATCTTTCATCGATGTGAGTGGAGTTGCAAGGTCCAGACCCTGAGATTTCAGGCGCCATACTTGAAACCTAGGGGAGGCCCCTGGTGAGGTCAGTGGGGTGGGTTCCAGTGATGCCATCAAGCCTAACACATTAACCACAGTCACTGAGAGCATGGCATTCACATTAAAAATATGAAGACTAACCAACAAGCAAACGTTTCATCGCTTGGAAATTAAGATAAAAATCTTAGCTACAGGGGGTGTTCTCAGGTCCAGATGGAGGGAAGGGATCATTCTGTATCACTCGCCTAAAGGACATCTGATGGGAGGGGGTTCCACACGGCGGGCGCCACTACCGAGAAGGCCCTCTGCCTAGTTTCCTGCAACTTGGCTTCTCGCAACGAGGGAACTGCCAGAAGGCCCTCGGTGCTGGACCTCAGTGTCCGGGCAAAACTATGGAGGTGGAGACGCTCCTTCAGGTATACTGGACTGAGGCCATTTAGGGCTTTAAAGGTCAGCACCAACACTTTGAATTGTGCTCGGAAACATACTGGGAGCCAATGTAGATTCAAGAGTGGTGTTATGTGGTCCCGGCGGCTGCTCCCAGTCACTAGTCTAGCTGCCGCATTCTGGATTAATTGTAGTTTCTGGGTCACCTTCAAAAGTAGCCCCACGTAGAGCGCATTGCAGTAGTCCAAGTGAGAGATAACTAGAGCATGCACCACTCTGGCGGGACAGTCTGCAGGCAGGTAGGGTCCCAGCCTGCGTACCAGATGGAGCTGATAGACAGCTGCCCTGGACACAGAATTGACCTGCGCCTCCATGGACAGCTGTGAGTCCAAAATGACTCCCAGGCTGCGCACCTGGTCCTAAATTAACTCCTGAATAGAGCCAGACAGATTCCATCCTAATTTGTAGTGCAAAGTAAATAATCAATATAAAAATAAGGATCAAAGGTCGATTGATCCCTTTTAGATAAGTTATTTTAGTTTATTTTAAAAAGTTGTTTTTAAAATATTTTAAACATTAATGATATAATGTAAATTACTGTGCTGGTCGGTGACCGTAATAAAGATTTATCTATCCTGGAGACTTCAAGTTGGCCCAGGGTGTCTGGAAACCCTAGATGAGACATTTTCACATATTTTGTATTCTCTGATTATTATTGGGATAACAATAAAATAAAATAAAATAAAATAAAATAAAATAACACACACACACACACACACACACACACACACACACACACACCAGCCTGAGACCCAGGGCTGGGTCTAAATGAACAAGCAGCCAGCCAATAAGTTAAAAACATAATATTCTAAGTGCCATACATCACACATCATGGAATGTTGTTTTAAGTTCTGTCTGTGGCCTAAACTTCTAAAACGGTTCTGTCAGAAGAAAGCAATCAGAAAACCCGTTCCTCTTAAAGATTGCCCTTGCCTGCCAGCATTCTGAGGCGGAGGGAATCCTTCATATATTAACTTGGCTGAAATCCAGAGCTGTGGGAAAATAGTCCTTGTTGAGGACTAGATTTGGTTTCTTCTAAGCTTTTCTTTGCAGAAATCTGGGATTGCTGCAGCTCTCAGCTTCCCCATTTTTTAAAATTTTTATTTTTAATGCACATGCTTCTTATGACCTGTTTCTTGGCAGTTTCTTTTTTTCTTCTTTCATCCTGCTGTGATTTCAAATGATTCACCACATGACCAACAGTTCCAGCTTACCTCATATTTAGCCTCCTTAGTTGGCTGTGTTTGTTCCCTCCCCCTCCCCCGTTAAAAGGGAATTTGCACTTTATTGCTGTACGGGAACATTTTGTTATGTTTTCTTCTTTCATGAGGATTCCACGGGACTGCCTGCCTCTTCAGGGCTGTGAAAATAAACACTGCGAGGGCTTTTCCCTTCATGCAGAGACCACATTCCATGACTTGCACAATTTCCTCCAGAAATGTCTCGTCAGTCACTGTAGGCGAGTCTCTATCGTTAGTGCACAAAAGAAGAAAACCCCATTGAATGGAGCATAGGGTAAGTGCAAAACACAGGCAGCATTATCCACATGTGAAACACCAGTACAGATGTCTATGTTAGTTCACAGAAATATTACCGAGGTCCTGAAGCCACAGCATATGGCATTGGGTGGGTTTTCATTCACCCCATGCTGAGGCGAAGCACAGGACAGAAAGATGGTTCTAAGCTGACAATGGCTTTTGAAGATAGGCAGAACCTCTCTATGGGGTTCTGTTAGAAGCAGAAATTGAATTTACCCACTTACCCATCTTAGAATCATAGAATCATAGAATCATAGAGTTGGAAGAGACCACAAGGGCCATCCAGTCCAACCCCCTGCCAAGCAGGAAACACCATCAAAGCATTCTTGACATATGGCTGTCAAGCCTCTGCTTAAAGACCTCCAAAGAAGGAGACTCCACCACACTCCTTGGCAGCAAATTCCACTGCCGAACAGCTCTTACTGTCAGGAAGTTCTTCCTAATGTTTAGGTGGAATCTTCTTTCTTGAAGTTTGAATCCATTGCTCCGTGTCCGCTTCTCTGGAGCAGCAGAAAACAATCTTTCTCCCTCCTCCATATGACATCCTTTCATATATTTGAACATGGCTATCATATCACCCCTTAACCTTCTCTTCTCCAGGCTAAACATACCCAGCTCCCTAAGCCGTTCCTCTTGTGGTCTATACAAGATTAGACTTGTGGTCTATACAAGATCAGACTGCTTTTTCAATGCTATTCTGCACTGCTGATTGGTTGGGAGAAGGTTGGACAAATGAATGATTGCACATTGCGGCCCTTACCACAGTATATTGTGTTTTCATTTTGCGTTGTGACAGCCGCGGCTTGGCCAATGGTTAAAGAAGTAGCATGAAAGACGAGTCTTAAGAGTATCGGTTTAGTGCCCTTTGCTTTTGAGTGCTTATAACACCCTCCAAAGGAAATCCATGGGTGTAACTATTTACATCAGCTTCGGAAGAGACTTGACTTTTGACAACTTGATCTCATAATGAGAGCTTGGTAACAAAAGGTTTCAGAAAGGGAAAGCACAGCCTTCTGCATATATACAATTGACTTCAATCAAACAACATGTTGCAAATCTACTGGTATCAATGAAATTAAACTTAAAAAAATAGGTGTCATTTCAGTAGTCATAAGGAAGCACTGTTAATGTCATGAGTTGCTTTTACAGTGGAACCTCGGTTTATGAACACCTCGGTTTATGAATTTTCGGTTTATGAACGCCGCGGACCCATCTGGAACGGATTAATTCACTTTCCATTACTTTTAATGGGAAAGTTCGCTTCAGTTTATGAACGCTTCAGTTTATGAACAGACTTCCGGAACCAATTACATCCATGTTTCAGTTTATGAACGCTTCAGTTTAAGTACTTTGCGGACCCGTCTGGAACGGAGTAATCCACTTTCCATTACTTTCAATGGGAAAGTTCGCTTCAGTTTATGAACGGTTACTCCGCGGACCGCCTGGAATGGATTAATCCACTTTCCATTACTTTCAATGGGAAAGTTCGCTTCAGTTTATGAACGCTTCAGTTTATGAACAGACTTCCGGAACCAATTGTGTTCATAAACCGAGGTACCACTGTATCTCTTTAAGCAAAAAGAGGGCATGAGACTGATAGATACAGATCTGCACTGAGAAGATAAGAGATGTGGTTGCTACTCTAAGGGCAAAATTAGTCACAGAGAGTTCTGTGAGTGCCAGCTATCCTTTCCCGGAAGAGAATGTATACTGGCTAAGAAAGAGATGAAGAGTGCTATACCCCAAACACGGCAATCATTTTAATGGAGTTTGCACACTGCATCTGCCCACACCCAAGGTCTGCAGGGGAGGAACAGTAAAGCCCAGCAGGAGTCTGGTCATCAGAACGGTAATACAGATAGCTCACTATAGAGCAGGATTCATTCAGGTCTGATGCAGCGAATCTATGCACAGCAAGTTAGGACGCTGCTCCAGCAAGGATCTGAGAACAATAGAGAGATGTTGTGATGTCAGATTTGTTATTCCTGTTCATTGGTACCCCTTGCTACTCCAAGAGGCAGTGTGTGAGCTGAGAGGAGAAAACTTTAAGATACTGAGAAGAAGTCCCCAGAGGCAGATGACGGAGTCAGGACTACCTTCTTGAGTGTCACTTGCCCCTGGAGCTCTTCCCCCATGGGAGTTCCCAGTTGGGTGATGCCTTATGAGATGTTTTCCATGGCTGGCTCCTGGCTCCTCTTTTCTCTGTATCTTCAAACTTCTCCTTGGATTATCTGAGTCACAGCACAATGTTTTCAGCAACAATCCAAAGTGTGAGCCTCTGAGAAAATCTTGCTATGTGAGATATTAGAGGTTGGGGGCTTGTGGCCATCCAGATGTTGTTGGACCCCAGTCAACAGAGACAATGGTCAGGGATAATGGGAACTGTAGTCCAGTGACATCTGAAGGGTCACGGGTTATCCATCCTGGCTTTAACTGGACAGGAATGGAGTGTAAAGCCTAAAATTATTTACATGTGTTCTACAACCCTTGATCTACAACATTTGCTAATAGTAGTGGTGCATATACCTTGGATCTCGAATGCCTTGGTACTCATAAGTTTTGGCTCCCAAATGCCGAAAACCCAGAAGTAAGTGTTCCAGTTTTCAAACATTCTTTGGAAGCCGAATGTCCGTCACGGTGCTAGAAGCTCCTGTAGCAAATCGGAAGCCACGCCTTGATTTTCAAACGGTTCCAGGAGTCGAACAGACTCCCAGAATGGATTAAGTTTGACAACCAAGGTAGCTGTCACAGGGGCGGTAGCGGCTACTCTAGAGTAACGACTCCTCACAGCGTTGCATTTTTCATGCTTTTATTAAGTGCACACTATTTACAGTGCAGAGTCAGTACTATGTACATGTTGTCAGTCTAGGTCAGAACCTCCAAATGGAGATTCGCGCGTCTTTTTCCAGCAAAGTAATCTGGGAATACTGAATCTCCGTCCCCGTCGCTTTTTGCGCAATTCCGGGACCGGCGGGAGCTGTCTTCTTGCCGCGCTTCCCCTGCTTCCCCCTTCCTTTCCTAAGTGGAGCAGTGGCTCCGCTACTCTGCCTGAGCCATGCCCTCTGCTTCCTGATTCCCCGCTGGAGACATCCCCCTCCCCGCTCCCACTGGCGCTGGGAGAAGAGCTTGTGCTTAAGATGGGAGGAGGCTGTCTGTAGCTTCTGTCCCTCACAGTAGCACTGTACACTAGCTTGCATTTTCAACTGATATCCCTTTGAACTAAGTGCTGATCAAGATCCAGCACTGGAAACTAAGAAGTAACCCCTCCCTACATTGCTGTCCTAATTAACCCCCCCCCAGCAGCTGTTACATTGTGACCACATAAAGAAAGGGTTAACCTCCTTCCCAATACAACAAGATGCTGATCTTGACCTTGCCTTTCATACGGCTATTATTTAAAAGCAGAGAAAGTAAGCATTAAATGCAGTCATACATTCAGTGTCATATCTTGTTTGGTCCTTCGGCATTGTCAAGGCACAAGGACAGATGCTCTGATTCTCCGGCTGGGAGTAGCTTATCGGATTGACTAAGTGAAAAGGTCAGCTCAGCTCAGCTCCGGCCCATTCAAACTACCAGCTTTGGTATTAGTTACTTAGTTGATTTATAGCATTTGAGAATAACCATATATTTTCTTGTTAGTCACCCATTACATTAACCTTATTATTGATGAGTTCTCAAACTTCACAAGACAAAAGGCATATTTGTCTGTAATCTGATGTAGCTGGTTGCAGAGTATGATTTAAAGTCCATTAGTTTCTGCACTAGAGCAATTTAAAGTCAGGCCTGTGATTACCGACTGAGTTTCCTTTCTGTTTTGTTCCATTTCACTTGTAGCTGCTTTTATGACATATTCCAGCAAAGGCTAAAGCAAAATAGATACAAATGCATGTGTGTTTACAGACGCACTGTACATATGCATTGCATATTCACGGTGGCAACAAATTTGCTATTACTATTACCATTATTACTACTACTGCCACTATTATATGGGTCTTTGGCTTGATCCAGCTTCAAGGCTCTTCTTAATTTATTACTCTCTATAGCCCTCTGCTCCTCTCCAAGTTCAAAATTACAAACTCCAATTCACCCTGAATTTGAGGATGGGCTCCAGTTCATCTTTACTTTTCAGTGCTCTTGCTTCTAGAGAAGCTAGAGGAGGAGGAGGAAGAGCATTATTTTGTGCTATGGTCAAAATCCTTAAATAAGACAATGAATCATCGCTGATACCTTCCTATGTCTCCCTCCAGTTGTTATTCAAATAAAATACGTCTTAAAAATCAGGGTGTATCTCTACAATGTCCTGTTTTCAAAGAAAGAGGCAACTTGTCCGTCTGGCAGCTAAACTTGGCCTAAGTACCTGCCAACTATTGAATCAGTTCACTTAAGTAGATGTATAAATGTGGTTGTTAAGCAAAAGCTAATCTGCTTATACCAGATGAACAGGGAGGGACTGTTCTATAGGCAGGGCTATGCCAAATATTTGGTTTTCGCCCCCCCCCCCCAACCTGCACAACAGCAGACATAATTACAAATGGTTAGTGGTAGAAATGGAAAGGTCCAGTTCAGAATGCTTCCTATCCATCCCTGCCCACTATCAAGGACTTCCCAAATGATTGAAAGGGTGCCCATGGCATTATTATTTTAACCATTTATTCTTCCAGTGATATCCTGGCATTTTTCTCTGTGAAAACCAAAGCAGCGTGTATCCCAATTGGTATTCCATCCAAGTAAAATAAAAAAATTCCTTCAGTAGCACCTTAAAGACCAACTAAGTTTTTATTTTGGTATGAGCTTTCGTGTGCATGCACACTTCTTCAGATACCAAACACTGACCAAACCCAGGCATGCTTATCCTGAGCAAGTTTGCCTTCAGACTTTACGCTGGGACAAAGCAATTGAAGTTTGAAGTATGGTGCAGATGCTATTGAAGGGGCTGCTGACGCTTCTTTTTCTGTAATGACATCTGTAAATAAAATCCTCTAGGTCTACATGACCAAACTACATAGCAAATAGGATGATGTTACACCATGACTCATGACAGCAATGTCATTGCCAAGCTCTGGTAAACAAAATGAGCCAATCAACACAAGCAACAAACTATCACATTGCAAACATGGTGCCGTCATGTAATGATGCTTAACTGCAATGATGTCACCAAATCTGGTGTCGTGAAATTTAAAATGAGGATAAAATGAACAGGGATCGGGTAGAGGATACTTAAAAGTCACCCAAGTACTTATGACTGTGAAAAATAAAAAATGTACAGATTACTACATGTATCCCATTCATAAAGATCTGTTTAAGTGGAATGGAATATTGAAGCCAAATCTAGCATTTCCTGACACTCAGAAGAGCTTTGGAAGGTCGACGAAGTTCATTTCTCACTCTAGAAAGAGTCTCTAGCAGATCTAAATTAGAGCTCAGCCAAAATTTCTCAGAAGATTTTCTGAGAAAAATTATGGCATGTTTCTTTTTTCTCACCTCTCCTAGAAAAAAATGCAGGATTGCAGATTGTTCCCGAAAATTGCTGTTGTATGCTTGTCTTACACTGTATGTGCAACTAGCTTAATACTGTATAAAGATCCCGATATAAATGGATAACCCAAACTAACACATAAAGTTAGTTTACCCATTCAGAAACAGTAATCTAATGCTGATCTGAATCATTATTGGACAATCATCGCAAACTGCACAACCATTGTCTTTCTTTAGGCACCAGACAAAAACATTTATTTTCTGCCAAGCTTTTGGTCTTTAATTATCTGTGGCCTCCTTCAGTCGTTGGGATGTGTAAGTGTTGTCTTTCTATAAATACAAATGTGTTTTTAACTTTTACTGTGTTTTAGTTTTATGTTGATTTTAATGTATGTGTTATTTTTAGTAAGTTTTTTTTAGTTTCTTTTTGTTTTTTAAAAAAGCTAATCAGTGCAAATAATAATAAAAACCCTGTTCTCACAGTGGCAAAACAGATGCCTATTGGAAGTCTGCAAGCAGCACCTCTCAACATTTGTTACTCCCAGCATCTGCTATCCAATGGCATACCACTTCCAGCAGTGAAGGTAGTATCTTGCCATCACAGAATCCTCTTTCCTGCTCTACTACACAGTCCATTAAAACAATTCATTTGTCCATTGTCACGAGTGCTGTGCTGAAATCTCCCCTTTCTCAAAAAGCCTTCCATTTTTCTGCCTCGTTCTCAGAATGCTTGAGAATTTCCATGGGTGTGGAGTTTTCAGCTTATTTTATCAGACATAGCGAGACAGCCATAGTTTCTCTTGCCATTATATATTTCTTCAGCACCTTCAGCCTCCCTGGCTGCCCACACTTCCTGATCTGAAAAAAGGTCAAAGGAGTAATCAACAGATGATGTATTTTGCTGAGCTTTAACTGAAGCAGAGGCAAGACCACAGAGTGCAGGCAATAAGAATATAAGGCAAGCCTACTGGATCAGGGCAATGGCCCAACTAGTCCAACATCCTGTTCTCACAGCAGCCAACCAGATGCCTATGTGACACCCAAAGGCAAGACCTTGGCACAAGTGAGAGCCAGTGTGGTGTAGTGGTTAGGAGCGGTAGACTCGTGATCTGGGGAACCGGGTTCGCGTCTCCGCTCCTCCACATGCAGCTGCTGGGTGACCTTGGGCTAGTCACACTTCTTTGAAGTCTCTCAGCCCCACTCACCTCACAGAGTGTTTGTTGTGGGGGAGGAAGGAAAAGGAGAATGTTAGCCGCTTTGAGACTCCTTCGGGTAGTGATAAAGTGGAGTATCAAATCCAAACTCTTCTTCTTCTTCTTCTTCTTCTTCTTCTTCTTCTTCTTCTTCTTCTTCTTCTTCTTCTTCTTCTTCTTCTTCTTCTTCTTCTTCTTCTTCTTCTTCCCTCCTGTGGTTTCCAGCAACTGGTATTCAAAAGCATCACTTCTGTGCCTCCACAGAGTATACCTATCATGCCTAGCAGCCGTGGATAGCCTTCTCCTCTGTGAATTTGTCCAATCCTCTTTCATAGCCGTCCAAACTGGTGGCCATCACTGTCTCCCGTGGGAGCAATTTTACCACTGGTGAAACGATTTGTAGAAAGGAAGGACACTCACGAACACCCCAACTTAAAAGTGAGGGCAAGAAAAACTCTCACCCTACCCAATAGTTCCACCCACATTTTCTCTTTCCCCTTTGACAATTTTCAAATGCAACTTCTTTTCTAATTAATTGATGGGCATGTGGGGGGGGGGGAGACACCAGAGATATTTTTTTGGCACAACACAAGCTGTCACTACTGTATATAATTGATGTATTTGGAAGTAACCCAAGCAAACCTCATCAGAAGAGATGAGGTAATGTTTCCTTTCTTGCAAAAAGTGTTCCTGCTGAATTACTTACCTACAGCTCTAGCACCTAGGGAGCCATATGCTGATCTGATAACTGGGGTTCCGCCGCTGATGATATTGGCTATTCCTCAGCACTAGATGGGAAGAACGGCATTATGAATCAGGCCTTCCCTGCAAAGCACCAAAGTTCACTTCTTCTGCCTTTCAGTTTGTCCTTCCCTCTTATCTCCAGCATGGCTTGGAGGTTTAAAACCAACAAAGCAAGGAGGGACAAGCTAGGGAGGAGACAGGAAGGCCTTCATCTCATCCCTTCTTTCTTCTGAGAAAGTATAGAAGCCGGGGAAATGGTTGCATAGTTACCCCTCATGCCAGCTCCCCCCCCCTTTAATGCAAAGTGCCTCTTTCTCCAGAGTCATTGAACAATAGGCAACTGACTGGATCACTAGGCAGCACTCGAAGTAAAAGCCATGTTGGGATGTATATTGACTCATTCTCACCTCTAGGAGGTTGAACCTGATTTTGCCTGGAGTGTGTATGTGGCACAGCAGAAGAAATGAAATCCTTCAGTTTGGATGTGTCCAGGGAGTTGGTTTAGGAAAGGCATCCCCAAACTTCGGCCCTCCAGATGTTTTGGACTACAATTCCCATCTTCCCCAACCACTGGTCCTGTTAGCTAGGGATCATGGGAGTTGTAGGCCAAAACATCTGGAGGGCCGCAGTTTGGGGATGCCTGGTTTAGGATTTTAGGAGACTGGACTAATAAATACAGTATAGCAGGGGTGGCCAACTCCCAAGAGATTGTGATGTACTCACAGAGTTAAAAACTGGTGGTGATCTACCCCCCCCTTTTTAGGAAGGCCCATTTTTTAGGTTCAGGTCAAAGTTGTAGGGCTTTTTTTTAGGGGGAAGGAAAGCCCTGTTTCTTTTGGGTGCAGGGCAAAAATGTTGAGCTTTTCTTAGGGGAGTCAAAGTTGTTGAGCTTCTTTTGGGGGGAGCCAGTGATCTACCAGTGATCTACCACAGACGTCCAGTGATCTACCGGTAGATCACGACCTACCTGTTGGACATGCCTGCAGTATAGCACTTCCAGCTTGCATGCTCATTTCTGTCCTCTACCAATACTTTTTACATTTGTAAAAGGACAAATTACTCCAAAGACACCGTAAGTCACTGGTTTCGCATTACCAAAGAAGACTCACCCTTCTGAACTTTCCCTAAACTTCCCAATGTCCTGGGCTGGGGGAAGAGGATTATGGAGGAATATATTTATAGTACATTTGTTTTGAAAACAATGAGTCAGTGACTTAAAATGAAGCCCCTGTGCAGCAGGTGTGATTGTTATGTCATTCTGAGAAATATAGCTCTGTGTGCGGAATCGGGGTCTCCTAACAACACTCTTAACGAACTTCAGCCATGACTCTTTAAAGTGGTAGCGTAGGACTTCAAATGTATAATTTGGATGCAGTGTAATAGTAATAAATAATAATAATAATAATAATAATAATAATAATAATAATAATACAGTGGTACCTCGGTTTATGAACGCAATTGATTCCAGAAGTCTGTTCATAAACTGAAGCGTTCATAAACTGAAGTGAACTTTCCCATTGAAAGTAATGGAAAGTGGATTAATCTGTTCCACACGGTCCGTGGAGGACTTAAACTGAAGCGTTCATAAACTGAAACAAACTTTCCCATTGAAAGTAATGGAAAGTGGATTAATCCGTTCCAGACGGGTCCACAGAGTACTCAACCTGAAGCGTACTTAACCTGAAGCATGGGTGTAATTGGTTCCAGAAGTCTGTTCATAAACTGAAGCGTTCATAAACTGAAGCGAACTTTCCCATTGAAAGTAATGGAAAGTGAATTAATCCGTTCCAGATGGGTCCGCGGCGTTCATAAACCAAAAATTTGTAAACCGAGGTGTTCATAAACTGAGGTTCCACTGTAGTAGTAGTAGTAGTAGTAGTAATAATAATAATAACAACAACAACAAATAACAACAACAACAAAAACAACAACAACAATTTATTATTCATACCCCGCCACTCTGGGCGGCTTCCAACAGAAGAATAAAATAATTGATTAAAGATTAAAAGCCTCCCTAAACAAGGAGCTGTTTTTCTCTTTGACATCTGATGGGAGGGCGTTCCACAGGGCGGGCACCACTACCAAGATGGCCCTCTGCCTGGTTCCCTGAAACTTGGCTTCTCGCAACAAGGGGACCGCCAGAAGGCCCTTGGCACTGGACCTCAGTGTCCGGGCAGAACGATGGGGGTGGAGACGCTCCTTTAGGTATACTGGACCAAGGCCATTTGGGGCTTTAAAGGTCAGCACCAACACTTTGAATTATGCTCGGAAACGTACTGGGAGCCAATGTAGATCTTTCAAGACCGGTGTTATGTGGTCTCGGTGGCCGCTCCAAGTCACCAGTCTAGCTGCCACATTCTGGATTAGCTGTAGTTTCTGGGTCACCTTCAAAGGTAGCCCCACATAGACCGCATTGCTGTAGTCCAAGCGGGAGATAACTAGAGCATGCACCACTCTGGAGGCAGGTAGGGTCTCAGGCTGCGTACCAGATGGAGCTGATAGACAGCTGCCCTGGACACAGAATTGACCTGCGCCTCCATGGACAGCTGTGATTCCAAAATGACTCCCAGGCTGCACACCTGGTCCTTCAGGGGCACAGTTACCCCATTCAGGACCAGGGAGTCCTCCACACCTGCCCGCCTCCTGTCCCCCACAAACAGTACTTCTGTCTTGTCAGGATTCAACCTCAATCTGTTAGCCTCCATCCATCCTCCAACTGCCTCCAGGCACTCACACATGATGTTAGAATATCAGATTTTTAATTGGGATGAAAGGCTGATTTTTGCTCTGTGCTCATAGGATGTTCACATATACTTAATCATAATCTCCTTTGCCTGGACTTACCACAGTCTACTTTCTCTGTCAAAATCTCTCTCTGTTTGCCTCGCCCATTTTTTTAACTCCCTGATGAACTTTGGTTGGCCTGCCTATTCATCTTCCTCCTGGCTGACAAACAAACAGCTCCTTTGGAAAGTGATGCTAATGCCTGAATAACTCAGAAGCGAATACCACACAGTGGTGGAGCAAACTGCTCCTCGTTTTCCCCGCCCCAACACTTTGCCCTTGCAGATGTCAGCCGTTATAGCATTCCTAGAAACGGTTGGAGGGGACTGGCAGCTCTGTCTTGTACCTCCCTAAATAGGCAGTGCAGGATGTTCCAGGCAAGATATTTGGTCATAAGAATCACTGCAACAGAGGCTGTTCGTTTTATAATACCAGGCACTTGTTTTTCTCTTTTAAAACAGAGTTTTTCACTCTATAACAAAATCACCCAATCTATCCAAAATCTGAGGCTATTTAAAAATAAATGTGGGTCAGAGGCTGTGCTGTAAGCTGCATTTTTTAAAAATTGGACTGTACGTATTAGGGGTGAGCATCGGCTCTATGAGTACTCCAAATTAGGGAGCAAATTGGGTGATTTGGGGAATGCTCTCACCTTTCTGAATTGGACCGCACTGTTTCCAAAGTGTCTCGAGGCAGATTGCAGACTCCCTAAGTGTCCCAGTGGCTCTGTGGATTCATTGATCAAAAGAATAAGAAATATCCACGAATGTTTCTTTTTCACTGCTTAAGAAGTGAAACCAGGCTGTCAGGGGAAACACCCAGAGCTCAAGAACAGAAGTGGGGAGAGAGGTTAGGGGATCTTTCAGTTGATGGGGAGGTCTAGTTTTTTAATCACAGGGAGTTATTTTTCCAGGGCAATCCAGATACAGTGAATTGGGAATGAGATTTAAAAAATGTTAGGTGTAGTTACTTAAGTTTTGCTCAGAGTAAACCCATTAAAATGAATGGATCTAAGTTAGTTATGTGCATTAATTCCAATGAGTCTGTTCAGAGGAGCAGTCCTTTAACCCGAATTTCACCCTCCAGATATTTTGGCCTAAAGTTTACATTATCCTTGGCTATTAGCTATGCTAGCTGGGGTGAAGGGAATCATAGTGTTAGGGCGCCAACAGTACCGGGGGTCAGGAAAAGCTGAAGTCAGGAACACTGGTATCAGGAACAGGACGAGCAAGGACAACCATGTGCTTCAGCACAACAGTTGCATGTGCTGGTGAAGGGAGCAGCCGGCCTTCCTTAAGTAGCCGGCTCCTCACCACGCCTTTTACGAGCTGCAGCTGCCTCTAATTGTTCCCTCCGTTTCTCAGCTCTACGCTCTACAGCTGAGAAGGGAGGAGGGGAGGGGGCCCACTGGCTCCTCTCCTCACAAGGGCCTGATCCTGCCTCAACTCCTTCATTCTCCTGTTCTCTTCCCTCTTCCCTATCTGATTCGTCCTCTTCTGAGGAGTGCCGCCACCTGTCTTCTCCATGTAGGAACTCCTCTATTTTCCCAGACTCTTCCGTGGTTGCCGCTTCGTCTAGGGGGGCTTGCCACCACTCCTGCTCGTCTGGTGCAGCCCTGACACATAGCTCATAACATCTGGAAGGCACCTCATTGGTAAACCCCTGCTCCGAGTGGTCACATGCTTTCTTCCACCAGTCTGCCTCTATCACATGGCGGCACCCCCACAGTTTGCCTGGGAAAGAAAGATGGAGTGGAAAGTTCAACATAGTTGTAGATGGTCTTATTGGAGAACTCAGGGACAGTTCTACCTCCGTGCTCTGAATGAAGGATAACACACCCAGGGAGAAGAGATTGCCATGACTTACATTTTTGTTTTAAATTTCCACTGTGCCCAAAGTATACCATACTAACTTCCAACTTTCTCTTAATCAACCATAGTCACAGCAGCGGCTTTGCTCCTTCCTGCCTCTTAACAAACTACAGTTTCTATAACTGTCTAGAGTGGTATAACAGTGCTTCTGGGGCCAGAGAGAGGAGGGGCGGGAGAAAAGGTTCCTTGTGATGCTCACACGCACACAAAGGGCCATTTTGAAATTGCATAATTTAAGCAATGAGGACGTTCCTTTCCTCAAAAGCATTTGTTGCAATGCAAAAGGTGGTTTTGTTTTTGTTGCAGCTATGTATTTTATAGAGAGCTGTCATTGGATTAAAGAAATTAATCAGGAGGATTAATCAGATAATTAATTGAATATGCATCGGGTCACATAAGAGGGAAAACACATTAATTCTAAGGCAGGGGAATATACTTTGTTTTCATGTTGAGGCAAGCATATATTAAATTCTGTTTCACATCCTATATTATATTGTTAGGCTTCATTTTTTTAAGCTTGTCATCTGTAGTTTTTATTAGTATTTGCTATAAGTATATTTGTGCATTTGTAATAAATATATTTGTGTGTATGTATATATATAAACCCTGACTTCCAAAAACCTTAAGGATATGCACGTGAAAATGTTAAGTGCCGATTCCTCTAAAATTACAGTCATGCCTCGGAAAACATTTTTTGCCTCCCTGCAGGAGATTAACAGCACACGATTTCACCTACACCTTTGACATTTACATTGCAAACAAATAAAAAAGATGAGAAGGGTCTCCAGTTAAGCTGTGCCAGTGTCAGATATGTGGAAACAATGGCTTAAAGTATGAGGATTCAACAATGTTTAGTTTTCTTATTAAATAAAGATCAGTAGTGCCACGATCGTGCAGGCAGCTGCTATTAATTGTTATTGCTCTTAGCAAGGCACTCTTCCTTGTATCTTTTCTGGATGCAGGAAAATTTACATTCTGTGGACATTAGTTCAGAAAGATTGAGGATTCCAGCACCACAAGGTTGTCCCAGTAGCTCAGGAGCAACTCATCTGCAGAAGTGGGCTTCTATGTTTCATTCCTATCTGCTATGCCCCAAAGCATCCAGCAAGTTATATCAGTTCCAATTCTTCCTTAAACCCAGTTCAGAATGCAAACTATTCATTTTGGCCTTCTGACGGTAGAGGACATGCAAGAAAGATTGCAAGTTCACAGGGCCAGACTATACGTGTGTTTGCGTTGAATGTGTTTTTTCTTTAAAAATAACGAACTGCCCTGCTTGTGGTCTTTTCCTAGGCATCTGGCTGATAAAGCAGAGTTCTTTTTATTTTTCTCCCCACCCAAAACTTGGAAAGAACTAGTTCTGTTGAATGAAGTGCACTGAACTAGTTCAAAAAATCTCTGCTAGTCAGGTTTGGGATAGAGCAGAGATAGTCAATGTGCTGCGTTCCAGATGTTGTTGGATTCCATCTCCCAATGACACCTGCATACATGGTCAATGGTTGGGGTGATGGCAGCTGTAGTCTAGCAACATCTGGCAAGAACTACATTGGCTCTTACACAGAGTGATTAGAATTAATGGGACATAAATTAGTCTTAATCCAACCCAATATGCTGACAGAGTGTGCATGTTTACTCTCTAATGAATGTTATTAGGGCTGACATAAATGTGTGGGCTTCATTCTGCATCAGCAACTTATGTAAAGAAAAAGAAAGAATGTCCCCATTCTTATAAGGGGTGCTGGAGGGTAGGTCAAAGATAGGGATTACCTTTAGACGTTCAAACCTTTTGTGAAATGTTGTAGTGTGTTGCAATTATTTGCACATTTGGGCCCAGGGATTTCCACGATGCAAATAATAATAATAATAATAATAATAATAATAATAATAATAATAATACAATTGATTACTTGCCCTTCATACCAAAGCCCCAAGGATACAACAGTTAAAGCCCAATATTTAAAACATTTTAAGACATCTCAAAATTGGAGAGATAAGGTGAGTGCCAAATTGCCCCACTTCATGCAGCATGAATCTTACACCCTTTCCATTACTATACATAAATGCATACAAATTTAAAATCACACTCTATTATTTTGAGCCACATGGGAAAAAGAGAAGGGCATGCACAGTCCTTTGTGGTATATGCAAAATACGGATAGTGATATCGTTTGACTTCATTCTTCAGAAATATTATTTGCTGTCAAAACAATCAGATTTTCATTCAGTTGCATTAGCATAGCTCATTTGTCCTGCACTGACACGACAATATTACTGGATAGACTTTACTCCTTGGCATATTAACTCACAGAGCTTTGTGGCATGTATCCAGAAACTGACTCGTGATGGAAACCCTGCCATGTCGCTCTGCGCTATCATTGGATGTATGAAAATTGTATTTAGGTAACCGCTTGCTGCTGCTCCCATGAAAAACAATAGCAGAGCCACTTTTAATTTAATTCCTTTAAATTATCACTGTCATTGTACAGTATATGTTGAGAGTCTCCCACCTAATGAAGTCACATTTTTATTAAGACTGTGCAAGTTCTTGTTGTAAGGCTCTCAAGATGTTGGGTGCAATAGGCATTGAAGTCAGTTACTGGAAATCACAGGTGGGGCGAGTGCTGTTGCATCCTGGCAAACTAGATGGGCCTTTGGCCTGATCCAGCAGGTCTGGGCTCACATTCTTATTAGTGCTATAATCTTCAATTGCTTTTTCATTCTCCCTAAAACACATTTTCTGTAGAACATAAGGCAAATCAGGTAAAACAGTGAATGCAACTTGAAGCCTCTTGTTAATACTTTTTTCCCCATAAAACAGGCAAATATCTTTTCTCAGCTTGACAGAGTATTTTTCCACCCCCCCCCCAAAGGAAACGAAAAGGAATCTATGGCATAATAATTAGTAGATCTAGAGACAATTGAAGAAACGTATGTAAACCAACCTTCCAACTCAAACGTCAAAGATTAAACAAAAACACAGTTTCCTCCTTTCAGAACTGACACAACCCCTCATTTTTTTAAGCTTCATGAAAGTTTAATGCCATATGGAAAGAATTAATATTTAACAGGCTCCCTTTTCTTTCTTTTTTTTCTTTTGGAGCATTGTGACACATACGTTTGGCACATTCATTTTAGGGGAACATTTATTAATAAAGCCACTTGAGAAATGTGTAGACTTGTAAAATCATTGCAATTCTGCAACTGTGAAACGGATGCCAATGATTTCAAGGGCGGGGAATTCATTCCCAGCCCAATCCTGTCCATATTTCTTCAGGAGTAAGTCTCATTGGGTTCATTGGTATTTACTCCCAGGAGTTAATGTAATGCTGGAAATAGCATTACAACCTCAGCCATCCAGACATGTACTGATCAGCACTAAGGTCTCAAGGTGCATGATGTAGCAATCTTGTGAATACTGAGCCAATCCGAGCAGTAGTGAACAGCAAGGGGTAGTGGAGGCTCTTTCCTGACCTGACAGATGAGTCACTGCTGCTTACTGGGAGGGGGAGTGGCAAAGCAGGTGACGGTCAGCACAATGTAAACACCATCAGAGCCAATCCAGCACTCCTGCCAATGTGTTTGCACCACACCACCCTCGACGCTGCCTCACCTCTCCTGGCCTCCATCCTGGGTTTCCGATTCACAGAGGCGTAGCAAGCTCAGGTGGTACTCGGTGCGAATTTTTTTGTCACCCCCCCCCCCACGCGGCTCTGGTGAAAAGTGAAAAACATGAATTGGAAAAAAAACCCTAGAGCTTACAGAACAAAACCAACTTCAGATATGAAATTAGCATTGAAAGAACATATGAGAACAGTTGAAAAATCTCATGCAACAGAAAATAAAAAAATGTTCCCCAGTGGGGGGAGCACCAAGTGTCACCCCCCCTCCAGGGTGGCACCCGGGGGCCCCCTTGCTACACCACTGCCAATTCATAGTAATGGAGAATCTAAAAATAGTTATATAAACTTTTCCCCATTTGCCCTAAGTGGATGAAATTTGTATGCATAGGAGCCCCTCCTGAGTGTATGAAGCCGGACATATTGCAGGCAAACAGGTCCAGGAGCTTTTTATGGGGGGTGTAAAAGGCATTCACTTTCTTCCATAGCACCTTTTGTGGAATGCAAGGAGTTATATCTTACTCTTTGGTACCTTATACCTCACGATACCTTATTGCTTTATAATAATAAGTGGCCAAGTGATGTATATTCTTCCTTGTACATATTAAACCTTTTTTTTGCAGGTTCCCAATGGTTGTCCTATTGCTTTTCTTTCTATAGCGCTTACAAGATGAGGCTGTCTATTACACTGTCGTCGTACATATCGCAATACCATCAATGTATATTTCTCTACACTGAATACCATAATGCATTGATCCTGATGTGAGAGGGGAAAACATAAATGCAGTTTTTCAACTTAAAAAATAATCATCATCCACTGTTGTGCTTTAACAACAACAAATAAACTAAGAGCTCTCCAATGCTCCACAGTCAAATTTTTGGACAGCCTCATTTATTGTGAAATTTATGGACCTAGTGAAACATAGAGGTATATAGGAAAACATAGAGCTATATGGGGCAGGGCAGGGCAGGAACAGACAGCCCACAACTTACATGCATTTAACTTGTGAGCATTCAGCTTTACATGAGTGGCATTTTTGTTGTTGTTGTTAAAAAGGCAGATGGAAATGGGGTGGGGTTCCAGGAACAGTAACTTTGGCAATTCCACATGCCAATGAATTCAAAGAATTATGACTATACACAATTTTGGCATTGGGCATGATCCCCAGAACATAACCCTTACCTAAGGTGTGGGCTTATTGTATTGATATTGTGCCTTGACTTAGAATCATAGAATCATAGAGTTAGAAGAGACCACAAGGGCCATCCAGTCCAACCCCCTGCCAAGCAGGAAACACCATCAAAGCATTCCTGACAGATGGCTGTCAAGCCTCTGCTTAAAGACCTCCAAAGAAGGAGACTCCACCACACTCCTTGGCAGCAAATTCCACTGTCGAACAGCTCTTACTGTCAGGACCCTTGAGTCACCCTGATGTGCCTTGTTATACTGCCCACACAGACAGCTGACACACACCCCTAGTTCCTATACCGAAACTGCCCAGTCACTTTTTGGATATGCCACAACTCGTGTCAGATATTTTAAAAAGCTGAATGATCTCTTCTTATCAGGTAAATAATCAGTGTGGGATCTTGTTATAGTCCCGCTTTCCATCTCTCTGAGACAAATCTTGACCAAGAAAGAAGATTCCACCTAAACATTAGGAAGAACTTCCTGGCAGTAAGGGCTGTTCGACAGTGGAATTTGCTGCCAAGGAGTGTGGTGGAGTCTCCTTCTTTGGAGGTCTTTAAGCAGAGGCTTGACAGCCATCTGTCAGGAATGCTTTGATGGTGTTTCCTGCTTGGCAGGGGGTTGGACTGGATGGCCCTTGTGGTCTCTTCCAACTCTACAATTCTATGATTCTATGATTCTATGATCTTCTCCCTATACCTCCAGCCATAACTTTTCTCCTTCTCCATCTTCATTGATGGACCTGGCTATGTTTGCCTCCACACATCAAAGGGACTAGGAAAGATGTGGAAACTGTGGGGTTGCCTAGCAACCTCAGCCCACTTTCTTTCTTCTTCAAGACTGCACATGATGGCCAATGCTACAGATTTGGTGCACCAGAAGTGGCATTTGGCATCAGACATCTTGGGAGTTCACAGTGCTAACCCATTTTTGCATCACCCCTCTTAGGCTGATGCCCAGGACGTATCCCCCAATTTTCGAACTGGCTCCGTAAAAACACACCTTGAGTGTACATTGCCCCAATAAGAATGTTAATGATTTATGCAGTTGTTCTTGTTGCAACAAGTTTTAATGCGCTAATTAAAACTTCTAGTATTTTTCTCACACACATGCCATCACCATTACAACATTCTGATTTATTCCTCAATGCACAGCTTTGAGTTTGATTAGCATTAATGAGAGTTTGCATGTGCATAACAAAGGAAGGCAAGATCCCCAAGCTAATCCAGTTCCTTCTTTGAACAGAATACTGACAATATCCAGTTGATCTTTCTGCTCTTAAGAGAAACTTTGGAGTTTGTAAATAGAAGTGAAACTGCAGGCATGCATTTTATTATTGCTGTGAGAACTATAAATGTGCCACGTGGTTTTTGAGTCATAGAGTAAGTGTAAATCAGACAGAAGTTAAGATTTCTCCCCACCCCCATCATACTATGTAGCTTGGAAAAAGCAAAGTTTCTTTAAGAGTCCTGGAAAAATGAGCAATGTAATGATGTTATTTCACAGCCTTATAAATGCATATTTTGGGTAGAGTTCCCCATGAAATCGTCATTGTTACTAGGGCTGGGTCAAAATTCCATCAGGTGAGAGATGTTTGAGGAATTTGATCTTTGCGAATTCTGATACATGGACCCGATCCACACCTCCAAGATGGGTGCTAACTCAGATGTGTGCATCTCCATTTCAATGAGAACAACAGTGCACTATTGCAAGTAAAAGAGGAAACCTGCACACGATCCATAGCTCCAATCAGAGCATACAAAATATCTCCAGGTGAAGTCCCTGCAAGAACATTAGGCAGGTGGGAGCTAAGCTTCCAAAACAGCTGTCAGAGGCTGTTGTTGCGACTACTCTAGAGTAACGACGCTCCACATTCTTGTCTTTAGACAGTTTCATTTAGTGCAGTCTATTTACAGTGAAATGGGGGGTGCAGAAACATGTCTGCTTAGTCCGAGCCAGAATCCGGGAATGGCGCGCCCCTCGTCTTCTTCCAGCATAAGAGTCTTGGGACGCCAAACCTTCTTCCCCGCCTTCTCCTGCGTAATTCCGGAAACGGAGGAAAAAGGGGCCTGCACTCCATGTTTTCCTTCTCCCCCCTTTCCCCCTCTCTTTCTTCCTCCCTCATGTGTAGCAGGGGCTCTTCTGTGTTGCCAGAGCCCTGCATCCCTCTTCCTCCTTCCTCACTGGACCCCTCCCCGCTGGCATTGCTGCTATTGGAGGAGCTGCTCTTGATGATGGGAGGGGGATCTCTGTATTCCCTTCCCCTTACAACAGGCAAATGGAAATGTCTAGCTTTGAATGAACATGCATACATTAGTACCTCTGGTTATGAACTTAATTCGTTCTGGAGGTCTGTTCTTAACCTGAAACCCTTCTTAACCTGACGTACCACTTTAGCTAATGGGGCCTCCCGCTACCGCCGCGCCACTGGCGCACAATTTCTGTTCTCATCGTGAGGTAAAGTTCTTAACCCGAGGTACTACTTCCGGGTT